>NC_039249.1:34568533-34936033 GCF_003368295.1 Carassius auratus
ATATTTGTGCCCCATAAATACACCATAAATTACTATGGTGCTAGATTGACAAGCCTCTTGGTGTTTTCCAATGTATATCATTGTCATGGCTGTTATCAGCCAATAACACTACAAAACTTTTAAAGTTCTCAAATAACACGACTGTATAACAATTATGTGTCAGATCTTAATGGATCAAGTGACTTGCACTGTTTATAACTTATAAATTATGTCAGAAGCATGATGCACATATAATAGATACTAAATTAATATTGAAGATTAATGGAGCAACATATTTTGTAGGAAAACATAAAAACAATAAAAAAGATCAAAGGGCATGTTCCCTTTCAGTCGATCATGCTCAGTGTCACATCGGTGATGACCAATAAATTGGGATCTCGATGGAGAGACCAATCCACTTCAAGAGTTACTAAATGAGCCAATGGACAGTGGCATGCGGATTCCACATCTGGCTGCCACACCCCACATCATGGATATAAGAGGCAGCAGGTGCACATAATATTTTGACCAGGAGCTTACAATATTTTGTTTCGGACCAGCTAGTTAACCTGCAAGTGCTGCCCCTGGAGGAGGCAGACCAAGCCCTAGCTTTGCTCTGTCCAGAACGCACACTGTGACAGTGTGTAGATAGAACTCAGAGCTTCAGGACGTCAGCTAAACAGCTCTTTGTCCGTTATGATGGACAGCAGAAGTGGAAGGCTGAGGATGGTGTGCCCTGCCCACTTGGGGTACATGCTAACTCATCTAGGGGTGTTGCATCATCCTGGGCACTGGCTCGAGGTGCCTTGCTAGCAGACATTTGTAGAGCTGTGGGTTGGGCAACTCCTAACACATATGCTAGGTTCTATAGTCTGCATGTCGAACCAGTTTCCTTCTGTGTTCTCACCTCAAAAGGGAAGTGGCACTGAGAGGTCCGGTTCAGAGTTGGCTTGAGGTGTCCGACATCTAGTTTTCCAGAGAGTCCACTGACTAGGCAGACCCTGTTGAGTCCTCCAGCACTTTGGTGGCCAGATGCGGTGCAGTGTCCGATAGAGTCCTGCAACGGGTCGGGTACCCGCGGGATACCCGCATAAAAGGATACCTGAAAAATGGCTGAAACAGCTGGAATTTGACATTCCTAAAATTCACGGGCTGGGATGTGGCCGGAAAATTAACTCCTTGCGGGCGGGTAGTAATGCAGATGATAAATATGTGCAATATTTGTATGTCTAAATTACCATTACACATACGCAACAAGGATATGACATTTGACCCATCACGTCACCACCACCGCGACAGTGCGACAGCGCTGCGAGAGGGCCTTTTCCATAGCTGGATTTGTAATTTCAAGAACGGAGAATGCAACTTAAACCTGGGACTGTGGACAATATCCTTTTCCTGCACAATATCCTTAAGGTAAAGTAAATCCATAGTTTGTGCGTGATAGTCTCAGGTTGTATTTTTTCCTTCTTTTTTTTTTTTTTAATTAATAGGTCTATTTGCATATAGTTTTCAGGTTCCATAGCCTGTTTAGGTGCCAATAATAGGCTACTTGAATGGCGAAAAAAAAGCACACTTTCGTTTCATTAGCAAAATGACACTTTTGTAATGTTGAGAGAGGTGTGAGATAAAACATAAAAAAAGCACTTTAATTGGAATGATTTTAGTATGTGTGATTTATCGTGGGCGCGAATAGGGTAACGGGCCAAATATTAATGGGTCTGGGCGGGTGCGGATTTGGTGCTAAACTTTGCGGGTACGGGCGGGCACAGGTCTCCAAAAATGGACCCGTGCAGGACTTTAGTGTCCAGTACCAGGCCTTTCAGACAATGAATTTTGAACTGGTGTAAGGCTAGTGCCCATATGAGTGACCCGGTAGTGGTCTCATATGTGTATTTCCACATTAAAGTTACTTGGGCCATGTTTCCCCTGGCAGACCACATTCTGCCATCTCTAAATGATGCAGCCTTGAACCATCTGAGAGACTTCCATGTGCAGTATGGCCCCTCCACAATTCGTCCTCTTCCAAATTGAAGGACACGCTTTCCCAGTGTTTTCCAAGTCATACTGTTAGATTGTGAGGAACAGATGTAGTCAACCTTCTCTGTGTAGAGCCCAGTCCTATCATCCGCCTTATAGAAAGGATAAGTAGGCCTAAACATGGCACTGGATCGGGCAGCACCTATGGCATGTTGGCAGCCAGTGTGGCAGCCAGTTGTGAAATCTGCAAGTCAATGTCCATTGGCTCGTTTAGTTACACTCAAAGTGGGTTGGTCTTTCTGGTGAGATCCCAATTTCCTCGGTCATCATCAATGCGACTCCTCCATTCTCTCCTTCAGGGAACAAGGGCTACATATTGTGGCAAGCCAATGTGGGAAGGAGAAACCCCAAACCAGAGGAGCAGGGCCCGGCTAGGAAAAGTCATCAATCATGAGTACTTCCACCTGCTTACCCTCCAGACATTGAACCACCCACAGCTGCAGTCAATGATTACCTAAGGGAGGTCATCATAAAGGTAGGATCTCTGCCTCAGTTTAGGGAGAGTGGCCCGAGGAGAAGGTGATAAAGCCTCTGGATGGTCTAGACAAGCGAAAGAGTAACCAAAGACAACTGGCTGAAGAGCAAAGCGGGTATATTTTGTCACACGTTGCTTACTGACCTGCCTTTTCTATGCTCTGTCTCCCATTTTAAGGTGGCTCTGTGTGGAACGGACAAAGTGAACACCAACAGCGAAGAGACCCCAGACTGGGAAGAACTTAAGTTTCCATTTAGATTTCTTTTTGGACCCTCAATATTTCTTGGCTGAATAAACTCTGTTTGGTTAACTCTCCATCTGCCTTTCTTGTGGTTTTGTTTAGTGGCAACTAAAACCTAATTTCACTCTATGAGCTCACAATATGTAATATGGACATTACATACAGTAACTGAGACCGTTGCTTCAAAAAAAGCATATTTATTTCACATTTGCTTTTAACACTATCAGTTAGGTTTAAAATAATGTTCCGTATGCGTGGTGTGTTATTTTAAAACTTAAAAGAGCATTAACCTTTTTAGCGCTCACTGGACATTTCATATGCAAACTGCTGCACTAACAATCGATGTTATAAAAACAGCTTTTAGCACCACTCACTGGACATTTCACTTTAAAAGTTTCACAAAATGTACCAGAAGCAACATATTAAAATTATTCAGAAATGCTGCCCCAGGCACAACTTAGTTCAAAATGATGTCACACCGGTTCATTCTTTAATTTCACTTTTTTCTCTATCTCTATACCTGAGAGTAGTAGCGGCACTTTGTCTGGGTCAGGGAGTTAAATGTTAATTATAACACAGAAAACAAACAGGCGTGGAATAAAAAGGAGCAGTTTCTGTAAGAACCCCTGCTTTCTGCAATCCACAGTCACTTCAGTCTGACATTAAACCTTATATAATTGTATATACGTTGCATACACACAGAATCAAATTGTGTGGATTTGTATATATGGCAATAACAGACATGACATTCACAGTCTAAAACTGAAATATAAATTCTCATGAACTGTATTCATTACCATTATATTGAACTTTATATTTTTGAACATATATTGGGGCACACACTGGTCTATAATAGAGAGTGGGGACACATCATTTTTATTAGTAGCCGTCATGCACAAGCATTAAATAAAATGATAATGAAAGTATCTTTGTTTTTATTTAAATCCTCTGTTTCCATGTGATGCCTGGTGTGATGAACAGATCCAAATTCAAACCATTCATCAGCGATATGTCTCTCCTTCCTCT
The DNA here is from genome assembly GCF_003368295.1 of Carassius auratus. Lineage (NCBI taxonomy): Eukaryota > Metazoa > Chordata > Actinopteri > Cypriniformes > Cyprinidae > Carassius > Carassius auratus. The sequence continues at coordinate 34,572,295 of NC_039249.1, forward strand.
GTAGCTATAGTAACAATAAAAAAAGTCCCATTAAGAAGTTTTACAACAAGTTCCACGGCAGTGATATTAAACGGCCATTGGCTCTCGTCAGTTCTCGTCATAGATTGCGACATGCCGTGTTTCCGGTTATAAAAGAGATTTCCGGATTTGAATGAGAAACGTGTGCCTTGACGGAGTGGATCGGTATATTATTTTCAGCATTAACAACTTAAATTATGCGCTGCTCCTCGCACTACTATTACATTCTGCCAGAGTGGACTGCATCTGCAATTCATCGTCATTTGGATTAACTTACTGTGGTACTGCTCTTTGACAGATCTGTAATAAATTCTTATGATTAAGTTATATGTGTCTATCTGTTACGTTTCTCTTATAGACTGTATACTTTTTACTTTGTAATCAATTTTTACTGGTTAATTTGTTCTTCCGAGGGAAAAGTGATTGTTTGGCCCAGTTCTTGGCCAGAAGACATTTGCTATGTGGGGCATTTAGGCAAAGGTGTACAGGTGTGTGACGTGTTATTTTCGGCTCATTAAAGATTAATCTTGCAATAGCATTTTGGTTAATTGAATAGGTTTGATAGAAGTGGCTTGATGACCTGCCAAGAGAGCTTTGCAATAGTTCAACCTGGATAGAACAAGAGCTTGAACAAGGAGTTGTGTTTCATGTTCTGAAATAAAGGACCTGGTCTACCTAATGTTGTATAAAGCAAATATGCAGGACTGGTCAGTTTTAGCAATGTGTTCTGATAAATTCAGTTTATTGTCAAACACAACTCCATGGTTTCTATCTGTTTTTGAAGGAGTTATGGTTGATGAACCTAACTAGATAGTTAAATGATGGGTTAGTTGAAACTACAAGCAGTTCTGTCTTGACTGAGTTGAAGGTTATGGTTCATCATCCAACAATAAATGTCTTTCAGGCATGCTGAGATGCAAAAAGCTATCACTGGATCATCAGGATGGAATGAGAAGTAGAGTTGAGTGTAATCAGCATAGCATTAATATGAAAAGCCATGTTTCTGAATTATAGACCATAGTGATCTAATGTAGACATAGAAAATAATTGCTCCAAGAACTGAGCCCTGAGGCACTCTAGTAGCTAGATGTTGTGACCTTACCTCTCCAAGATACCTTGAAGGACCTATCTGAGAAGTTAAGACTCAAAACACTGGAGTGTGGTTCCAGAGATGCCATTTTCCAAAAGGGGTTTACAGGAGGATCTGTTGGTTCTCCGTATCAATAGTAGTGGACAAATCCAGCAAGATAAGTATAGAAGATTTGCAAGCTGCTCTTGCAAAGAACTGGATTTATACAATCCTGTTTAAATGTTGGATAATAATAACAAAAAAAAAAAAAAACAATGTCAAGGGATGTGTTAATGATGTGAGTGAGTGCAGGTACAACTGCAGAAAAAAATGGCTTGAAGGAGTTGAGATGGAATAGGATCAATTGGACAAGTACTGTAGTAGGATCAATGGAAAGGATGAGTTTAGAGACTGCTGCCTCATAGAGTGAAGAGAAGGATGTGAAGGAGTGGATGTTTGCTGGTATGATGTGTTTTGCAGTTCGTGGTTTGGAGAATTGTGCACTGAGGTCTGTAATTGTATTAATGAAGAATGTGGGAAAGTAATCAGTGTCACTTCCCTGGAATGTTTTTTTGTTGTGGTTTTGCTGGAGTCGGTGGACATTCCTCCTCTATGGCTTCTCCCTCTGTCAGCTCTACCATGGTTAGATATTATTGCTGTGGCCTGGGTCCTGCTGGGCTCCCCCTGCTCCAAGCCCCTCCTTTCTCCTCATTGTCTCATCCCTGTACTCAGTCTGTCTCCCCCCTCCCAGGTGTTCATTCTTCTCCTGAGCCTCCTCCTGAGCCTCCTCCTTAGTTCCCACCCATAGAGTTGATGGTCTTTACACACTTCACACGCCGTGACCATTATATCCATCTTAGAAAACTTAGAATTTAATTCAAAAATGTAATTCAACTGGACACACTTTCCTGTTTATCACAACAAATGGCCAAGCAAGTGCACAACATTGACAAGGTACACTATACAGCACAAGACTAAATGTGATTTCAGCATGTCTCTACAGAGTAAACAAAACAAATGTTCCTAGCAAAGACAACTGCGTTAAGGAGACAAAAAATAAATAAACTTATGAACTGCTTTTAAAATACTGTATATACAATATAAAATAAACAGTTTTATTTCAATAAGTTTCCATACAGTATGACTAGTTGCTTTGCTCCAGGTAATATTTACTGCCACTCGCAGTCATCTTTTATCCAGAATGACTTAGTGTACAATAATTACAATTTTGTTTTAAATAAATTAAAAAATAAGAAAAGCAATTTTCCACTTTAATAGTTTTAATACAGCTCTTGCTACTGCAATCAGCTCTTTTCCTGGGTATTGGTCAGACTGTGCATGACCAATTATTCCCTTTAATTATTTATTTATTTTTTTTTTATTTTTTTTTTACCATTAATGCATTAACTATCTGGTTAAGATATCTGAATCTGATTACCCAATGATTATGCTGTACTCAGCCAAGCTGTCAACAGTTTTGTTTTGGATAAGGTTTACTTTTCTATTATACATTGTCATATTCTACAATGCATCATGCAGAAAAAAAAGAAAAGAAAAAAAAAGTAACAAAATAAAGAAATGTAAGCCTTTGTTGTTGTTTTTTTTTTTTTCAAACTTTCCAATGTTAAGTGTATATTTAAAGTCTACTTTTTCCACTGAGAACATTCTCACATCAAATCTAAATATTATTGCAGATGTTACTGCAGTGCTCCTATTACTTTGCAAATATATATCGTGAGATTTCTAGGTCACATGTTGGCAAATGTTAAGGATTCATGGTTTTCTACTGGGAGAACAGCAAAGGAAAGACAATGGAACAATCTAGAGCAGCTTAAGGGGAGAGTTATCAGGGGAGAAACCAATGCACACATGAATGCTCTCATTCTGCCCAAAGGGTGGCCCTCAAACTGAAGTTTCAGAAACCCAGAGCAAGCTTTAGAGCCTTTTAGGCTGCATCCTCTCTGAGCATGCTGTTCAGGCCCAGCAAGTCAGAATAATGACCTGGCCTTGATGCTGGGAACCATAAAGGCATCTTGGGACAGGAAGTTGGTGGGGCAAACAGAATAAGGATACTGTAGGAAAGCAGGAGCTGTCGAGATAGAGGCAATGTTCTTATGAGTGGTTTAGTCACTTGGACAAAACTGAGTGATTTTCACGTGACTTTAAAGGTTTTTTTATTCCTGGGGAGAAGTCAGTAACCCTTCTTCTGTAACTAAAATGAGACTTTTTAATATTTCTTAATTTTAAATCTAAAAGGTCATTTATATTTCAGTCTCAGCACTTCACTGAATTCAATAATCATTTTCAAATGGTAGATGATTATCTTGTACTACATGTCAACTGATTTAACACATTGCTCTTGACAGAATAACAGATTGGTCAAAGCACCATTTTTTGCATTTTCAGAAAATGAGAAAGAGCTTGGTAATGCAGTTTCAGAACAAAACTGTGTTTTGTACTGCCTTAGTTTCCAATATATACTCATTTAAATGAAGTTTGTAGATGTTTTTGTTCTCACAGACCTCAACAAAAACAGTTACACAAAAATAATTGCCATTTCAAACATTAAGAACTCAATACCAGATTGCCAATATAATAATACAAACATCTGATTTCTCAAAATCTTCCTCTACACATGGTCTCAAACGTATGTTTTGTACATTCAAAATCTGTTTAAAAGTCAAAGTTACTTGCCATAAGAAGGGAAAGGAGCATTTAATAAGTAATGTCATTGCATCATCATCACCCATTGACATTATAGAAATTATTTACTCAGATTTATATCCATTTTGCAGAGGCACATTTATGTGGCCATGTGTGAATGGAAAGTGCAAACCCATGTGGATCATCTGATCGATCATGACACATGGAGTGACTAAGTAAACAGGCCCAAAGGACATGTTGAAAGATGCAATTGGCTGAAATGTATCATCTCCTATATATAGTAATCTCTGTGTTTCAACCGCAGAATGGCATCTATAATGTAAACAACTTGTCACCTAATTGCCTACTGCAACACTATCAACTTTCCATTGCTAGTTAGTTTGTTGGTCGGTTAGTAAATAAACTCTGGAGATATGAGAGCATATTTCTCACATTTGTAATAATATTGCATCATACAGTATATAAAGCATTTCACTTTTACATTATAATTCCATCAAATAATGTCTAAAATTGCACAAAAAAAATAGCAAAAAGTACAGCCCGTTCAGACAGAATAGGGATTAGTATTCTAAATTATGTTTGAGTTCTTTTTACACAACGTCTGTGATTTTATGCACCAATTCAGACAGGACTAACATCTCAGTGTTAATTATAGAGTTGGAAGTGTATGGGTTCTAGAAGTGAGTGTTACAGAAAGTCAAGTGCTGTGGTTTAGTGCATCATGTATGTATTTTACTTTTTTTTTTTTTTAGCAGTTGATAGAAATGGCAGCTTATGAAACCTACATAAATGACCAGAGATATCTAGACATGTACCTTAAATGAAATGTTAATCTCAGTATCCATCCAGATAGTTTGCTCTAGAAGTTTTATAGAGATTTGAAGAAAACACACACACACACACACACACACACACACACACACACACACACACACACACACACACATATATATATATATATATATATATATATATATATATATATATATATATATATATATATATATATACTGTATGTATATTTGTATCTTGGGGATGATCCCAAATAGTCAACGATTTGATGCTCCGATTCGAGGAGCCTGAGTCGACTACCAAACTAACAATCTAATATATGCGGGCTGTTATGATTATGCCATTCTATCTATATGGGGGAGCTCAAATGTATGATTTCACATAGAACTTGCGGTTCGCATTCAGAGCACCACAGATATGTTCATTTGCATTCGGGCTCTTTTTGCAGATTGCGTATTAGTCCTAATATTAACTTGCAATAAAAATGCTCACTCTACTGGTCAACTTCAGCGCGCACAGCTCTAAACAGAAATGCAAAACATTAATAACTACTGTAAAAAATGTGAATTGTTAGGGTTTCATTTACCCCATTTGTATCTGCGAGGCATTTGTTACACATTTTCTGTTATGTGGAGGGGCTGGGATGAACTCAGATGCAGACAGGAAGTACCAAACACAGGATTTATTAACACAAAAGGGGAAAACAAAACCCACGAGGGGGAAAACAACGACTAGGGTAGACACTAAATAACTTTACAAGACACGATAAACAAAGACTCTGAACACTAACTACAAACAAACACTCACAGTTACACTAAGACTTCACAAAGGGGTTACAAGGATACGATATCTTACGAGGCTGACATGTAGAAACACATATGAGGAAACAATCACAGTGTGGAACAATGAACCGACAAAAGACAGAGCACACTGGGGATCTAAATAGGGGAACTAATCAAGACACAACAGGTGGCACAGATAAGGCAATCACGACAAGACTAGGATAACAAGGGGGGCGGGGCAAGGGAACGAGACAACACAAGCACATGGCCCAAAGACAAGGCCATGTGCTTGTACACAAAACACGGGTCTGTCATGATCCTGCCTCAAGACTAGAGAAAAGTCAGGACATGAAGGCAGAATCATGACATTTTCCCTGTTTGTTAACATCAGTAATTTAACTGTCAAATGTCTTACTTGACTCAATGTATTTTGCCCTGCCCCCAAATATATGATTAGACTAAAAGTCGAATATAAACAAGATTTGAATATTCCGATTCGACTATGAAAATCCTTAGTCAAGGACACCCCTAATATATGTATATCTGACTGGATTAAAATCTCAAAGTGCATCTTTTAGATTACACAAGTACATACAAAAAATTCTCAAATCACTAAGACTGAAAAGCACTTAATGCATACTTCCCATCATTCCAGTAAGTGGGAGGACTCTAACTGTTTAAATGCACTTTCAGAGGTGCTAGCTTTAATACATACTTTCCCAATCGATCACATTACAGTTATTGATCAGTGTGTGTCCATGTAGCCAAATTACTGACTCTGCAGTCTCCGTAAGAGCTAAAACTCACAACTGTACTGCACCAACCATTATGCAATTGATCTACAAACCACAGCTACCAAAGAGATAAGCTGGTACAATGGCTTTGTAAAGTAGGAATGGAAAGATGCTCTTTGTGTTTAATTTTTTTAAGAAATGGCCACAGTGAATCAGTAAAGGGTATTTGCTATATTTACATGCAGTTCAATCTATAACACGTTGTCTCCTCTACTCTTATCTTCTTTTCCAGATTGCAGGTATTACTGATTCTATCTTTCACTCATGTCCGTTCAGGCACTTCCTGTTAATGTTCTGATTCTTTGTTGATTAATACATTGCCAGTGACAGGTTTTGATGTCTTTCTGTCTGGCCATCAGTTCCTCATCAAGTTAGATACAGACTTTCGGTCTCTTCTGTGGAGTACCGGGAAATTAATATAGACATTTGTGAGTACAGAAAGGCTTACAAATCAAGTTTTTATAGTCATCTGAAAGCTAAACAGTGCACATATTCATTTATTTATATAGCTAGATCACTACCATCAGCCGGTGCATTATAAATCCCCATCTCATCAACAGGCAATCTGCTAATGCATACACAAGATCAATTTCTGCCAAGTCAGGCGGACACACTGAGCAAATCTCTGCCTTTCTCTCCATAAGCACACATGCATAGGCTCACACACTGAAATAAAAAAATAATAATAAAGAGAGGGAGATGTGCATGGAAAGACAGGACATGGAAAGTCTTGGATATTCCTTCCACAGAAAGTTGGCTGACAAATAGCTCCCGCTAGGGTTTTGCGCACACATTTGCGTTGACTTATTGATTAACTTCTTGTTACTTACTTCGTCCTTCATTTACAACAGCCCCCGCTGATTGTGGTAGACACAACATTCCATGCTGGACGCTTTTTAGCCTTCACAGTTTTTTTTTTTGTTTTTTTTTTTTACAAGGCCAGAGGGAATGTCTGTGCTAGCTTTTGATAGGATATGCTGTCACCATCTCACATGTCACTCGGGGCATTGAGAGTAGCAACACACATTGATCGAGGGAAAAGCAGATCATTTGAGGGATGGCACGGCTCCAGCTCAGAGAGGCGAGTTTTGCAGCCAGTTTTGCTAGAAGCTGTCCCAGCATTCCCACACGCACGCTACATAATGAGAGCACCTTTTGATTACAGTCAAGGTGAATGATGGAGGAAACCGCAGAAAATAAAACTCACATGAAATGCACAGGATTCCTCAGGTCATTTTCACTTGATTTGGATGACGGTTTCAGTCTATGGCTACTTGTTCTGAATAAACTGGCACACTGCCATTTGGGGTGCCAAGAGTAAGTCAAGTAATTTTGTGTACACTGAAGGAATTATGTGAAATAAATTGCATCTGGTACACACACACACACAAGCTGCATTTCATATGTTTTTGTGCACAAACTTTAAGTTTCTTCTATTCTGTGCACATAAAGATTATTTATATATATATATATATATATATATATATATATATATATATATATATATATATATATATATATATATATATATATATATATTTTTTAATCAATTGTGTATTACGTCCCTAAAGATGGAACATAACATGCACAAAATTTGAGCTGAGTGCACAAAATGACAACATGCAACTCTTTCTATGACCAAAATATATAAATGTAATGCACTTTGTGACGTGTTATTAATTCATGTGTTGATGAATTCCACTAACACATGCATTTACTTAATTATCAAAAAAAATAAAATAAATAAATCCTTAGACTTCTAGTGGTTTAATAAAGAGCTTATTTTAAATACTATAAACACTATAATCTAACCCCAGACTGTAACCCATCAAAAAGGTAATAACTGTACCTCAACATGTTACTTTCTATGAAAGTAATGATGCAACATCATTACTTTTAGAACGAGTAACAAATATTTGAATGTGTTACTTTTAAACATATAGCCCCCAGTTTTAAACCACAACTACTTAGCCTGCTATAACTTACAGTATAGTATGTATGAAACAGCAATAAATGATAAATATGTCACTCTTAGCTCCGAGTGCAGCACAGTCTATCATTCCCCCCTTCATTACCACGAGCACATACTCAACCTTCTCAGTCAATACATACAAGGGTCAGAATCCTGCCAATCACTTGAGTACAACTGAGAATTAATCAAACATAAAGTGATATATCACGCTCATTAATCACCCTGCCTCTCTTGCCTGCATCTTCCTCAAAGAAAATGACTTCCCTTATCTCTGTCTGAAGTGTTGCCACAATGAGATTTGCTTGTATAATCCTCGAGACGGAGCGCGAAGGAGCCCTAATGAGGCAGGGTGGCGGGCACCAATGCTCTGAAGGCGTTGTGAAGAGCTCTCAAGGAAGAATAACGGAGCGGAATGTGATAGGAGTGAGCACTGAAGCAAGGCTGCTAGGTTCAGTTCAGTGCGCTGGAAGTGTCATTTGACTGAGACAGTATTGAAGAAGGACTCAAGAGGAGGGTTATTATGGATACAATGAGAGGAGGTGGATCAGCTCGGGTTGGCGCATACGCCGCACACATGTCATTAAAACCAAACCGTCGGCCTGTCATTACAGAAAGGTGGTTTAGTACGTCATTAGTGCTCAGACCATTTTCAGGTGTGGATTTATTGCTATTGTACTTAAATGATTATACACAGCGTTTAGACCGTGGTGACATTGTAGAAGATGGTTTAATAAGCTGCACTGCTTAAATTTAAAGAGAAGGTTCACTTAAAAAAAATAAAAAAATAAATAAAAATAATAATAATAATAATAATAATAATAATAATAATAAATACATTTTAAAAAAAATAATAATTTTGTCATTTACTCATCCTAATGTTGTTTTCCGAATCTGGAACTTAATTTTTCTGTGGAACATAAAAGAAGGTCTTTTGAAAATGTTTAAACACTGTGTTGGTCTTGTCCATGTAAAGAAAGTCATTGGGGCAAAAACATCTAGCTGTCTTCTTTGTATAGATGCACAGTATTCTATGTATACTACAAAATAAGGGTTAGGGTTAGGGTTAGGTACTAATACTAATACTACTACTACTACTTCTACTACTACTACTACTACTACTACTACTACTACTACTACTACTACTACTACTACTACTACTACTACTAATAATAATAATAATAATAATAACAAATTAACACTTTAAATTCTTAAATGTATTGTCTTCAAATGAGTTAATACTGACAATTCTTCTCATATTTTCTTAAAACTTTGTGTTATGAAATGTATTGTTATGTTCTGTATGTTCTGTTTTCTTTGTACCTGCACATGTGTTCCCTCCACTCTAAAAAACGCTGGGTTGTTTTTTCAACCCAACTGCTGGGTTGAGGCCGTTGGATAGGACTTTGGGATGTTTTAACCCAAGTTTGGGTTGAAAATAACTCTATTTTTTAACCCAGCGGGGTGGGTTGAGGACGCGGACGTGAAGGAGAGCACGCACGTCACGTCAAAATCGTACGTCTCCAGTGCAAGCAGCCGCCATTTTCTCAGCGTTATAGAAGCGAGAAGCGAGTGAAAGACTGTGGTAAGTAACGTTAAATATTCAAAATGTAAAGTTATCTTTTATTGTTTACCCGGTTGTATGAAAGGCGGAAACAAAGGAGCTTAACGTTATATATATATATATATATATATATATATATATATATATATATATATATATAAAACGGACGCGGTTTTCGCCTCGGACACGGAGGTCTTAACTGCCTCATGTAACGTTATTGAACGGAGGATGTACTTTTAATATAACGTCTGTGAATGTATTTTGTCATATTTACATAAGATTTTACATTATCTGTTCTCTTTGAGGCGTTAACAGACGGTTATGGTCACGGTTACGCTCATGTGAGTTTGTCTTTTTTTTCGCGGTTAAACTGAATGTATGTTTGTCTCCTAAAGGAAACGGCATTGTGTAGTAAAGACTAGCATAATTATTTTGAGGCTGTTGAAGTGGTAACTGTTAAAAGTATGTTTTACATGTAATATTTCAGACTTGTCCAGCTCCTGTCTTCATTGTCCTCGCGCTGAGAGTTAAAGACACAGAAGCTGTTTGTGTGAGGAGTCACAGACCTGTGAGGAGGAGGAGGAGGAGGTGTTCTTCTGAAGAGAGGGACAGACGGTTTAAGGAGAGTAAACTTCAGAATAACATCAAGTTATCTTTATTTTTACTAAGACTAAAATAATGTTGTTGTTTTTTTAGATGTTGCAATCCATAGACAAGATAACTTCATTCTTTTGAGACTGATGTAAGTTAAATTATTACTTTTTTTTTTAGAAAATTAATGTTTCTGTTGTGTCCTGCCTGTTAACTTCACATTTTGATGCAAAAACAATGTGATTTTATATATGTATGTATGTATATGTTAATATTTTATTGAAACCATTGATGTCCCTCTTTGCAGAACTCAAACTAACTGGAGTTAAGTCTGCTTGTGTGAGGAGGTGGTTTTCTCAGCTTCTTCTGAAGAGAGGGAAAGATCGTTTAAGGCAAGTAAACTTCATATTTCATGTTATCAGTTGTTGTTTTTTTACTAAGAGTAAAATAATGTTTGTTTTTGTAGATGTTAAAAGCAAGAGACATGGGAGAGCATCATTCCTTTGAGATTTTATGTAAGTTATTTTTAGAAAATAAATTTTTCTGTCGTCTCCTGCCAGTTTACTTCACATTTTGATGCAACAACAGTGTGATTACGTGCTCATTTCATTAAGACCATTGATGTCTGTGTGTTTTATTGCAGAACTCAAACCAACTTTGGAGTTGTCTGATTTGGAGAGTCATTATTCTTGGTCTGCGCTCTTAGAGGTAAAGTTCACACAAAAAATAATTTACTTGCCCTCAAGTCATTCCAAACCTATAAGACTTTTGTCTGTCTTTACAACATAAATTAATATATTTTTAGTTTTCTCATAATATTTGTTAATCCATTTATAGTTTAGATAATCAGTATTTTCAAGCTTCATAAATATAGAGTTATTGTAGATGTAAATTCTGATATTTATATATGAATACATCTTAAATTATATGATAGCAAACATGTATGTTCAAAATAAAATACTGGTCTCCCAGACCAGCAATGGAGGACACAAAAAGAGAATATTAAATATATTCATACGCTTTCCAAAAAATGAGCAGAGTTTGTATGAGTCTGGAAAAACATGGGGAGAGTAAATTATGAACATTTTAATTATTTGGTGAACTAACGGTTTGAAGAGCAGCCCTCCACGTACGTGAATATTGTGAGGTATGTGAATGTCTGGTCTGTTTTAATGTTTCAGTAAAGAAGCTTTCTGAAAGCAATATTTATTCAAACAATATCACCTGTCCTCACACTAGTGCTGCCATTATAGCATTCTGGAGCGCTGTGGTGGACTGAGACATTAAACAACCGCACAAAGTGTTGAAACTTTAAAACCGATTATTTACCTATCCTTACGGATGTGAATACACCTCTACCTGAAAATGGATAGTTTAATTAAATGTTTTCTTTTTTCAAATGTGTTTCTCTTTTTAGGCCACTGATGAAGAACAGGCGGTGACTGGGATGAATGCTGGTCAGAGAGGAGAATCTTCTTTCCCCTAAACCGATGCAGCGGTGGTTTTAAAGGAGGACGCTGCCCTGGATGATGTAGAAGATGTCAGATGCTGTGCTGATGGGGCTTCTTCATGATTACATCAGTTATGCTAAAGAGATCATGAAAATTGACTGTGATGCATGATCTGTATTCATGGACAATGAAACAAACTGTAAGTGTATAATTTGTTAAAAAAAAAAAAGTTAAATGCTTTTTCTGTGTTGTTTAGTAGAAGAGTTTACACTCTGTCATTCATACACCTGCTCACATTCTTTCACACACACACACACACACACATGCGTCTGTTAAATGTTATAATATCAAAGTTAATGTGATTTATTTGTGTACTGTCATGCCAGAATAGTTGGAAAAAAACCTAATTAATTGTAAATTTATTGTATGTGTTTTCGTATATTTTTATACAATATATACAAATGAACAAAGTCCAATTTGATTTTAAGTTATATTCATCAAATGTTCAATGCTTTATGAACTCTGTAGCTGTTAATGCCATCCTTTTCTGCATTTCTTCTAACATGTTACTTTTTGACTTTTCTCTTGTTTTTAATAAATATTTTCCTTTTGGTAATTATTATTTGTGTGTAAAAGTGATATTTAAAATGAATAACATTTGTAGGTTTAATGCCTAGCTCAATTTGGGTTAATTTTAACGTAGAAATGCATTGTTTCCCCATATGGCTGCACTCTGCGAGTTTATTTTCTGCCAGCAGGAGGCGCTAAGAGCGGGAGAGGTAAGGGTTTCTCCGGTAACGGCTGCGGAGCGGTGCTGAGCTCACAAAAGCTGCCTTATCAAGCACATGCGAAATGATATCGAACATTTTCTAAATACAGCAGTTTTCCTTCTGAAATACAGTGATAAAAAACACCCGCTCTGGTTTTTGAAACCCTGCAATATAGTCATTTTAAACCATAAAAAAAGGCAACCCAGCAGGCTGGGTTAAATATGATAACCCAACTGGTTGGGTTAAAACAACCCAGCGCTGGGTTCGTCCCTTTTTGACCCAGCGCTGGGTTGTCAAAATAACCCAAATTGGGTTGTTTTCAACCCAGCAGTTTTTAGAGTGTCTGCTTATTAGTTTCTAAATAGTACATATAGTTTAGTTCCCATTAATTATCTAGTCATTGTTCGGACTTGTTTACTTACTGTTTTACACAGTACTTGCTTACTGTGTTTTTCGTGATATATATATATATATATATATATATATATATATATATATATATATATATATATATATATATATATATATATATATATATATATATATATTGCAGTCTATTTGACAGTGGTTATTGAAATTAATTCTTCACACCAAAAAATAAACAAAATAAATGAATAAAGTAATTCATGACTAAACTAAAGTATTTTATATATTTATTCAGTTAATAATTTGAGTTGGAACATATTTTAAATCAAAGACAGCAGTTAGTTATGAAAGTTGAATAATGACTACATATGAGGACATATTAATGCCAATTTGACATAATTTTCATTCTTTCTCATGATCTCTCTTTTTTTCTTTGTCTCTCTGTGGCCCACATCTGCTCGGCTTCAGAGCTTTACTAGGATTAATTGCTGTGATGACAGCATGGTGCATTATTATTAGATGCTAATATGACAATGACCACTGGCAGATAACACGCTACATCTAAATACTAGAAGTGTGAAACACAAATGAGCTCCAGTTCAAAAAAATATAGATATGGCATTGAAACATGGAGTGAGCATAGCCACATGTGAGAGCTAATTGTGGGGAGTGTTTATAACTCTCTACAGTGCAGTGGACTGGTGGGTGCAGCTGGATCACAACTACAGAAGAAAGAAAACATGAACATGCACACACACACACACACACACACACACACACACATACACACACACACTGTCATTTGAGCTGGTCCCTGAACGAGGTCGCTGATCATTGTGAATATATCTGAAAATCCACTTATTTTAGGATTTCGTTAAAATAAACACCACAAAAAAAGTTTCCCTAATTAGTGTTTTTGTTGTTTTATAGTAAAGATACCATCTTTAATATACATAATTTTACTTGAGAAGCAAAAACTTGTGAGATATAAAGACTTGTTTTCAAAGAATATATTGTGAATAAAGTTTAATTATTTTTACTCAAATTATATTGTGTGTGTGTGTGTGTGTGTGTGTGTGTGTGTGTGTGTGTGTGTGTGTTTCTAGTTTTAAAGCATTAACCTAACTAAAGTTTGTTAGATTTATGCTTCAAACAAGAACAAAATAGTATTTGTGAAAGTGGCAAGGCAAAATATGTTAATAATTAAAAAATATATTTTTTTCAAACAAGACTTAATATCTTATGCCGTTTTCTTTCCAAGATCTTGCTTTCCTTTATGCTGATTGTTTGTTGTGAACAATATGCCTTTGTGTTTGGTTTCATGCCTTCATTACTCCGTCAGTGACTGAATAGAATGACATTGTCTCTGACATTTCAACTTAATCTTTTACTCTTGTTACTTCTACAGCTGTCTCTCTTTCTTTGTCAGACCAAATGCCTGTCTGTCAGCAGTTTGTTTCTACACCTGCTCCTCAGTGCTGTCCTGGGCAGAATCGCACAATGTGCGGTCTAAAAAGTCCATAAATGAGTCTCGAGTGGGACCCCATTTCAACACCGCCTTCAGGCCCCTTCCTTTTTCTTGCTCTCTCTTCATTTACAAAGATTCAAGGTTTAAGAAACCTTAACACAGGATGATTACATTGCAATATTAAACAGACATGTTGACAGTCGATTAAAAATGTAATCAAAGTGACTACATGATGCACTGAATAATTAAGACAATCACAAATCATTTTAAAACAAACTCTCAAATAAAGGCAAATATATGTCATCGGGGCATTTTTTTTTTTTTTTTTTTTATGATTAATTTGTAATTAATGATTAATAGACATCTCCAGTTAATTTAAATTGACTATGCATATCATTGTATATTATAATCTAAAAATAATGTTATCCATGCAGAGGAAATGTTGTTGACAGCTCTTAGAAATATCTCGGGTGAAAACAAAGCTAATGAACAGAGTGTGTTGGTGAATACATTATAAAGAAATTTAGAAAAAAAGAGAGAAAGAAAAATAGTAGTACATATTTCAATTTTCATGCTGAATGATACATAAAAAGAAATAAAATAACAAAAAATAAATAAATAAATAAATAACAAACGGGCGACTGAGAGAATATTAATTAATCATGTCTATATATTTAGCATTACTCTCTGCCCCGTCTTCAGCTTGGCGCCTCTCTGTATTCCCAGCTAGTGCTTGTTTTCTTTGATCAAACAAATTTAGTCTGTTTTAGCAAAAAGTGTGATGATGATCTTAAAGAGTTAACTGCTGTGAGTCTCTAGTGAAAGATTGTGATTTGTAAAAGGTTCTCCTCTGACTTTCAACAACAAACTCACTTTCATCCTCTTTCCCTCCTCTGCTCCTAAAGAGATATTATATTTGCCAAGGCAAGTTTTCATATATTTATTTAATTATTCAGCTTCATAAAAGACAAGCATGTGGAAAACCAAAGGGAAACTTCAAACTTCAAAGCAAAATCTGTTTTATTTTTTTAATTTATTTTTTGTCATACCTGTTCCTAATCAAACTCTAAAAAGTACAAGGCAGGCGGCTCATCATTCTTCGGTTCAGTCTGTCCGTTTGTTGTTTGTTCATTAAAATCAGGATTGGCAGACTGTGTGTACACATCCTTGAGCTGAGGTTAACTTTTTTAATGACTAGTGGGTTTTTGAGGAAATAATAAACACTTTGTCCTTTCTGCTTTGATATTACAGTAGTTATTGCTTTAAAAGAACTTTGGGTTCTTTGACAAATTTTTTCCTTTCTTTTATTTGAACTTATCTCTCCATAATTACTTCACTGATATTCATTGTGTTTACTTCAATGTTTGATCAAGTGAGTCCATGCAATCAAACAAGCATTTGCACTTATTTGTTGTTTTGGAGGCCCATCTCAGCTCGGCACAAATGGTACACACAATGCTTTAAACTACACTGACAGACATTAACATTGTTCATTTTCTAAAGCCATATTTCATAGCAACACAAACCGGTAGCCAAACTAAGCATACAATTTGTGCATTTTTTTTTTCTTATCAGCTACCATATACAAAAAGCTCTGAGAATGCATTTAAGATTAAAAGCGATCTCATGACAAGTGTGCGGAATACCTCTCTGTTCCCCCACAATCCTCTGTCTGCCCCCTGCTCAACAAGGCAATTATGCACCCGATCCATGCCCTGTCTACGAGTTCTTTTGCATCGTGGTGCACCAGAATGCCCAAGGCGCATTATTATCCTGTAATTCTGTACCACCTGCCTAGTCTTAACGATTAACTAATTGGCTTTGTGCGTGTTCGGAAACTATAAAGAAATAAGGCACTTTATGGCTTGAGTGTCAAGGTTGGTAACTGCTCAGCAGAGAGAGGAAAATCTAGAAACTACATCATTAGGTTGGCTTAATATAGCATCTAGCTTTTTTATCTAAAGTGTCTAGCTTTATTGTTATCAATCTATCAAACTTTTATTAAATAAATAAATACATTTACATTAAAATTAAAATAAAATAAATTAAATAATTACAGCATAGAATAAATATTCTATTGAAAGATGAATGATGAACAATTTGATTTTAAGTGGCACAACTGTGGTATTATTGAATGATAATCATTTTTGAACAAATAATCATTTGAACTGCACCGGTCTAACATTTCACCTGGATGCCTGGAGATTGTGGGGAATTTATAATTACAAATGTTTTAGGCAATCCAATAGTCAGAAATAGTGGATCATGTAATTATTATTATCATTTATTTATTTTCTAAACTGGTTTACTAGAATATTTGTGTTGTTGTCGATGATGGTTATGCAAGAGGTATCTGTACCTCTCTTTAACCTCCAGCTGTGCTGCATGTTTTTACTAGGTTCCTAAGGGACAATTGCTCACATTTTCAGTTCCTGGCTCTCCTCTGTGTCTATTAAAACTCTGTCCATAAAGCTTAAATGTCCTTTAAGGCTTTTAATTCAAAATGTTGCTTTTGTATATGATTGTAAAATACAAGGTTTTTGCTGAAAGTAGTCATGAAATGAATATAATTCAAATACAATTAATTTGATTACATAATAAAACAGCAAAAATGTTACAGCCCTAGAAAAATGACAGTATGTCAGAAGGATGCTATAAGTGTTTTGCTGATGTTCCTATATTCCATCCCTTTTGATAATACCTCATGGATTTTCATTCCATTTTAACAATCAGACACTCATTAACTTGTCTAATTACAGACAGCTAAGAGAGAGAAATATCTTGCTATTTTCCCCAGGAATTGATGTGCTCTTGAGCGCTTGCACACCTCACTCTACAAATTAACACTTTAATATTTATTAACTGAGACATAATTTCTGTCTTTAATTCAGCATAAATTAACTTATTTCTCTTTGCTTGTTTCATATGCAATTATTATACACACATATATAGACATAAATATGTAGACTGAAGTTAAAAGGGCAATAACAAGACAGCTATAAAACTTTTGATTAAGATGATGGTGGTGATGAAGGTGTTGAGTGCTTATGTCACAAAAAGCTTAAGATTTCATGAGGATCCTGCTGGTGCAACTGAAATATTTCTGAAAGATGTATTCACTGCCCGAGGAGGTGACCACAGTATCTTACATAAACAGCGTTTGCATCTAAACAAAGCTTGTGGTGAATGGTTGTGTCAAGATGATATGCAAATATTTCTGAAAACACTGCATTTTACAAGACCATTAAATACGTAATCCAACATAACACGACAACAAAACATTAGGTGACATAATTTGTGTTCAGAGCCATTTGAAGAGCAAGTTATGTTTTGCTACTATTAATGCAGCTGTTGTGAACTATGGCATGTTTCTATTTTCAAGGATGGTTAAACTGTCTGTGGTCAGGGTGAGAGGAGTCCTTAAGAATGCTGTGAGCCCGATGTAGACAGTGTTTTCACTGGATGTCCTCAATAGCAGGAAATGGTGTCCCTGTGATGCGTCGGACTGTTTTCACCACCCTCTGCAGTGCCTTGCGGTCAGCAACTGACCAGTTCCCATACCAGACTGCGATACAAATCGTCAGGATGTTCTCGATCGCACACCAGTAAAAGTGTCGATGTTGTTGTGGTATAGGTTATGTCATGCAACTTCATGTTACAAGTTGGGCAAAATGAGTATTGATAAAGATTATCAAGACTGATAAAAATATGTTCTACTATATATAACATATGAAATACTTGAACCACCAAATTATGCCTTTTACCTTAAAGGTCCCGTCATTCGTGTTCCCATGTTTTAGGTATAAGTATAAATAATATCTGTAAAATTCTAAAGCTCAAAGTTCAATGCCAAACGAGATATTTTATTCAACAGAATTCGCCTACAAAAAATGACCCGTTTGGACTTCATCCCTCTAGTTCTTGCAGTAATGATGTCACTAAAACAGTTTTTCGACTAACCTCCGCCCACATGAATACACAAACAGGGGGTGTGGCCTTGTTGTGCTCCGATGGAGAAGAGGAAGAGTTATTATATAATAATCTCACCATAAATGCGTTTAATTAAATAAAATGTAGTAATCTCATCATAAATGCATTTAATTTAATTATACTCTTTTACACAGTCATATTTTTTTTACTTTAGGACCGGGGTAAAGCAAGGAAAAGTAAAATTTACTTCAACAAGGCGACATAATGAACAACTCTCGGCTCATTCATGGTGGAGGTGAAAAAAAAACAATTTCTTTGTGACATGCAATGTTTATTGTATTAAATCTTAAATGCAAAAGAAAAGGCATGATAGTCGGCTGTTTTTGTCAATTTTAAGTTTTAATTTAAAATGTTTGTGTACTTATTTTAATATAAGTACTACATGGTTAAATATGTTACCACTTGTTTGAGCAACTTAATATATAAATCTATATAAGTAGCGCTGAATAATATGTTGTTTAAATTGTGTTAAAACGTCTATTAAAGAGTGTATATGTACAAAGAGAATCGCAATGCTGACAAACTGACACGTGATATGCCGACATAATATTTTTATTTTGTAGCTATTTTTCGTAGCTACTGTACTTAAATGTCCTCAGGAAACTATTAAAATTAAATTATTTATTCATTTGTTATTATTAAAATAAAAAATAAAAAAATAGTTTTGTATTAATCTGATTGGGTGGGCCACTAGTCAATCTGGGTGGGCACGTGACCATTATAATCCACATGTAAAACTATGTGCAGCACATTTAGCTGAGGACAGCTTTCTCAATCTCAATCAGTTCAATGTCGGATTTGCACAAAAATTATTTCTGAGAGATGGAGCAGTTCCCTCTTTGTCTGGAGAAGGCATTGTTTATGACTGGTAAGTGTATTTTATTTTTTAAGTTGGTGCGTTTAACAGTTTCTGTAACTTATTACACAAAGGGCAACACTGTTTAGCTTTGTTAACTAGATGTTAGGGCTGTGCAAAAAAAAAAAAAACGAATGCGATTTTCATGCACATTTTGTCAGTAAAAACACTCCTGTGATTATAAGTACATCTCCAGCACATGCCCCTTCCCACTTGCTTCTCAAAACCCGTTTCCAGGAGGGCCTCATGCGCTAAGCTGGTGTCGAATCACAACACAGGAACCGCTGGCCCAATCAGAACTCGTTAATGGTTTCTGAAGTCATCAGCCCGTTTTTATGACAGTGAAAACAGCGGTATACAGATAAGTGAATTGTGTGAAAAATACAGTGTTTTTTTACACGCGAAACATTAACTCGTTATATTGCACACTGTAAACACAATCAAAGCTTCAAAAAAGCACGAAAAATGCGACCTTTAAAACTCCAGTACTCACGTATGGATTGTGCAAAAACAAAATACCATTTTGGGTACCAAACAATTCATTGCTTCACTGACACTAAATTAGTAAAATAAACTTTAACTAAAGAAGAAGAAGAAGAAGAAGAAGGAGAAGGTGAAGGTGAAGAAGAAGGATGTGCTATACATGAATGTTACAGTTGTATGTTTATCTTGATTAGTTAGTCTCACTGTCATGGACTTTTAGTTTGTTTCTGATCAGTTTCATGTTTCTTTAGTTCTAACCCAACTACCCCCCCCCCCCCCCCTTTATAATTATTCATTTTGGAATGTCATCTGTCATTTTATAGATTTTCCACCATAAATCATAAGCTAAGAAGTTGATTAATGCGTAAACGCGTTATGGGTCATTTTCTCTTGATAACCCCGAAACGAACTTAAATTACACAGTTTTGATCATACAGATAAGAGCAATACATCAATCGAATCTGTAAAAGGTTTACTCATTTATATACAGAAATAATAACAACAGTGCACTTTGTGCACTTATAAAATAAAGATAACAAACAAGGTGTGCTGTCTGCAGCCTTTGTCTGCGCTGATCTTTTATAAATTTCACTTATGGAAAAATGTATTTACAACTAATATTATTGTTTAAAGCAAAGCCATTATACAAACTGCCATAGATTATTTTTGTAAATCCCTACTTGTGACATTCTGGAGAGACAGCAAATAACACATTGTCACTCAGTCAAGTGTCAATTTTTTGTATTACGCTATAAAATCCCTATTGACAGTGTGATTTCAAAACTCACGTATGACAAAACACATCGGAACTGCTACTTAGCTAATGTTCAGAATGCCTATGCCATACAAACATTGTCATTGTCACCACCAAAACTGCAGACATATCTTAACGCATTGTCTTCCTCTTCATTTTCTTCTTCTTCGGGATTGCTGTGAGACAAGCCACCCCATGTGCTATGAATATAAATGTAAAATGGGAATCCGCTCCATCAGTGGACTATCACAGACAGCTCCCACCCCTACACATCCAAACCTTATCTTTACATTCCACTGCATATGGATTTGCTTACTGGCATCCCTCCTGTCAACCAATGCAGGAACACACAATATGCTGCAGAGATTACTATGCAGCGATGGAATAAACATGTCCTGGTTTAATTTATATTCTATGAATCATATAAGCTGAGATGCATTTTCCCATTATTGGTCATCAATGTCATGTTAATAGTTCGTGCAGCATTACTGCAAAGTAATTTGTGCTACATTTCTTCATATACTGCAAGTGGTGATGGGTTAGCTGGGGTCGGTGTGGAAAATAAGCAGAAGGTCATAAGAAAAGACTGTAGGTCTTTCTCGTATAGTGTAAGGAAATGAATTCAAATCCAACATGTCTTCCTATAAAAACCCATATAGTGAAAGCCATATTACGCCCTGCATTCAAAATAGTTAAGTAATGATGGCCATAATTCCATTCCATTCACGTTTACAGAACAGAACTTCTTGTAATGCAATCTTACTGTCACAAAACGTCACTCAGAGTGTCTCTTATGTTATATACAAAACTTCAAGTATCAACTATGAACCACAAGTATCCAAATGTATAAAAATCCTAACATGTTAAGATTCCCAAAGATCCACAAGAATGTTGTTTTAATGACGTGGGAAAGTGCTTCATTCTCATACAGCATAATTTAGAGCCCGTCAGACCCCCAACAAGGACTTGCTACAAGCCCCTCAACCTAGATTTAAGAGTTGTTCACCTTGAGAACCATAAAAAGGCATTATTCAAATGGCAATAGATGGAACAGCCTCCTCTCTCTGCTTCCACCCCCATGTATTTCACACAGGAAAAAAAGAAATGCACCAAAGAAACAAATATAAACAGAAGACTTGCTAAAGCAGTCCTCTAGAGAACAGCAAGATTAATGCCCTTATTCACCACTGGATACCAGGCGGCAGCAGCTATACACATGCCTTTTATGGCAGTAGTATTTTTGACTGCCATCTTTGAGCTCCCATTTGAATTATTTAATAGAAGGCCCCATTCTTTGAGTGTACAGAGAGAGAGAGAGTTTGAGGGAGAGTCAAGGCGACAGAAATATATGTTTGTTTGTCATTGCCCATTCTATGTTCACTTGTGGAATGCATTTTTTTTTTCTATCTCTCCCTTGTACTTCCATTTTTCTTTCTCATTGCTTCTTGCATCTAAAGCAGAGTCAGCTGGGTATTCCCAAATCATTTGACTCTCTACTGGTGGTCAAGCAAAAACAAGCCAAGTCAATCACTAAAGGTCTTTTACAATTTTTTTTTTCTTTTCTTTTCTTTTTCTGGATGTTAGGGCAGTATGTCAAGCAGAGCACAGAGTGCACTGGACAGTCTGTTACTGTAATAGTCATTTTCAATGAGGTTTTGCTGTTGGCAGGAGCTACACATTTTTTATGGGTTTGAAGCTACACATTTTTTATGGGTTTGAAACAGCAAAATCAAGGGCACATTATTTCCAGATGGCTATTCTAAACAGAACGCAGTTTTTCTCACTGGAGAAAACCATACTGATCTTATCTTTCCATGAGTCAAATCTAGTGTATATTGCATAGCAATAAAAATAAGTGACATGACATTCAGCCAAGTAGGCTGACCCATACTCAGAATTCGTGCTCTGCATTTAACCCATCCAAAGTGCACACACACCCAAAAAGGAAAATTATGTAATTAAAGAGCCAGTAAGAGGAAAATTCTAAGCTTCCTATCACTGTTTATAAGTCCTGTACATTAGGTTTAAATCCATCCAAGGTTAAAAAACATTGTCATTTTGTCAAAATATCATTTTAAAATTACCTCAATTTTCAGAGATCCCCAAACGGTTCGTGCGAAGCTGTTCAAAAGATTCAGTTTCCTTAAGCCCCACCTTTCGGTAGCATACTGTGTTCTGATTGGTCAACTGACATAGTTTTGATTGGTTGTTCCACACACAACTTCCTGGTAAACAATGCGTTAGCATCTGTTTGGGGTGAATTATGTCTTATTTCTCTCATCGCGAAGCAAACAGTAAAATAAAAAACTTGAACAGTCTCGCTGCTTTTTCTTCTGTGTGGGCGTATTCAAGCCACACGCTTCAGTTTGAATCTGAATAGCGCGTTCAGCGCGGGGGCGTGGTCACATTAGATATAATGAAGGGAGACGTGAAAAACAGACATTGTGTTGTTTTCATATGGATAACTTTATCACAGAATATCTGTTTTCGGCAGCACTTGTTTAGTTTTAAAGTAGACATGTCAAGATTTCCATAGATATCTCTCTCATGTCTTTTCATTGAGTATTCACGGAGTTACACTTCATTTTAATGATGTTTTTGTAAATGAAGATCAGCGCAGACAGGCTGCAGACAGCACACATACTGATAAGACGCTCGGGAGAAAACAGACACATAACTTCATAATCATACTTTGCGTTGTGATTTGGAGATGCTTGTTGGTCCAAATAAAGTTGGTAATGAACCCTCTTTTATGGCCAAACGCTTTGAAAATCCCGCCTTGTACTCACCGAGATTAGAAAAGCAGTCATCAGTGAAATGTTGTGAACACAACAAAAGGGATTTGTTGTACTGCTCTGGTATTGTGGTAAAAATGAATTTTAGCCACTGGTTCTTCTGATCTTCATTATTTTGCAGTGAAAATAAAACAAACTTGCCTTTACAATTAAAAACACACTGTCTCCTCGACATGATGCTGTCACACCAACAAGAGCGTCTGTGTGGGGGGGGTGGGGCAGGTCAGAGTTCCGTTTCTCCCAAGACGGTAGGCGGAGATTATTATGCAAAGTGTTCCTAGTGATGAACATAGAGATGGGCAAAAGATTTGAAATCTATAATGACTCGTTTCAGCGATTCAGAGTCGACTCCTTACTTTAGAAGCCAATAACTTTATAAATCGTGTACTTTTTGGTTTAAATACTTTGCACATTGTTTACATTGATGGACAGCTACATCATACACAGTAATACAGGTATTTTTTTTATTTCCCATCTGTGTGGCTCTTTAATGACTGACCCTCATGCCGTTCCAAACCCGTAAGACCTGCGTTCATCTTCAGAACACAGATTTAGTCTGAGAGCTTTCTGTCCCTCCATTGACAATGAATGTACGGTATACTGTCCATGTCCAGAAAGGTAATAAAAACATATTCAAGCATTGTCTTCTCTTTCAGGGCTGTTGTGAGACCGTTCAAGACACTGCAGTTTAGTGATAATCATTCAATGTAACCAGATCTTCTTGAACCAGTTCACCAAATTGAACTGAATCATTTGAAACGGTTCGCGAAACGGTTTGTTTTAACTCAAAGGGAGTGTCAGCCCCATTAAAAAAAGTTAACAGCTTAAGTCATTTGTGGATTAAAGCTTATTAGAGACGCAAACCATTTCAAATGATTCAGTTCGATTTGGTGAACTGGTTCAAGGAGATCCGGTTACATCGAATGATTAGTTTGTGAACTGGATATCACTAAACTGCAGTGTTTTGAATGGTCTCACAACAAACTCGGAAGAGAAGACAATGCTGAATAAAGTCATAGTTTTTGCTATTTTTGGACCAAAATGTATTTTCGATGCGTAAAAAAAATCTAACTGACCCTCTGATGTCACATGGACTACGTTGATGATGTTTTTATTACCTTTCTGAACATGGACAGTATACCGTGCACACAGTTTCAATGTAGGGACAGAAAGCTCTCGGACTAAGTCTAAAATATCTTAAACTGTGTTCCGGAGATGAACAGAGGTCTTACGGGTTTGGAATAACATGAGGGTAATTTTCCTTTTTCGGTGAACGAACCCTTTAATTTTCAGTAATTAAAAGATAAATTAAATTAATGTTCCATGCCTTGATTTGATAACAATAAAAATGAAAATACATACTGAATTTTTTGAGGGGAAAAATCATTAGGCTTCTTTAAGAAAATGAATAAATAAATTACATTTTTTTTTGTATGTGTTCTAATAATTAGACATGTGAAAATACAGAATTTGGTAACAATACAAAATATGGTGAGTAGAAATAAAACATTTCATTGGGCCCTAATAAAAAAATTGTTTTGTTAAACTTTTTTTAAATTGATGTGACAATATGTTTTATGATTTTAATTAATTAGGGTGAATAATATGAATGAATAATACACTTTAATTTAACTATTAAAAAGGAGTGGAGAAAAAAATGAAATGGAATAAAACAGAATACATAACCAGTTAGTATTATTACTTTTATTATTACTACTAATACTTTTCGTGTGGTTCAGTATCATTTTATGTTTTTTAATAATAAAGCACTATTTTAGTTTTTGTTCAATATCCATATTAAAAACTATCGGTTAATTAATTGGTATCGGCTAGTGTGATCCAACTTAGCTAAAAAAAATCGGTAGACCTCTAACTAAAGTGGCAGTACCGACTCCAAACATCCTCTTTTCCGCTTTCATTTTGTTCCTGCCTTGATAAAAATGCTGCATTCTACCAAAATAATGCCCATATAACAAATTAGCACTTTGTGCTTTACACTGTATGTATTTTACATCTTAGACTTATACATTGTTGTTTTTTAATGTTTTTATTATTATTATTATTATTATTATTATTATTATTATTATTATTATTATTAATGATAATAATAATCTCTTTTATGTATTATTGTCTGTTTAGAACAACACTGTAGCCCTTTGCCCAAGAAAAAATTAAATAAAATTTGAGGACAAATAAAGTTTATTCTATCCTATCTTAAAATCAATGGCTTCAGTATCAAATCAAGATTATTAATGACCCTATTTATGCCTGGTTAATGTTCTGGATTAATACATAATCTAATCTCTGCGGACACGACTGAGGCACATGTCATTATCAGGTGTAAACAGCAGGTTGACCACAGACGGATGTTAATAACAGGTGTAGGTTACAGGCTAGTAACAGGTGGCAGCCTAGTTACCCTGACATTTGTGTCAACGATGTTCTGTAACTACTGGAGGGCTTGATGGTATGTCTTGAAAATAAAGTAATTACCCAACAGACTTCTCCATGAGTCTAAGGCCTATTTGAGTGCCAGGCACTTCAACTATAAAATACCTGCATTCACAGACAAAAAAAAAAAAAAAAACAACTGCTCACTGTCATCTTCTTCGAGGAAAGGCCCACTGTTGTTCTGCTAGTTCTCTGGGGGTCCAGTCCTTGAGCATACTGATGTGAAAGATTTGTTTTTCTTTCTTTCATTCTTTCTGGCATTAGAATTTCATATGTGACAGTGTTACCTTACGATGTACTGAGAACTGACTTAACACAGGACAGCAATTTTGCTGACCAGAAATGAAGCAATGTCTTCTTGCCACAGCACACAGCTAACTGTTTGTGGTTTGTGTCAGTGTGTGTGTGTGTGTGTGTGTGTGTCTGTGTGTCTGTATAGGTATACTGTTCAGGGCCGTGCACAGACATTTTGAGGGGCAGCGGCCCAAACCTACAAAGAGGGCACTGAGGGGGTGCTTTATAATAGCTGCCTCACTCTCCATATCTTCCTGTTCTGCCTCTGTTTTTTTTTTTTTTTTTTTTTTCATTGTATTGCCTTTCTTTCTTAGTCTGAAAATTTTCTGTCTCTGGCTCGGTTCTAAGACCTCAACTTGTACTTTGTTGAGATGACTCTGGGGTAGTTTCATCTTAATACAGAGAATGAATAACAAACCTTTTACAATCGTATTGTAAATATTTTTTTAGGCTTAGTGCTAATTCAATTCATGTTGTTGTAATCTAATTACTCGTTCATTCAAATAATTTTATGTATATCTTTATTTTTTATCTCACTCTTGCATTTTCCTTTGTTGTCAGCCAGTCTCACCTGTACCTGTCTGATTTAGCTGATGCTCAATGGGCTCTTCCTCACTCTCTGAGACTGCTTCTTCTTCATTTTCAGTGGAAGTTTAAATATTAAATTTTATATTATACAGTATAAATATATATTATATAAACACTTGATTTAGAAAGTGTATATTACATGTTTCACTATTTATATAGGCCTACTGTTAATATGATTTTAATAAAATGTTAAGACAAGTAATTATAATGTGAAATATGCATAACAATAGCCAATAATACATTGTATCCATGGGTCAAAATGATAGATTCCTCTTCAGGAACTCCAGCTGTGTCGAGAATGCTTTGGGGAAAGCCTCCAGCATGACGTCTCTAAATAACGTGTGCAATCAGTCCAATGGATGGGCGAGACGTCATAGGCGAGTGACGTCAGAGACCAGGAAGCATAAAAGCACGAGCGGCAAAGCTATTAACCAGCCTTCTGTTTTCAGCAAGCGCTCAGTGTGTGTCAGTCGCTATCTGTTTTGTGAGTCTCATTTAGTGTAGTTTGTCCACTGATAAACTCCATTTGTCAAAGCTTCAATCAAGAAAAGTTTTCGGCGAGAGCAGGCTGTGTGTTTTCCCTGCCAGAAAAAAAAAAAAAAGATAGGGACACACACAGCTTGTGTTTTGTCTGCTTAAGAGTGAAGCACTCGGTATCAGCTCTCGAGGGAGTCGACAGCTGCGATGCAAGCATTTTGCTTCACTCTCAGAAGGCTCTCTTTGAGGAGGGAGCCTTCACTGGCGTTTCTCACGGTGCCAGCCCAGCTTTCGCCGAGGCAGAGCGTTGGTTGTGCTCGTGGGTTCGCTGAAAGCAATGTAGGCTTGCAAGTCCCTCTTCTTCCTTAACCACTAGATTCGGCGCCTACTCTCGGGGGTTTGGAATCCCGCATTTGCTGTACTTTCTCCCCGGTCAGTTGCACAAGCACCAGTTACACAAGCATATTATGCCTAATATTATAATAAACAGCATTAATGAGTAGTGGAGGGGGGTTGGTCGTGCTTTTTTCGCTTTAAGTGCTCTGCACTTGCCGAGCACGCTCCGAGTAGTTTGTCCGTGTATACGATCTTTCGGTTGCTGTTGCACTGCTGCTGATGTACGGTGGCGACCGTGATAGCAGGAATCGCACATAATCTGGCGAACAAGTTGGAGACGGCTCGTCCTATCTCCACCCATGTTCATTAAATCTAGAGCTTGTTCTCAAGGCTTAGAAGCCTGCACTGTGGTTTCTTCACTTTTTTTCTTCACTTTTTGAGGGCCAGCTCCCCCTGGGGAAGATAGGTGTACACCGCATTACACGGTGCCCGTCTCTCCTCAGTGCCCTCATGAGATTGTTTTGCCAACTCTGCCGGTGTTCCAGGGTGCAGCGGTTTCTGGTGAGTGCTTTTCTCAGATACTGCCAGGAAACGTAGCAGTGCTTAGAGGTTCGCAACCTCTACTGAGGTATCTAGACCAGCTAGTATGGTCGTCCCTTGCTGGTCTGCCACTTCAGGGCAGTTTAGGAGACTTTAGCAATGAGAGTCCTGATGCTGTGGCTCAGGACCACCGAGGGCAGACCCCTCTGGGGAAGAGTGGTGTACACTGCATTATATGGTGCTCGTCTCTTCTCAGTGCCCTCAGGAGATCGATCTGCCAACTCTGCACCTAGAGCCACTAGTTCGTTGCCCTGAAGCGGCGGACCAGCATGGGATGACCATTCCAGGGCACAGTGGTCTCTGGCAAGCGCTTCTCTCAGTTACCGCCCTGAAATGTAGTAGTACTAAGAGGCTCGCAACCTCCTGGGAGGTTTCCAGATCAGCTAGTTCGGCCATCTCCTGCCGGTGCACTGCCAAGCAGGCTCTGGTAAAGGAACAGAAGTAGACTCTCTCTGAGGACGGAGGCCATCGAGGCCAGCCGGTACTTCACTGTTCCGAGGAAGGATGAGGTGTTGTGTCCTTTTTTAGATCTGCGCTTTTTGAACCGCTCAGTCAGGGGACTGAAGTTCAGCATGCTTGTACATAGGACTGGTGTGTAATGATCTATTAAAAAGAAGCACTTATCTCCATCCTTTTTCATCTGAGGTTCCCGAGGTTTGCTTATGGGGGCTAAAACCTACCAATACGGACCTGTCTCTGGCCTTGCACTCTCACTCCACACTTTCATGACTCAACCACATTGATGATTGGTTGATATTAGCTCAGTCGGAGCAGATGACGGTTCACAGGTTTTTGTGAACTTCTGGCATGAAATTCATCCATCCAATCTGGCATCACTGGAGGATGATTTTATTTTCCACTCAAGTCAAGTCTGCATGTGCGATATACAGTATATCTGCAATAATATGTTAAAGGGTGGTTTTAATGATGTGCGATCTGACATTATCAAGTAGGCTATATTACCAAATCACACACAGAGAGTACACGCATGTTGTGTTATTAGTCTATTTATACTCAGAATTCCTGCCATTCCAAACTGTAGACACAAAATGCTTCTGCATGCTTTTTATTTATATAATTTAATATAGTTAAAGGGTTAGTTCACTCAGATAGCAAAATTATGTCATTAACACTTACCCTCATGTTGTTTCAAACCCGTAAGACCTCAGTTTATCTTTGGAACATAGTTTAAGATATTTTAGAGTTAGTCCGAGAGCTCTCAGTCCTTCCATTGAAGCTGTGTGTACAGGATACTGTCCATGTCCAGAAAAGTAAGAAAATCATAATCAAAGTAGTCTATGTGACATCAGAGGTCAGTTAGAATTTTTTGAAGCATCGAAAATACATTTTGGTCCAAAAATAGAAATAAACAATGACTTTATTCAGCATTGTCTTCCCTTCTGTGTCTGTTGTAAGAGAGAGTTCAAAACAAAGCAGTCTGAATATCCGGTTCGCGAACGAATCATTCAGTTCACCAAATCGAACTTAATCGTTTTAAACGGTTCGCATCTCTAATACGCATTAATCCACAAATTACTTATAAGCTGTTAACTTTTTTAATTTGACTGACATTCCCTCTGAGTTCAAACAAACCAATATCCCGGAGTAATTAAGGTACTCAAACAGTAAACTGACTGAATTGCTGTGAAGAGAGAACTGAAGATGAACACAGCATTTTTCGATGCTTCAAAAAATTCTAACCGACCCTCTGATGTCACATGGACTACTTTGGAGGGACTGAGAGCTCTCAGACTAAATCTAAAATATCTTAAACTGTGTTCCAAAGATAAACAGAGGTTTTATAGATTTGAAACAACATGAGGGTAAGTTATTAATCACATAATTTTGCTATCTGAGTGAACTAACCCTTTAAATTAATCTAATACCGTTTTTATGCAGATATCAGCATGATAATAATTTTATGCAAGTTCAGTAAAGTAATAAGTGACTTTAAAAATTTAGACATAATATTGCTTCTTTTTGCTTATTTTTTGCCAACGAAAATTGTTCCAATCTAAGACCACAGCACTGTTTTGCTTTTCTCTGAGCATTGGCCTGTGTTTACTTACTGAATGATTCAGCTATTTAAACGAATTGGTTGAATAAATGATTCAGTGATTCACTTATTAACACATTCAAATGCTTTGTTCCAGAATGATTCATATGAATCTCAATGACTCACTCATTAACAGTCACTTGCTGCCACCTTACTGGCAGTTTTAATTTCAGATTTCTGTCTTTTTTTTATTTTTTTAAATCATTTAAATGTCAGTATTCAGTGTTTTATGTTAAAAGAAAAACATTATCTACGCATCTGTAACTGTATCCATGTTTCCTTTGAGCTACATTAAACTGTGTGTAAATACATCTAAATGCTATATCAGATGCATAATACAGAGATGTGTTCTTATATTGGAATGAAAGACACTAAGTACCAGATTCTTACTTGATATTCTTACCCAAAAATGCAAAATGCAAGAAAGTTAAAATTTATTTCTTTTCCATTTTGCATTTACTTGCAATTGTACTTTTAAAAAAATAATAATAATAATAAATAAATAAATAAATAAATAAATAAAAACTTTTCATAATACTTTTCATAATCAAGTACAATAAATATCAAATATTTTTTCTTCATTCTTTTTTTTTTTTTTTACTCAAGGAATATTCTAAACGGTGACTTAAAATTTTTACCAAAGTCATACATTTTACCATACGGTGACTTAAAATTTTACCAAAGTCATTTTCTGGTAAGATATCTGTACTTTTACTTGAGTATGGCTTTCAGGTACTTTATACACCACTGGCCAAATTCTGATATCATCAGACGTTGACATTTTGTTAAGTTTAGATTGTGGCATTAAAAAAACAAAATCCAACGCTGAGCCAACAGATCAAGCCAACATCATATTGATGTAAAATACTGACATTTATTCATCAGTTATGGTGACCAAAACCCATCGTCTCTTAGACGTCACACACACACACACACAAACACACACACATACATATACATATATATATATATATATATATATATATATATATATATATATATATATATATATATATATATACAGTGCCCTCCACTATTTTTGGCCCCCTTGGTAAATACGAGCAAAGGCAGTTGTGAAAATATATCTGCATTTCCTTTTGATATGTCATGAAAAATTGTAGCAAAAATTACACAATTCTAAACTTTCATTCAAGTAAAACAACTGAAAGTGATTGGAAAAACACATTGTGAAATAAAGGTTTTCTCTAGTTAATGTTAGCCACAAATATTGGCACCCAATTACTGCAACATCCTTTCCAAAGATAACAGCTCTGAGTTTTCTCTTATAATGTCTGAAGAGTTTCGAGAACATCGATAAGAGATTAGACACTATTCCTCCATGCAAAATCTCGTCAGATCCTTCAGATTCACAGCTCCAAGTGGATGTTTCTTCTTTTCAGTACACCCCACTAATTTTCTACAGGATTAAAAGTCAGACTAGGACGGCCATGGCAGAAGCTTCATTTTGTGCTCAGTGACCAATTTTTGTGTTGATTTAAATATTTGTTTTGGGTTAATGTCATAATGGATTTTCATGAGGACTGCCTAATGGAGGCAGTCAGGTTTTGATTTTTTTTATTTCTTGGTATCTGGTTGGATACATTATGCCATGTATCTGAACATGACTGCCAGGATCTCCAGCAGTAAAATAGGCCCAGAACATGAAATATCTTTTTGGTATATTCAACCCTGGAATGGGTACTTTTTATTAATTTATTAATTTATTAAAAGCTCCTTTTTGTTGTTTGTTTCGTCTGACCATAGAAGCCAATGCCATTTGAAGTTCCAGTCATGTCTGACGACTGAACATGGAGTTTGTTTTTGGAAGAGCAAGGAGATTATTATTATTATTATTATTTTATTTTTTATTTATTATTATTATTATTATTATTATTATTTTATTATTAAACCCCTCTCGAACAGCATGTGGTGATGTAGGGGCTCTTTTATTATTACTTTTTAGGCTTTCTGACCCAAATTCTCAACTAATCTCTGCAATTCTCCAGCTTTGATCCTTGGATAGTCTTTAGCCTCTCAAACCCTCCTTCTCACTGTGCCTTAAGATGATCTAGACATATGTCCTCTTCCAGGCAGATTTGTAACATCTTTAATTGATTGTAACCCCTCAATTACCCTGATGGTTGAAATTGGGATTTTCAATGCTTTAGCTCTTTTTACAGCCACTTTCTACAAACCCAATTCCAGAGGAGTTGGGACACTGTTAAAATTGGGAATAAAAACAGAATGCAATGATGTGGTAGTTTCAAATTCAGTATTTCAGTACAGTACAGATGACATATCAAATGTTTAAACTGAAAAAAAAAAATGTATAATTTTAAGGGAAATAAGTTGATTTTAAATGTTATTGCATAAAAACCATCTGTAAATGTCGTGGGACTGAGAAGATACGTTGCTCAAGTTTAGGAATAGGAATGTTGTCCCATTTTTGTCTAATACAGGCTTCTAGTTGCTCAACTGTCTCATCTTCCTCTTTATGATGCACCAAAAGTTTTCTATGGGTGAAAGAACTGGATTGCAGACTGGCCATTTCAGTACCTGGATCCTTCTTCTATATAGCCATGATGTAGTCATTGATGCAGTATGTGGTCTGGCATTGTCATGTTGTAAAATGCAAGATCTTCCCTGAAAGAGAGGACGTCTGGATGGGAGCATACGTTGTTACTGAACTTGGATACCTTTCAGCATTGATGGTGCCTTTCCAGATGTGTAAGCTGCCCATGCCACATGCACTCATGCAACCCCATACCATCAGAGATGCAGGTTTCTGAACGGAGCGCTGATAACAACTTGGGTTGTCCTTGTCCTCTTTAGTCTGGGTGACATGGCGTCACAGTTTTCCAAAAAGAACTTCAAATTTTGATTCGTCTGACCACAGAACTGTTTTCCACTTTGCCACAGTCCATTTTAAATGAGCCTTGGCCCAGAGAAAATGCCTGCGCTTCTGGATCATGTTTAAATATGGCTTCTTTTTTTATCTATAGAATTTTATCCGGCAACGGATCACAGTGAATTATGTTCACCGACAATGTTTTCTGGAAGTATTCCTGAGCCCATGTTGTGATTTCCATTACAGTAGCATTCCTGTATTGTGATGCAGTGCCATCTAAGGGCCCGAAGATCACGGGCATCCAGTATGGTTCTCC
The DNA here is from genome assembly GCF_003368295.1 of Carassius auratus. Classification (NCBI taxonomy): domain Eukaryota; kingdom Metazoa; phylum Chordata; class Actinopteri; order Cypriniformes; family Cyprinidae; genus Carassius; species Carassius auratus. The sequence goes on from NC_039249.1 coordinate 34,605,437, forward strand.
ATCCTTGACCATTACGCATGGAGATTGTTCCGGATTCTCTGAATTTTTGGATGATAATATGCAATGTAGATGATGTTAACTTCAAACTCTTTGCCATTTTTTTCTCTGAGAAACTCCTTTCTGATATTGATCTACTATTTTTTCGCTTCAGCATTGGGAGAATTGGTGATCCTCTGCCCATCTTGATTCTGAGAGACACTGCCACTCTGAAAAGGCTCTTTTTATACCCAATCATGTTGCTGATCGACCTAATAAGTTGCAAACTGGTCCTCTAGCTGTTCCTTATATGTACATTTACATTTCACGGCCTCTTATTGCAACCTTTCCCAACTTTTTTGAAATGTGTAGCTCTCATGAAATCCAAAATGAGCCCATATTTGGCATGACATTTCAAAATGTCTCACTTTCAACATTACTCACAATTTGTACAGTGTCTAAACTTTTTTTTGAAATCTGGTTTGTATTTTGTAAAGCTCAACAATCTTGTTCTGCACATAATAACAACATTCTTTGGTTTAACTCCTTGTGATGGATGATTAAAGGGTATTTGACCTTTCTTTTCCTCCTGTGGAACAGAAAGCCATGGCTGGACAATTTCATGCTCCTAGCACCCTGATGTACTTAAAAAATATATATAAATAAATAAATAAATAAAAAAATAATAATAAATACAATTATATATATATATATATATATATATATATATATATATATATATATATATATATATATATATATATATCACCAATAGGGGTATAACGATACGCGTACTCGTATTGAACCGTTCGGTACGAGGCTTTCGGTTCGGTACGCGGTACGCATTATGTATACCGAACGGTTGGTTGGACTAATTAATTATATATATATATATTAAAAAAAAGAGAAATATAATGATATGCGTTCAACAAGGTAGCCCAATAACCCAAACGACGTAACAGGCAATGCCCCTGACACTCCCGAAGAAGAAAAAAACACCAACTTATATGTTTATGTTAGGCTACTCAGTCACGCACTCACTCACTCAGTACGTGCTGAGAGAGCGAGCATTTGATGCACGGTACGCGGTGGCCAAAGCGTTTAACAGACCAGAAATAGAAGATCCTCCAATAACCAACAGGTCTGGTGTTTGGGTGCACTTTGGACTTCCTTTAAGCTTTAATGGTGATGGCAAGAGAGTGGTGAAAAAAAAATAATATATATATATATGTGTATATATATATATATATATATATATATATATATATATATATATATATATATATATATATATATATATATATATATACACTGTAAAAAAATTGCTGTAGTTTCTACAGCTACATTTTACAGAATCTTACTGTATAAACATTTTACAAGATGCTGCTGTAATTCGCAATGCATTATGGGTCAAATAAGGTTTTACAGTTGTTAACAGTATATTTCCACGTCAACTGTAATTCATTTACAAGAAGCAGGTGTTTCCTACACTAACTTACTGTAGTGTGGCATTATGGGATTGCACGCGCATCATTCAATTTCAGAAACCCAGCCGAATGGAGCAGCTCGAGAACGATTGAAGATAAGAGGCTTTATTCATAATTCCTGGTAAGTTCACTTAATTATACTTAAGAAATATAACCTTTTATATTTATTTAAGTTAATCTATCTAAAGCGATTTCATGTCACAATAGTCTCCTATCCTGACATTTAGTGGCCTTGGTAACTTCTGTGCAGTAAACTGGGAATTGCTATCATAGCATAGTTACGCCAAATGTTCACTTACTTTTTTAGACACAATATTAACTGTTGTTGTATTTCACCAACGAATATAGTTCCAAACAAAGACCAAAGCAAAACTGTTTTGCTCATTCTCAAATCAAAACTCTCCAAACTTGAGCTAAATGATTCATCTTTTTGAACGGATTGGTTCAATGAATGACTCACTTGATTCCCTCATTAAGTTATTTACTGCCACCTAATGGCAGATTAGTTTCAGGTTTAATAAGTAGCATTGCATTTTTCCAACATTTATTAATTTTATTTTCAAATTTCATATAATTTTGCACTGTTAATTATTTAATTTGATTGGTGGTACAGTTCTACAATGTTATAAATTATATAATTTATAATAGTTTGTTTATTCTAATATATATGCCTTTTGGGGTGTTAATTCTGGTCTCATTTACAGTACATAATGCTTTAAAGAAATCACAAGATTATTTTCTTTATGTCTTTTAGGTGCAAAGAATAACAGCTGATGTGGAGAAATGTTCGATGCTTCAAGACTCTGAAGCTGATTTTATTAGGTAATACATTAATTATTTAAATAATTTGATAAACTTGTAATTTAGATTACATTTTATATTGAAATATTGAATTGTAGGTTACATTATTGCTTATATTTATTCATTTCAGGTCCACCCAGTGGCTTTTGACTATTTGAGGGTCAGATGTTAGTGAATTCATACCTCAACATTGTGCGTCCTGGAACCAGGCATCTTTTGCACACATTAATTTTTTCAAAGGTAACAAGTTTTACTTAAGTAATTTAATTCGCGAAAAAGGTTATTTATTCAAAATGAAATGTAGTCATTCATCACTGAAAAGAAAGAAAACAAAAAGAACAACTTTATTCAACAAAGTCGTTATCATAGCTGTTTTCATTCAAATCAAAGCGTAAATAAACATAGAAAGCGTGTCCATGTGACCCAGCTGACACAGAACAGGCTATGAAGTGTGTGTCCAACAGATACTCTCCAAAATGGCGCTACACTGATGCAGAGGAGATGAATTGTTTAATAAATCCTTATTTTTGTTTTCTTTGCATACAAAAAGCATTGTCGTCGCTTCATAAACGTTACGGTTGAACCACTGATGGACTATTCTGATGATGTCTTTCATACTTTTCTGGGCCTTGACAGTGGTATTTACTGGAGAGTCTATGGGACAGTCACAATCTTCCCGGTTGCATTCAGAATATCTTAAATTGTGTTCCGAAGACGAACTAAGCTTTTAGGGGTTTGGAACGACATGGAGGTAAGTGATTAATGGCAAGATTTTCATTTTGGGGTGGAGTAACCTTTTAAGTACTGGTAAATGCTGATTGTATTGTATAAGTGGCATTTTGACATTTACTTTATTGAGCTAGTTTCATTTGATACATAACTTTATCCTGATGCTTTTACTTGTTTTATGTGCAGATGTTTTCTCGGAATCACAACACTCACTGGATACAAGATGGACACATAGAGGCAAAACAAGTGGAAAAATATCAAAAGAGGGACAACCCTCATGTGTGTGCTCATCTCAGAAAGTTGATGGACTTTCAGTATGTATTTATTAAACTGTCTTTTGCAGGAATATTCTTAATTTAATAGAACATAAGCTCAAACAACAGAATTTGTGATTTAATGTTGATTCCAGCATTTTATTTGAATCCTTTTCTTTAAAACATATAGTAATTTTTATTTTTATTTTTAAATGTTTAAAAAAAATATACAAATTATGTTGATTGACCTTCATTTTTATAGAAAGTTAATGTTCTACTCTTAATATGGCTTTTTTTTAAACAGTTGTTTGTGATGCTATGCTATTTTTATGATAAGATTTAACTGTTGAAATACAGAAAATTGTATTTTATCAGTAAAAGCCTTGCAATGTCTTTCTGCCAGTTTTAATAAATACTTATTTGCATCATCATTGACATGGTTTTCATTCATTTGTAAATGTATTAAGATAGAGCTCATGATAATGCATTTTTATCAGTATTTTATAGTTTACTGTTAAAATTATTCTTTAAAGCAGTTTTATTGTTAAATTATTACAACATCATATTGTATTTTGGGGTATTTACATGATTTTATTGGCAACTTTTTTGCCAGGTAAATACTGTACTTTAGTGAATTTACAAAATAATGCTGTAAAATAAACTACTTGTAAAATTCAATGTTACTGTAAAAAATACTACAAACTACTGTATTTCACATACAGCAATTAACTGTTATTTGCTTTCCAGTAATGTCCTGTAATCCATTTTACAGCAATTAACATCATTTTTACAGGATTTTATTGGCAACTTTTTTTGCCAGTAGAATCCTGTAAATTCTACAGTACATTTTTTACAGTGTACATGTATATATATAGCGCGCCTCCAACAGATTTTTTTTATATGCATATCTGTTGGAGTGTGCCACTACTTTTTTGATTTATTTGCAGTCCTGCTTCATTGCACTAGTAATGGCTTTTTCATGAATTACCACATATCTGGCAGAAAATTTCAAATTTTGACAGATTTTGAGTTAATGCCATGCAACCTCAATTGAGAATGAAAAAGTGTGAATATGAATGCAGACACTTACCAATGGCTAATGGACACATTGTAAATGGCAGAAGGTAAATAATTTTATACATTTCCTACTGTCACTGTTAAAAGTATTATGCTATATGCTATTATGTATATATTATATATATTATATATTTTAATAACCTTGTTGAAAAAACAGCATAATGTTGGTTAGGTATGTTTTGAAGCTGGTTTATACTTTTCCTTTGCTGGTTTACGTTGGTCATGTGCTGGCAAAGGAACAGCGTAAACCAGAAAAGAACTAGCTCAAACCAGCAATGGACTAGCATAAACCAGCATCCCAGCGTTAAAACCTACCTAAGCAGTATTTTTTTTGTTTGTTTGTTTTTTAGCAGGAAACAAAATTAAATAAAATTATACTGTGAAGTTATTGTAAAATAAAATGTCTCGAGACCGGTGGGTCGAGCAGGTGTCACTCATTTCTCAATCACTTTACCGGCTTCGCCCCGTTCCCATGGCTCTCGGCCCCGCCCACTCGTCACAGTCTCGTTCCCTTGAGGAACTAGGGTTACATATGTAACCTAGATACGTCCCTCTTCAGGAACTCGAGCTGCATCAAAGCACTACAGGGAATGATATACCCCCGCTGCCAGACTACCAAATCCATGCCTAGTGTGTATCCCAAGAGCACAGCTTAGCACTTAGAGTGACTGGCATATCTAGGCCATATAATTTTGCAAATGTGCAGGGCGTAGACCACCCCACATCGTTGCAGATGTCCAGCATGGACACACCTGCTAGGAAGGCCTAGGAGGCCGCCATATCCAGAGTAGAGTGAGCCTTGGCTCCGGACAGCGGGGTAAGAACAGAGGACACAAAATGCAACGACTAATAGTCTACTTAGATGCAGGAAAACCCCTTTTGGGGGGACCATAGCATACTAGCAATTGGTCTGATTTTCTCCACAGGGCAGCTCTGTGGTTGTATGCGTCCAGTGCTCGAACTGGACACATACAGTTTAGCTTCTCTTGGTTGGGCTCCCGAAAGGGAGGAGGGCAGAAGGCCTGCGGCACTACAGGTTGTGGTGTGATAGAGGGAACCTTAGGCAAATATCCAGCTCGAGGGTATATGAACGCAAAATCAAGATAGGTAGGGGCCACTGAGAGGGCCTGTAAATATCCTACTCTCCTCAGAATGGTAATAGCCAACAGAAAGGCAGTTTTAAGGGTCAGATGTCTGTCTGAGATATGTTGAATCGGCTCGAATGGAGATTTGCATAGAGCCTCTAACACCACAACCAAGTCCCACGGGGGAATACGGGACTGTACTGGAGGTTTCAGCCTCAGCGCACCACGGAGGAAACGTGTAACTAAGTGGTGTCTTCCCAAAGAATGACCATCGAGAGGGACACGGTAGGCCGTTAAACTGTACCAACTGGGCAGAGTTTCCACCTCAGGGTGTACAGTTTCCTCATTGAGCGATCTCTGGCTGGGAGAATGGTCTCAACAACCACGGCTGAGAGACCGGATGCTAAGAGTTGTGCTCCCTCAAGGGACACAACCAGAGTTTCCATAACTCTGGGCGAGGTTGAATTATCGTGCCCTGCATCTGAAAGACTAGGTCTGTCCTGATCGGTATCTCCCATGGAGAGCCATCGAGGAGCGAGACCAGATCTGCGAACCATACTCGGCCCGGCCAGAACAGGGCTACTAACAACAGATGGACCCCGTCCCGGCGTACTCTCGCCAGAACTCCCGGGAGCAGAGCAATAGGGGGTTATGGCATACAAACGAAGCCTCGGCCAGGTCTGTACCATAGCGTCCAGTCCCAGAGGAGCTGGATGAACTAGAGAGAACCAAAGGGGACATTGTGATGTCTTTTGAGTCGCAAAGAGATCTACTTGAGCTCTGCCAAAAATTATCCATATCTGCTTCACCACCTCGGGGTGAAGTTTCCATTCCCCGGGCCTCGGCCCCTGCCTCGACAGTATGTCTGCTCCCATATTTAGTTTACCAGGAATATATACTGCTCTTAATGAGAGGAGTTTTCCCTGGGACCACACAAGGATATGGTGCACCAGCTTGTACAAGGGGTGTGAACCCAGACCTCCCTGTTGGTTTATATAAGGGACCACCAACGTGTCGTCGGTGCACACCAACACATGGTGACCCCTTAGGTCTGGGAGGAAGTGCTTCAGTGCACGATAAACTGCTAGCATCTCTAGACAATTGATATGGCATGTCAGATTGTGACCACTCCACAAACCATGGGCAGGGTGGCCACTCATGACCACACCCCAACCAGTGAGGGGTGCATCTGTTGCTAGTATTACACAGCACCGGCACCTTATTCAAGAACCAAGGTTTGTTGTCATGTGTTCTTGATAGTTTGAAGTGGATTGCCCCTCGGGGAAAATCCCTTGGTCTTGAACCACCACTGTAGGGGTCTCATTTTGTGTTAGTTGTCCATGAGTCCCTAGTTGGTCTTGAGCAGTTCAATGCATGTTGTTCTTCAGAAAAAATCCTCCAGCTACTGCACATTCTTTGGTTTTGCAGCATCGTTTGCATATGTAAACCCTTTTTAAAATTGACTGTATACATTTTAGATCCATATTTGATCACTGAGGACAGCTAAGGGACTCATGCATAACTATTATAAAATGTGAAAGCATTTACTGATGCTCAAGAAGGCAAACAATGTCTTAAGATCCAGGGGATGTAAACTTTTAAACAGTATAATGATGTATAAATTCTTCTTATTTTGTTTATTTATATAGAGTCATTGCCTTTCTGAACTTGGAAGAGAAGATCTTCTTTTCATTAATGGGAAAGAGAATGACCAGTTGCCTCCAGGCAAAAAAACAAAACAAAACAAAAACACACTGACTCCGGTTACCAGAAGGCAGACATTCCAGGATTTCCAGGCTGAGTAGAGCATTCTGCAATGATTCAGGAACAGATTCAGTCAGCCAAGTGCAGTAAATCAGAACTCCATGTGGTCTGGCTGTGTCTCGCAAATGCCTACGGGTCCATTCCACACCAGCTTATCAGTTTGTACTACTGAACTACTGAAGTAGTCTAAGTGTTTGTTTATTTTAATTGTGACGATTTTGCCACACATTTAACAAAAACCCATCAATTCATGATCTCAACAAATTAGAATACGATGACATGCCAATCTGCTAATCAACTCAAAACACCTACAAAGGTTTCCTGAGCCTTCCAAATGGTCTCTGACAATCATTGAAACCCTTCACAAGCAGTGTAAGTAAAAAAAACAAAAAAAAAACAATCATTGCCAATAAGCTGGCTGTTCACAGAGTGCTGTATCCAAGCATGTTAACAGAGAGTTGAATGGAAGGAAAAAGTGTGGAAGAAAAAGATGTATGACCAACCAAAAGAACCGCAGCCTTACGAGGATTGTCAAGCAAAATCAATTCAAGAATTTGAGTGAAAATTCACAAGGAATGGACTGAGGCTTGGGTCAAGGCATCAAGAGCCACCACACACAGACGTGTCAAGGAATTGGACTTCAGTTGTCGTATTCCTCTTGTTAAGCCACCCCTCATCCACTGTGTTCCAAAGTCCTCTTTTCAGATGAGAGCAAGTTTTGTATTTCATTTCATTTCAAGAGTGGAAAAACTCATAGCCCAAGTTGCTTGAAGTCCAGTGTTAAGTTTCCACAGTCTGTGATGATTTGGGGTACAATGTCATCTGCTGCTGTACTTGGTGTGAAAAACAAAGTCCCTGCACCTGTTTACCAGCTGAACAGCTTTTTGAACATTGTGATTTCATTTGCACTGTCAAAGAAACCTGGGCTTCCATACCACCTCAGCAGTGCCACAAACTGATCACCTCCATGCCACATTGAATTGAGACAGTAACTAAAGCAAAATGAGCCCCTACCAAGTATTGACTACATGTACAGTAAATTAAAATATTAAAAATTAAGTATTCTAATTTGTTGACATCGTGAATTGGTGGGTTTTGTTAAATGTTTTATTATTATTATTATTATTATTAGTAGTAGTAGTAGTAGTAGTAGTAGTAGTAATAGTATTAGTAGAAGTAGTAGTGTCATTATTATTATTATTATTATTATTATTATTATTATTATTTTTTTTTTATTTTTTTTTTTTAGATACTTGCATTTTTACCAGAACACAAAATAAGTACAATAAAATAAATAAATAAAATACTGATCATCCAATTAAAAAAATAAATAAAGTTGAAATCCCCATCTCTTAATGCTATTGTGTGGCATTCTTAAGCATCAGTACGTTTTCACATTTTGTAATAGTTATGTATGAGTTCCTCAATTGTCCTCATGCTATAAGATGGATTTCAAAATCATAGTCAATTTTGGAAAAGGTTCAAATATGCAGATAATTTTGGAAAACAAAGAATGGGCAGTAACTGGAGGATGTTTCTAAAGAAGAGCAGGCAATTGAGATTTTCAGGATGAACGAGGGACTCCTGAACAACTATCACAAAATATAAAAACAGTTATGGATCATTCAGGAAATGACAGATAGTATTAAGATTCAAGGTTATGTAAAGTTTTGAATGAAATTATACATATCAGTTATTTTTTGGTGGTGTGAAGTGTATGCAAACATATGTTATGCGAAATAGCTTATTCAGGACCATACTAAATAAAAACTTACTAATCATGATCCCTCTTATTTTGTATCAATTATTAACATTTTGCTAATTCTGCTAGGGGTATGTAAACTTATGAGCACAACTGTGCATATGGTGATGCATATTTTTTCTGACATATAAAATATTTTCTAAAAGTCTAAAATAATCAGTGAAAATAAAAGGGCTGTTAAAATAAAAATCCACTTAAGTTTTATATTAAAGGGTTAGTTCACCCAATAATCAAAATTATGTCATTAATAACTCACCCTTATGTCGTTCCAAACCCATAAGACCTCCGTTCATCTTCGGAATACAGTTTAAGATATTTTAGATTTAGTCAGAGAGCTCCCAGTGCCTCCATCGAAAGTCAGTGCATGGTATACTGTCCATGTCCAGAAAGGTAAGAAAAACATTTTCAAATTAGTCCATGTGACATCAGAGTGTCAATTAGAATTTTTTGAAGCATTGAAAATACATTTTGGTTCAAAAATAGAAAAAACTACGGCTTTATTCAGCATTGTCTTATCTTCCTGGTCTGTTGTGAGATTTCAAAACACTGTTGTTTAGTGATATCCGGTTCGCAAACTAATCATTCGATGTAACCGGATCTTCTTGTACCAGTTCACTAAATCGAACTGAATCATTTGAAACGGTTCGCATCTCCAAGCGTTAATCAACAAATAAGCTGTTAACTTTTTTAAGGTGGCAGACACTCCCTCTGAGTTAAAACAAACCAATATATTGGAGTAATTAATTTACTCAAACAGTACACTGACTGAACTGCTGTGAAGAGAGAACTGAAGATGAACACTGAGCCGAGCCAGATAACGAACAAAAGATTGACTCGTTCTCGAGTCAAGAACCAGTTGCATCGGTTTTCAGATCACCAGTAGTTCTTTCGGACAGTTCGATTTAATTAGATTCAGCCGTTATCCGGTTCATTTGCGCTTGACATAATGACGTTATTTGTGATGACTGCCCTTGATTCAAGCCTTTAGTTTACCTGCACTCATAACATTAGCACAGAATCAGTTCAGAATCAATCATCAAAAGAATGAGTTCAGTTGAGACGCTCTGTGTGTCGGTCTGCTTCATGCTGAATCACACAAGCTCAGTATCATCAGCTCCTCGCGTCTGACAGAACCGGTTCTTGACTCGAGAACGAGTCAATCTTTTGTTCGTTATCTGGATCGGCTCAGTGTTCATCTTCAGTTCTCTCTTCACATCAGTTCAGTCAGTCTACTGTTTGAGTAAATTAATTACTCTGGGATAATGGTTTGTTTTCACTCAGAGGGAGTGTCAGCCACATTAAAAAAGTTAACAGCTTAAGTCATTTGTGGATTAATGCTTTTTTGGAGATGTGGACCGCTTCAAACGATTTAGTTCGATTTGGTGAACTGGTTCAAGAAGATCCGGTTACATCGAATGATTCACTTGTGAACCGGATATCATACACTGCAGTGAACGCACTCACAACAGACCCGGAAGATAAGACAATGCTGAATAAAGTCGTAGTTTTTGCTATGTTTGGACCAAAATGTATTTCCGATGCTTCAAAAATTCTAAATGACCCTCTGATGTCACATGGACTACTTTGATGATGTTTTTCTTACCTTTCTGGACATGGACAGTATACCATACACACAGTTTCAATGGAGGGACTGAGATCTCTCGGACTAAATCTAAAATATCTTAAACTGTTTTCCGAAAGATGAATGGAGGTCTCACGGGTTTGGAACAACATAAGGGTGAGTAATTAATAACATAATTTTGATTGTCGTGTGAACTAACCCTTTAAGTTGTTTAGTTTTATTTAATTTATATTTAGTTGGTCGATAAGCTATGACTCTAAAATAAAAGCTGGAATGTAAATCATTAAGAATTTGCTGTAAGTGGCAAGGGGCAAAGATAATAGGAGTATAAAATCACACACATAAATCAAGTAGATAAATAATTTAAAGACGAAAACTAACTGAGACACAGATATGGTTTTCTTTTACAAACAGTAAGGAAGACAGAGGTCATTTTAAGAGAGACACCTCTCCTACCCTTGACCTAATCCGGTCTCTCCTCTTTATCTCTCCCCATCTGCCCTAATCACCTGACCTCATCTAACAGATAATCCTGTCTGTCTGATAAAACAAGAGGAAAAGAGGTGTGTGTTGGATGCATCTTTGGTGGTGGGGAGGGCCAGTGAGGTGAGCTTGAATTTTAAATGTATCTCATAAAGGAAAATAAATAAATAAATCCCAATTTACATTACTGGGGTGGGAGACTCCTCTGGGAGAGCACACAAGGCTTTTTGATGGATGAATAAAAGTACACTATGAAGGAGAATAGTGTGGTGAAGGGAAAAAAAAAGTCCTGGATGACCCGATTTTGCAAATTTCGCCCGTGGGAATAGAGAGAGAAAGTGAGAGAGACTGAAAAGTCACTGATTTAGGAGATGCATTTGGGGAAAGTGATATTGCTCCTCATCCTCTCCAGTCTCAGCTAAATAAAAGAATAAAATTTATCATTGTGGCAAAGAGTGATAGGAGAGAGAGTGGGAAACTTTTCACCCTTCAGCAGGTTACCGTGTTCTCATTCTATAAATCCTCTAAGACGAATACTTTTTAAAATGCCCTGAAAACACAGATCCAAGGAGAAACATTTAGGGTTCATTGGGAGGGCTTATTGGAATGTCTGAAACAAGATTACAGTCCCTCCATGCAGTTTATTGTAGGATTCGGAGTAAGGTATTCCTGAAGCCTTAAGTTGGATCAGTTGTCGACGTTCTGGTGGGGTGGCACAGGTCAGGTAAGTCAACTTGACCAAGAGAGGCAAAGCCTGAGAGTGATAGAGCTATAAGAGCAATACTCCTACACTTCTAGAAAGACTTCCCGGAGAACTTACATTTAGTTACTTTAATGCAAATTGTGCAATTGCTAAGTTGTCTTGGCTTGTTTAGATTTTCAGTATCAATCCAGATTTAATAAAACATTTTATTAAAATTTTCACTGTCAAAACCAGTAAATTACATTTGAAGTGGCCTTTATAAGTGTTCCCAATGGTAAATCTGGTGTGATTAGTACAAATCACATTGGTTTACTGTAGCTCTTTGAAATAGCAACTACTCTGCGGGAGCATAAGCGGTAATCCTGGGGGGTCGGTCGGGAAGGCACCCCACCCCACCCCCCACCCCCATCTGAGGGTAGTTCCCCTTAAAAAATATTACTAAAACCCAGTCTTTGTATTATAAATAACAATGTTTTATATACAAACATGAAAAACCTCCCAATTGCTACCCAAAACTAGCCCAAACTAACAGGGTCTTGAGGAGGTCCCCTAGTAAAAATCACATTCTGGGGGCTAAAATACATGTTATTGGTGTAGCTTTCCAATTCCACGGATATTAATGTCAATGAACACGAGCGCTGTCTCGGTGTGACCACAACAGCTTTAATTTTTTTGTCTAATTTGGCATGGTCTCCCTGCTGCACTAATAGTAGTAAGGCTTTCCTCTGTGAATACATATCTTTATAATTAAAATTTTAGCTTCATTATGTGCGTCTCCTTCAAAAATCGCTCTTGTTAACGTTTATTGTTACCCTCATATATTTGAGATATCCATCTACATGCTCATATGTTGTCTTCCAATCACTAAAGACCAGAAGAGCGTTTTCTTTTTTTATAATTCAGGTGGGGAGTAGGCTAATCTCACTAAATGGAAGCAAGCTGATTATAGTCAGCCTTCTCTAGTTATTTATTTTATTAATATCCTACTTATTTTAGTTAAGTGCTAAAGTGGTAAATATGCATTTATTCTGTTATTTTATTTATTATTATTTTATTTGTTGTTTTTGTATATAGTTTTGCAATAAAAGCATATCAACCAGGATCCAGATATAATTACTGAGTGTGCTTCTGAAATTAGTAAGGGTGCTCTAGTCTTAATGTACATTTTCACATTTTTTTTCCCCCATCTATTGCTTTTTTGGTTATCACTATGTCACTCACTGTACTTAGAGAGCGAATGCTGCATAAATATGCAGATGTTTTACGCAAGATTTACGCAAATTTTCAGCGTGTGTGGATGAAAAACTTAGTTCTAAATTTAAAATGGTTTATAGACTAGAAAGTTTGCAGAGTGCTCATAACCACTAAAAAGCTGTCACCCTTTGTTTAGTGAGTGTTTTCCGGCATACATGCCATCGTTTAGAGCTTGTTTAATCTGTTAACTGTCACCCAGTCCAGTATATAAGACACCAACGTTTACTTCACTATATTACAATTAAATCCTAATCTAATTATGACAAACTATATATCGCTGGAAAGGTCTAAGACTTTTTTTGTAAAAAAAAGAAAATATATATATTATATATATATATGAAATTCTTCCTTTGAAACCTATTTTAAAATCAAACATTGCATTATCATGAAAATGGTACATCAAAGTCATGTTACAAAATCTTTTCAGTCTTGAATTAAAAAATGTAGGTTTGGATCATGCACTTTCAAGTCTATGTTCAAAAATGTGAGTGACCGTTAACAGGTTAAGGTAATTAATTAATTTCAAGTCATTGAGTTAAGATTTACAGTATACATTTTGCAAACAAAAAAAAGAGTTTATTGTCTGTTGTTAATAGTGTAATGGCGTATGAAGCATAAAAGCGTCTTTCAAACCAAGCGGCTTTCTCTTGGACAACACAAAGAATATGTGTGGCAAAATGTTTCACTTTGATGTGAAATTCCCAATCACATGGATTTCCTATTGTAATGACATGCTTTTACCTGTGAAAACCAAAAATGTGATCGTACTGAATGATCAGTACATTCAAGACATTACAGAAGATTGTGGTCCATAGACCACAGACTGTGTGGGAACTTCCCACCATGACCCCTTGAGCATTATGTGTGGTCAAAGGTGTCATCCTCACCCAATCCAGTGTAGTCTTTTATCTCTCCTTTTGAGAAGGCAGTACTGGTCTCTGATCTAAGGCCCCGTCCACACGGAGACGCATGTCTGTGAATACGCACAATTTTTTATCGGATAGGCGTTTCGTCCACACGGATCTGACGTTATCATAAGGTGAAACCGCTATTTCCACCGGGTCCCAGAGTGGATAAATTTGAAAACGCCGTCTTTGCGTTTTCGTCTGGACGGCTAATCCGTATATTTTCTGAAACGATGACGTCATCAGCCCACGTCTCCCCCCTAGTCAGACACCTCTATGTCACGTAACAGCAACAAAAACATGAACAAACACTGAACGATTGTCTTTTTATTAACTAACATCAACACTGATTAATAAATGTATTGTTCCATGTTCATTTGTGTACCACGCGCAAGGTTTATGAGCATAGTCCAAGTCTTCTTCTCTGTTTTTAGTGTATCTCTGTGGCAGAATTACAGCGCCACATACTGGTCTGGCATATATACTACATCATTATGCGGTTTCGTGTAGACGCGGATATTTCTTGAGACGAGGAAAAAAAAGATCGGATTGGGGTAAGCTCCGTCTCCGTGTGGACGGGGCCTAAAGCCCCGCTCAAAAACACATTTTCCCATTTCCAACTGTGTCGTCAGATACAAGTGAAGTAACACCGTTATTTTCTATAAATATATACATTAAAAAAAAAAAAAAAAAAAAAAAACATCTAAGATCTAAACAGAACAAAAAGCCCTAAAAAGAGAGACAGTTTGTCAAACTGGCTCAGTTTAGGTCTCATTCTGTGAAGTCTATAGTCTGTAGTCGGTATATATATATATATATATATATATATATATATATATATATATATACACACACACACACACACACACACACACACACACACACACACACACACACACACACACACACACACACAGAAGGAACAAAGTAAAAAACAATAAGAAATATATATGCTCCATGCTGATGTATATCACAAGCCTCTTATTTTGAATGGCAGTTTACAATGTGCACACCATTGCAATATTCAATGTTTATTTGATTTAGATGGATGAATATGGTAAGAACAAACTTTACAGACATCATAGGTTGCTTTTCATGTCAGGCAGCTTTTTCCAACCTAAGTTGGTGGTCCTTGCCCAATGTTGGCCTACTTGACTTCTCTCTGTGGATGGAGAAAACAAAGACAAACACCAGACAAGCAAAGGCCGTTACAGTTTACATAACAGGTGCACAAAAGAAAAATGTAGCACTACTTCTTATTTTTCAAGTATACAACTAACACAGTGCTTCTGGGTAATGATGGCACTTTTGACAGAGTTGAGAGATCCATCTGAGCTCTAATAGAGCCTACAACAGTGGGGACTCTGGCTTGGCTGAGGTTATTTTACACTCCATACCACATAGCACAGTTATATATATATATATATATATATATATATATATATATATATATATATATATATATATATATATATATATATATATATATATATATATATAACACATAATGAAATGCATACACAGAAGTATACATAGGAAAGGGAGGTAATTAAAAAATAAATAAGAAATACTACCAGCACTCTCATTGGTGTAGCTGACACATTCTTATTTATGAACTAGATTTGTCCCCTGTGGTTATGCAAAACTTGCAGTTATAGATGATAAGTGTTTAAAAAATATATTTTATTTTACTTTATTTTATTTTATTTTATTTTTCTGTTTACAATTTTTGGTCACAAGAATGAGGTTGCAATTTTTATCAGCAATTTCACAATGTTGCTGCTTAAATAAAAACAAACAAATTTGGCGATTTATGGGGAAAGTTAACATTTCATAATCTGCTTCTTTTTTCTGTCCAATGTCTTACTTTGGCACAAAAGTGAGAAATTCCCTTGAGCCTGGAGCCAGCTTATAGTGTGCTGAAATCTTTAATGTGCTACACTGCCAGATGTTCCTGATAAGCAAGAAGCTAGCATTGGTGTTGTCATTTTTGAATAAATTTCTCGCTCTTTGTGCCCTCCTGTGAGTGTATCACACAAACATTTACACACACACACACACACACACACTTTAGTGTTGTGCTCTCCCATCACACATCAAGAACTAATTTAAAAGTCAACACTGGAAAAATATAATCGCAACAAATTGGTTTGCAGTGAGAGGATGCTGGCTCAGGGAAATGAATGCCTGAGGCCATCTCCCCACACCACATTCAGTACTGTCAGTGTGTGGACAGACAGATACAGGCAAATAAACTGTAAACCAAGTGAAGTAAGAAGCAATCTTGAAAAGATGAAGATCCTTTAGTTTTGCAGGGCTTCTAATTCCCTTCACTGTTGTAAGGGAAACAGGTCAATTTAGCTCAAAGGGAATCATTTAAGATTTTAAAGGGAATTTGAACAGAATCACTGTTTCATGGCTGTTCACGGAGACGCGCCTGCGGTTCAGTGAACGAGCCGTTTAACATCAAATCTGCGCTGGATACTAATATCCAAACTATAGTGAAAACACTATCAATTAGCACAGTAACAAGATCGGCAGTTTAAGACATTAACTTGTAAGCACAAAACACAAGATACTTCTCTTTTCAATATGAATAAGGCTTTATTAGATAAATCTAAGACATATAAACTAATCTAACACATAAACGCACGCACACACACATTCACACAAGTTGTAGGAAGGTCGAAAGTTAAGGAAAGATGAGTTTAGGAGAATGGAAATATGGAATCCCAAGTTTACAGCAATACGTTAAATTGCATAGACATGAACAACCATCAATCACGTAATTAGCCCTTGCATTGAGTTCCTCAATGTGACTAAAATTATATTAGATACACCAGCACAATAAATATCTGGGGATACATTGCCTTAGTTTCCTGTGAAAGGGACTCCCGTTGAAAGGGGTATCCCGGTGTCGCTGATTGGCTGGAAGTTCAGTAGTGAAGTGACGTCTTGGGAAGCCCGTGGTTGTTGGGCGTTGGCTGAAAGTGCAGAGTCGTGTGCGCTGGTTGAAGTTGAACGGGCATCCGAGGTCAGGCGTCGGAGACTCGACGTTACAAAACTTAACTCAGAACACGAAACTCTCAAACGGAAAAGAAAAGAAATAAAGTTTGACGAGACTAGGTTGTGTTCCTTCTCATTGTGGCATAAGTAGCAGCAGGCAGGCACGCTGGAACCGCGCTCAAAGAACAATGACGACTAACCGCATGGCTAGATGCTTATAGCTAAAGCTAGGTAGCAAAGCTACAAGCTAAAAGCTAAGAGCAGGCATGACTGATAGCACGAGCAAGGCTGGAACTAAAAGCCGACATGGCTAATAGCAGCAGCTAGACTAGAACTAAAAGCGAGATTTAATGGGGTCCAAAGTATTTAAAACTTCCTTGTTGGCCACCCCTCAAATGTTGCCTTGACCAATCAGATATGGTCTTGAGTCTGAGGTATCATAAATCATTGTTTATCTTACCAAGCATGTGGTTCTTGCCTCACAGGGTCTAATTTTGGACATGATTCCTATAACATGATTATGATATATTTTACAAATAAATGATTGTCAGGACAACATCAAGCAAGAAAATGCGATTATTTCAATACTAGACATGACTAGGTATCCTATAGTTATCAAAAGACATACACAAAAAGTGATTATACATGATAGTCAAATGTGTGGGTTACACGTAAATGAATATGGAGTTAAGCAATGGAATGATTCATTCATAAGTCTTTTTTGAGTTCATTCTGGTCCATATATAATGTATAAAAAGGGTTTCTTTGCCATTCTCTGGCAAAGGACTTTTCTGTGAAGACAAAGGTTTAAAGCCCTTCCCCCTTAGGAATTTCAGTCTGGTTCTTCTGGGTGGGGGGAAGTCAATGCAAGTATTTAACTTGATCTCCTGGTTTACATGTGATGTCCAGCGTTGCATTTCAATCACGAACAATAAATTTGACAATCTCTTCTTCGAATTAAAATTGTTAATAATTGTTCTATTGGTGTTAATTTTGAAAGCTGTTGTGTGAACAAGTTGGTTGGTTGGTTATCTTGCTTGGTTCTTGTGGCACTAGAACTGATTTATGACTTCCTGAGGAATTCAGCTCATGTTTCAATGCACACAGCTCTGATAGACTCTTTGATTTGTCTGATTTGACTCATTTCTGCTACATATATCCCCCTTTCGATCGGCGAGGTGTTTAGGTGAAGACATCGTCGATCGCTGGAGAAACAAAGGCAGAAGAAGCAGACAAACACAGCAAACAGCAAGACAACACCTCCATGACAGTTACTGTACTGGTGCAGGCATCAGGCTATTTAGGTACACGTGGTTAAGTTCAATTAGTCAATGTAGTTTAGCACATTGAGGATAGTTTAGATCGTCTTGGAAATTGTTTTTATTTTGATTCATCAATCAAATTTGTGGTTAACTTTGTTTGGTTCTTCTAGGTTGTCTTACTTTACAGGTTTACCATTAGTTTTCTAGTAATTTCATTTTCAATTCAATGAATTGACCTATCATGCATGGAGCTCTCTGGCTTCCATTCAGTTTAGAGTGGCTGGCGGATATTAGGTGTTGCGAGTCAATCCTAATATCAGACCTTCGACCCTCGCAGGGTGTCTAGGCGTTTCACCTACTCAGGAAAGAGGGGAAGGAGAAGGATAGGTAAAAGAAGAACAAAACAAAACAAGGCTGCTGTGGGTTTTCCTAGCATGTGTTACAACTACTATTGAGCTAGGATGTCAGGTGCAGCTAGTGTGTCGTGAACCTTAACTTAGTGTCAGGTGTTCTACCTATTGTGAGGATGGCTGCACGTTTCTTCATGGTGGGTATGTGTAACTTTGTTACACTAAAAGTTGGATATTCTACCTGTGGGAAGAATATGTTTGTTGACTGTGTTATCAGTAGATGTGTTTACCTCTGGGTGTAGGTAATGTTGTGTATTACTGGTGTAGTGCATGTGTGGTCAGATCTGTTCAAGTCTGTGTTGTCTCCCCCTTTTTCTAGCATGTCACTTAAGACTGGCTCTCAGCATCCTTGGCTTGGATGAGGGCGTGTCCATGGTCTAATGAGGGGTCAGTCCAGCAAGGCAGGAAGTTCTTTAGCAGACAGTCGGAGGCAGTTTGGCATGGCTGTGTGAAGCTGAGTTGCAAAACTTGTCTCCTATGTTGCATTCTTCTTGTGATGCCTTCTGGCTGTAGCAGACTTTCTGACCTTCTGTGCTCTGGTGGTTGCTGTTGCACAGACAGGGAATTTGGAACTTGGAGTTGGAGTTCATTTGACAGTTTGTTAGTGACTGAGGTGATGTCCTTTAGTACCTCAGATTTTTCATCAACAGTTGGCCGTGAAAGACTTGTTCATTCTGGGTTGTTGTTGAACAGGTGCTTGTCATCTCTGATGTGGTGCACCAGGTGATCACCGGCCTTCCGTTCTGTCGCTGGTCACAGCGAGCATGACTCAAATTTGTGGTCACATGCATGTAAATTGTCTTGAAGGAACTCTCTTAGTTGTTCCATGACTTGTTCCGTGTCTTCTAATGGTAAGCGGTTATGTTCTTGTGCATACTCAGCACTGTGCATGTCTGAGTGGTGCTGAGGTGGGTTTTGTTGTCGCTTACCCACACGAGTTGCTCTTGGATGAGTCAGCTGATTACCTTTGGATATCTGGTTAGGTTTCCAGATGTTCTTATCCTTTTGGTTTCTTGAGAAGCGTGGCTGGTCCCATGGATTTTTCCAGCAGTTGGGCTGAAAGCGGTCGTGGATATGGGCGTCACGTTCTCTGTGCTCTTGATGGAAGACTCTGGTGTTGTGATGCCACTGGGTGTCGTCCAGTGCAAGGCTTGAGTCTTTGTTGACAGAGTTCAAGAGTGTGGAGGTTTTGCTACCTTTCTTTGAGGCCACCTTCTGCTTGTTATAGGCCTTCTGTGTTAGGTCACGCAACTGTTGGATGGTCATGGAGTTCGGACAGGCCATGACACCTAGATGGTGACTGACTCCAGGGTGCAGATTTCTTAGGAAGAGGCTTTTGAAGTTCACATCCTCTTCAAGGTCAGGGCTGTTGTGTGCACCAAAGTAGGCTTGTCGGAGTCGGTTGTAATAAGCTTGTGGAGTCTCTTGACGACCTTGTTTGGTTTCCAAGGCAGTTAACAGTCCATGTTCAGACTCTGGGTCTGTAAACTCTTTAATCAGGACCTCACGAAGTCGCTGGTAGTTTGACTTGGTTTGACTGGGCTGTCGATCTAGAAAGTTTTGTACCTCGGAACTGGACGTGGCTCTAAGGAGGTATAACCAGTCTCTGTCAGTCACATGAGGTCTCACTTCCAGGTGAAATTCGATATCTCGCAGATAAGCTTGGATGTCGGGGCTCTCTGTGGAGTTCGGGTTGAACCTGCTGATGTTTTTAGACAGCTTGTTGAGGTCTTTGATGGTCATCCCGTGTGCAGCTTCAAGGCCTTGGACGGGAGGTTTTCTTTCGTTGGCAGGAAAGGGTTGTGTGGCGAAGGCAGGTGAGGTTTTGGGTTGTGGCCCTTCGCTCCTTTCGTCATATGCCAGTTCTTGGACGTGGGACTCTGCTCTGCTCAGCAGTGATGAGGCTAAGATATGTTTCTCTTTTCTTGGCTCTAGTTTGTGCTTGTAAGCATTTTGGAGCTCTTTTCTGACCATGTAGAGCTCATCGTTGGTATCGTCTAGTTGTTGGGTCAGATTGTCCATTTCAGTTCTGTACCTTTCAAGGTGGTCTTTCAAAGCACTGATTTCAGAGTTTTTGTTTCTGATGTCTATCTTGGCTTTCTCTAGTAGCTGTTCGGCATACTGGAGTCTGTTTACCAGGTCTTTCTGAGCAGCCGTTGTATGTTGCTGGTCGAGCTGAGCTGCTGCCAGGGCTGCTTGGAGCTTCATAACTTGTTCTGTTGTATCCTGCTCCCTCTCGCTGGGTGCTTTGAGTTGATTTTGAACTTTCACTTCCAGCTTGTCTATGCGACGTTGAGCACGTGTCAGCTCCTCTTGAAGGTGGGTGATGTGCTTGTCGCTCAGTTTCAGCTGGGTTGTGAAGGCATAGCTTAGTGAGCTCGTGATCTTGACTAGCTCTTCGTGGTTGTTGTTCTGGCTTGAATCTTGTGTCAGGAATCTTCTCAGGATTAGGATTATTATTAAAAATAATAACAGTTCAAATGTCTTTGGAGTGAGGCTGTCTGTTATGCCTCTCAGCCAAATGTTCACATCTTCCCCATGGGCAATGGGGTCTGCAGTCTGCGGCATGTTGGCACGCTGGGGAGAAGAGAGACTGACACAGATCTGTGTGGAGTAAAAGCCTATGTGTGGTGGGACAACTAAGTGTTGTATCAGTGATTGTGAACCACTAGTGAAATGTGGTGATGACTGTGTTGGTCTCAGGGTGTCTAAGTAGACTAGAGATGCGAAGACTTTGTCACTCTAATGAGGAAGAGGAAAAGAGAGACAGAGGTGAAAAACAAATTCAAATGACAAGCAAAATTTCTGTTTTTCAAATGAGGACAATTATTTTTTCCAATTAAATGTTATCAAAACGTAAACAATATTATTATATTTCTTGCTTTGGACAAAAGAATACAATAATAATTCTGATATCTCTTTTCTTAGTCTGACAGGATTGACACCGTACACCTTTCAGTTGGACCGCTCACCAGGGAGTCAGCGAAGGCGACAGTTGCTCAACACGTATCTCTATTAAATTGATCTCAACGTTGGATGAGATGCTAAAACTTGGATTGCGTTTCCAAATGTAGGGAGGTTAGGAAGAACAAATGAGAGGATGATTACAATCAAATTCATAAGGATAATTCGTCGTCTTTGGCACGATTGTGTATTTACTTCACTTAGAATTGATTGATGGTTCTTACATGTCCTACAAATGTAAAAAGAGAAGAGGAAAGTAAAGGAGAGAGAGGACGGAGATGGTAAGTCTCAGTAGCAGTTATCTGAACTACAAGGAGAGCGTTGTGTTAGTTGCTGCACAACTTATCAAACAAAATAAACTTTAAGTGAAAGAGAGTTGTCTTTCTAATTTATTTGAACTCGTAGTGAGGGATAACAATGTCTCCTTTTAGGGCTCAGGTTTGTCGTTCCCAGGCTAGGATACACAAAAGAAATGGTAAGAAATAGGAAAATTAAAAAATTAATAAATGGGCAAACTATGCAAAAATTAAATTAAAAAGAGGAAATCAATACGTAAAACAATAGTGGTTAAGTGTATAACCAAAACAGGAAGAGGGGTAAAACGCATTCAAATAAGTAAAGGTCTGAATAGCATATATTCAGATGGGTAATAAATAAATTAGGAAGAATAAGTTTACTTAACTTCCAAAGTTCAAGGCTTATTCATTCCTAAAATAATTAGACCCAAAAGAGAATACTAGAAATAAAGATCATATGAAATGATCTGAGAGGGAAATTTTAAATGATTCAAAATAAATTTAATGTTTCAATTAAATTTCAATTTGACAATTAATAATTGTGAGTCAGTATTTCCCTTTCTAGTAAAATGAAAATAAGTGGTCTAGTGGGAAAAGAGAGCGATAAAAAGAAAGGGACTAACAAGTGTTAGTTAAGATGTTTAAATGGTTAAATCACGTCAGCGTTGTCCAAACACACATTATTCTACCACTGGATGGTAATGCTAACGGCTAACCTTTGAGGCTAGTGGCTTTAGTATAGACTTCAATGTAAATGCAATGGTTTCGTTAGCTTAGCGACACCGTGGAGTTTGTGCGCTGCGCGTGCACAGTTCAGAGTTGCTCCGGAAGTACGTTAGTCTTCCTGGTCACGGTCGTCACTATGGCAACCAAAACACATTCTAGTGGATTAGCACATGAATCGTTGCATTGTTGCAAATACAGTTAAGCATGTTACATGAAATGTCGGCTCATTTCAACACTGTACAAATAACAACACCGCCTTTCAGTTGGTTTTGCGATGTGGCACTTAAACTCTCAGTTTGCATAGAGTTAAATTTATCTTAATTCAAATAGCAGCTTCCTGCTGTAGTTATTATATCAATCTCAGCAATTTGATTCTCCGTGCCAGTTTTTCTGGACACAAACATAAAAGTTTTCCTTCGCTGTTGGTACACAGTTAAAATTTACTTGATCAAGCTTTTAAAACACTCCCATTCAAATTACTCTCGGACACACGCAGTGTTACGCGAGATTGCATTCACTTTGTGAACGGATACAAATGGGCAAACATTGTTCTCTAATGTTTAACGTTAACTTAGGGGAGTCGAATATCAAATTTGATTCGGCAGTGGAACACGCACTGGCAATCAAACTATATGAAATATGAATACGGGGACTTTGATAAATAGATTGAGGAACCCGCTCAAAACTATTCTTTATTCACCGATTTATATCCCTTTTGAAACACTAACAGTTTAGCTCCGTTCAGCAAACAGTGACTGAGATAGCGTTTGAGACACTGGAACACGCAGTGAAATCAAATCAGCTATAAAACAAGGCATTACACAAATGAGGAACACGCTCAATTTCTACCTTATTGTACGATCTCAGATGTTTACTTTTAAGTTCACTTACTGCTGTTAACAAAGGGGAGACGGACTCGAGTTAAAGTCTCCTCTAGCTCCTTTCATTCAAGCGGGAGGGCGCGCGCTGCTTACGTCACGCGTCGTACACACATACTCAGGTCTCGCATGCTTCTCATCTTTCATTCCTTTAGCAAAATCAAAGATTAAAT
This sequence comes from Carassius auratus, assembly GCF_003368295.1. Taxonomy (NCBI): domain Eukaryota; kingdom Metazoa; phylum Chordata; class Actinopteri; order Cypriniformes; family Cyprinidae; genus Carassius; species Carassius auratus. The sequence goes on from NC_039249.1 coordinate 34,629,014, forward strand.
AACTTGGTTTATGCTCACAATTTAGATTAAACTGCCCGCAATCATTCTCCACCATTATAAATGTAAGGGAAACAGGTCAATTTAGCTCAAAGGGAATCATTTAAGATTTTAAAGGGAATTTGAACAGAATCACTGTTTCACGGCTGTTCACGGAGACGCGCCTGCGGTTCAGTGAACGAGCCGTTTAACATCAAATCTGCGCTGGATACTAATATCCAAACTATAGTGAAAACACTATCAATTAGCACAGTAACAAGATCGGCAGTTTAAGACATTAACTTGTAAGCACAAAACACAAGATACTTCTCTTTTCAATATGAATAAGGCTTTATTAGATAAATCTAAGACATATAAACTAATCTAACACATAAACGCACGCACACACACATTCACACAAGTTGTAGGAAGGTCGAAAGTTAAGGAAAGATGAGTTTAGGAGAATGGAAATATGGAATCCCAAGTTTACAGCAATACGTTAAATTGCATAGACATGAACAACCATCAATCACGTAATTAGCCCTTGCATTGAGTTCCTCAATGTGACTAAAATTATATTAGATACACCAGCACAATAAATATCTGGGGATACGTTGCCTTAGTTTCCTGTGAAAGGGACTCCCGTTGAAAGGGGTATCCCGGTGTCGCTGATTGGCTGGAAGTTCAGTAGTGAAGTGACGTCTTGGGAAGCCCGTGGTTGTTGGGCGTTGGCTGAAAGTGCAGAGTCGTGTGCGCTGGTTGAAGTTGAACGGGCATCCGAGGTCAGGCGTCGGAGACTCGACGTTACAAAACTTAACTCAGAACACGAAACTCTCAAATGGAAAAGAAAAGAAATAAAGTTTGACGAGACTAGGTTGTGTTCCTTCTCATTGTGGCATAAGTAGCAGCAGGCAGGCACGCTGGAACCGCGCTCAAAGAACAATGACGACTAACCGCATGGCTAGATGCTTATAGCTAAAGCTAGGTAGCAAAGCTACAAGCTAAAAGCTAAGAGCAGGCATGACTGATAGCACGAGCAAGGCTGGAACTAAAAGCCGACATGGCTAATAGCAGCAGCTAGACTAGAACTAAAAGCGAGATTTAATGGGGTCCAAAGTATTTAAAACTTCCTTGTTGGCCACCCCTCAAATGTTGCCTTGACCAATCAGATATGGTCTTGAGTCTGAGGTATCATAAATCATTGTTTATCTTACCAAGCATGTGGTTCTTGCCTCACAGGGTCTAATTTTGGACATGATTCCTATAACATGATTATGATATATTTTACAAATAAATGATTGTCAGGACAACATCAAGCAAGAAAATGCGATTATTTCAATACTAGACATGACTAGGTATCCTATAGTTATCAAAAGACATACACAAAAAGTGATTATACATGATAGTCAAATGTGTGGGTTACACGTAAATGAATATGGAGTTAAGCAATGGAATGATTCATTCATAAGTCTTTTTGAGTTCATTCTGGTCCATATATAATGTATAAAAAGGGTTTCTTTGCCATTCTCTGGCAAAGGACTTTTCTGTGAAGACAAAGGTTTAAAGCCCTTCCCCCTTAGGAATTTCAGTCTGGTTCTTCTGGGTGGGGGGAAGTCAATGCAAGTATTTAACTTGATCTCCTGGGTTTACATGTGATGTCCAGCGTTGCATTTCAATCACGAACAATAAATTTGACAATCTCTTCTTCGAATTAAAATTGTTAATAATTGTTCTATTGGTGTTAATTTTGAAAGCTGTTGTGTGAACAAGTTGGTTGGTTGGTTATCTTGCTTGGTTCTTGTGGCACTAGAACTGATTTATGACTTCCTGAGGAATTCAGCTCATGTTTCAATGCACACAGCTCTGATAGACTCTTTGATTTGTCTGATTTGACTCATTTCTGCTACACTGTGTTAAGTTATAAGTGTATGAAGACTCACAGTTTTGAAGAGGGAATGCCAATGTCTTGTTGCTATAAAATTTTTAATAGTGAGAAACCGTAAAAAGGAGGGGAGGGGAAAAATACAAATAAGAAATGATCTGCCATGGGGCGCCAGCTCCACCTCATATTGTTATACTGATATCATTAATTGTCTGTGACTGCTGCATGTCTGAAAATTAACTCATCATAAACATCTCAGCAAACCTTACAGCATCTGCCTAAAGAGCTTCTTCCTAAAGTCATATGTGGAAAATATTAATATGTGGATAAGAGTTTAGCCTTGAGTAAAATGCAGCTAATAAAATATATCTTCTGAAATAGAATAGTTTACATACTTGCAAAGTTTCGCATAGTCAGTAAGTTTTATGTTGTGGACCCATGGAAATAAAATGTTTGAAGATATTAAGCATACAGTCTACTAATGGTCGCTGTGATTTAGAATGTCTAAAGTGGATTATCTAAGTGTTGTCATTATCTCTAGGAAATGGAATATATATATATATATATATATATATATATATATATATACAGTATTGTTCAAAATAATAGCAGTACAATGTGACTAACCAGAATAATCAAGGTTTTTTCGTATATTTTTTTATTGCTACGTGGCAAACAAGTTACCAGTAGGTTCAGTAGATTCTCAGAAAACAAATGAGACCCAGCATTCATGATATGCACGCTCTTAAGGCTGTGCAATTGGGCAATTAGTTGAATTAGTTGAAAGGGATGTGTTCAAAAAAATAGCAGTGTGCAAACTGTGAAGAAACAGGTGTAAATCAGGTGGCCCCTATTTAAGGATGAAGCCAACACTTGTTGAACATGCATTTGAAAGCTGAGGAAAATGGGTCGTTCAAGACATTGTTCAGAAGAACAGCGTACTTTGATTAAAAAGTTGATTAGAGAGGGGAAAACCTATAAAGAGGTGCAAAAAATGATAGGCTGTTCAGCTAAAATGATCTCCAATGCCTTAAAATGGAGAGCAAATTGTAACAAACTCCAGCACTCGTTAAGGACTCACTGCCTGTGCATTTAATATCTAGTGCACTAAAAATAACTAAATGAAATTATCCACATGGCCTTTATAATCTTCTATCACATCTTTACTGCAATGCAGAACCGGTGCCCGTTCTTCGTACATTGTTTCAGAGTCGTACACACATGCTATACAGATTATGTAGAGCCTGAATTAATTTGAGTGATGACAGCTATCATGGAGGTGGCTTGATGTAGCACAGAAGATGCAGATAACAATCTTGGCCATTGAAATTTTAAATGGGTCCTATTATGCTCTTTTATAAAATCTCAATTTAGTTTTGGGGGTGTACTAAAACAGGCTCTCATACTAGGTTGTTCAAAAAACACAACGTTTTTCAAATATTTGACATTATTACAACACCTCTCTCCCCAGTTTGGCATGAACAGCTTGAATAGTTCCTCTATCAAATGAAAGCCTGCCTTCTGGAATACGAAATGTGCTGTGATTGGTTAGCAGGGCCAATGTGTGTTGTAATTGGCTCCACTCGGTGCCTGGTCGGGCAATGTCATGCCCCTTACCATACCCGCCTGCAAGCTTCAGTGTAAATATTGTCAAATAATAATGTTTAAACCCTGATGATTGTAATCACTCTATGTTTGTCCGCCTTGGGAAAGCTAGCATGTCTCTGACATAGTGATAACAATCGTTGGCTTCTCTAGTGCAGCTCAACCAGGTCTCGTCCCACTCAATGATATTTGTGACATCACAAATCCTGAAAAATTAGCGCTGTAGTCCAAACGAGTCATTCGTTGTGGTTTTTGAAAGGTGATTTTTGTTCAATTAAATGTCTCCTTTTCAAGAGGACTTCGAGCTTTGTAAGTATTTTTTTATTTTTTTTAATGGTCAAACAGCAACGTAACAGTGTAAAAAAGTGAAAAAAGCATAATAGCACCCCTTTAAGTAATGCTATCACGTAACAAATCAGTTTCAAAGATAAAATTAATTGAATTGCTAATTGCTACACTGAAATAAAAAAAATGTAAAGCCTGTTAAATAAGAAATCGTGAATATAAATAATTGGGAATCATGTAAAAAAAAAAATATATATATATATATATATATATTTTCTTTATATATATTTTTGAAACCATAAACCCTTCAAACAACAGACCAGGCTCCTCTTTAATACGCCTGTTTCACACATACTCCGTCTGCAGTGCATATGCAGTCCGCAGCACGGACTCATTGTGCTTTCACACATGAAGCGTTTGCATAATTAGAATGTTAACATTTTATTTGCATGATTAACAAGTTACTAGAACGTTTCTTACATGATATGCATGTCAGTAGCATGTTCCTTACATGATTAGCATGCTCCTAGCATAATGATAGCATGATTCTAATATTCTTAGCAAATTACTTGTTTCTAGCATGATTAGCAAGTTACTAAAATTTTGTTAGTGTTATTCTACCATGATTAACATGTCATTAGCATGTTTTAGCATCATTAGCAAGTTACTAGCATGTTGTTAACATGATTATCAAGTTTACTAGCATGTGGCCAGCATTATGATTGCGTGCTTAGAAAGTTACTAACATTTTGTTAGCATGTTTCTAGCATGATTAGCAAGTTAATAACATGTTGTTACCACGTTTCTATGCTATCCAGCTAAAACCAGTTGGTTCAGTAAAAAAAAAAAAAAAGGCAAAAAGCCCACAAAGACCAGCCCGGCCTGCTAAAAAGTGACCAAACCCACTTTAAAACCAGCTTAGAGAACCAGTCAAAGCTGTCAATCAATCAGTTATGCTGGTTTTAGTTTTTGTTGTTTTTTCTGTAGGGAGTTGTTAAGCTTTGCTACAGCAATAGACATCTTAAATACACAATAAGTCTTGTTTAAAAAAGTAAAAGTCTATGGGATTTTAGGTGGATTTAATAGTCTGTTACAAAAACTGTAAACCGGATCAGTTAGAAAAGATATAGCAACCCAATTCAGACCAGTCTGAAGGTCTGACCTGAGTTTGGTGGTTGTAGCTTCAAAAGTCTATATGCTGATTGTGGTTTCTAATACAAATACTAATCATACTAAACCATACTAATCTTCAACAACAGCTTTATTCAAAGAACTAAATTAGCTAGATCCTGATTAGCACCATTATATCATCTTTGATGTGTCATTTGATTTCGGATGTAATAAGCGACTTACGAGGAAAGAGCCCCAGGTCACACTAACGTACATAATGAAAAAGACTACAAAAATATTCTATCCACAGTCAACCATAAATAATACACCATTTAAATCAGCATAGGCCACCGTGCATACTAAATCATGTAGTTTCCTAACCTTAATGAGAAGGTCTTCTTTTAAGGCTGAGGAAAATAAATTGAGACTTTTTAAATCACTTTACAATGGCATTGTGAAGCAGCATTGTGAAGTAGCTCACAGGTAGAGCTAGAAAAACTGGAGCACAGCTGTTCCAGGTCCAGGCTCATCAGCAAAAGCAAGGAGCCACACCGACGTCCCAGTTTGGTGAATAACAACTCGAGACAAACTTTAATGTGTTATCAGTTTGTCATTTCTTACAGAATTGGACAAAGAACAAACTGGGCCGCCTGGCATCCCTTGACCGCCCACACTTCACTGCTGAGATACAGCCGAGCCGTTTCAATGCACATCTTGCCATGGTTTAATGGTTCTGTTCCCTCATGTCTGTCTTTATTCACCAGCCAGAGGAATGAGCAGTGGCTTTGCAGGAAATGTAGACTTTTTAACCTCTGCAGCTGTCTAAACACACTGTAAATACTTGTGTTAACACATCTTGAATTATGTAAACTGTTTACAGCTCAAAGGAGCTTGAAAAATTGTAGATTTTCTGCAAAAATAATCATAATGTATGGTGTTTTTTTTCTGCTGACAGTGAAAAGGTTTTCCATTTTGAAAGAAGTGAGAGGCTAACTAAAGAAAAGGGTGAACCAATCTCTCCATCTGTCTATCATTTCATATCCAACAGGCTCCTGTGCAATGTGAATGCACACCAGTGGGGACAACTGCTGTAGCTAATGGACATCCACTTTTCTCACTGCTGGAGTGAGAAAGTTGGAATCATCAGCATCAGCAATTTTACACGGTCCTGTTCTCTCTCTTTTTATGTGTATTTTTTTTTTTTTTTAAGGTGACTCAGCTACTGTTGTTCTCTAGAGAAAGAGAAATGTGCAGTGAGTCCACACGTAACACGTTCATGCGGTGGTTTTTCATTTCAAAGCATATGTTGTTCTTAAACAAAACATTCTTCACTGTTATAGCTAATAAAAATAAAATTTTATCTGAAATCTTTTTCAACAATTTAAAAGTCTTTATGTACACATACATTATAGATCTTCATTTAGACATGTAGCCATGTTCAGTTCAAAATTATTTGGATAAACTGAAAGACAAAAAAGACAGGAGTGAGGATGGCAAAGTGGGGAATATCAAAGTTAGTGACTGCAACAGAGAGAATGATCAATTTTTAGGCCCTAGAAAGTGGCAGGGATAAAACATTGCATTCTTCATAAGATGATTATGTTGTTAAATGAGACACTGCAGTCCTCTTGTAAGCACATAATCCGAGGATCTTCGACTGCCATGCAAATGTACCAGATGTCAGTGTGCTTGACACAAAGCCAAAGTACAAATTCTTCTCTTGCTCTTTAGTTCTTTAACCCCTTATTCTCCTGCTACACCTCTGTTTGTGACAAGGAAACATTATGCTTAATGGTTAGTCTCTTTTTTTCTTTTCTCTTCTTTTCTTTTCTTTTATTTTCTTTTCTGTGGAATATTCGAGTTCGGAATTTATCATCTTATGACCACAAAGTGCAAGAAACAACACACTTTTTCCTTCTCGCTCTCTTGAAAAGTTTGTCAAAAACTTTACTCTCCTCTTCATCTCTCCTCTTTTCCTCCTCTGGGAATGTATACTGAGCTTGCAGTTGAAAACCATTCATTCTCAACATCTGCCTCACAAAGGAGAGTTCAATGAACATCTGTTTGCCCCAGGAGACAACCTAGTGGCATTATGACATAAACAGAGCACTAGTATTGTCCATGTTCTTCCCTGTCCTTCCCTTCCTCACCCACCAACACACTCTTGATAGCTCTTTTTCATTTGTGATGAATACTTAATTTGCAATTAAACCCTTTAATGAGGTTGCCTGCTTTTCCCAGAGAGTATTGTGATTTATTTGAATTGCTTTTAATGGATAGATAGAGTTTGCAATGGAGGAAAGACATCTGATTTTTTTACTATTTCAACACCTTCTTAATTTTACTTGTTCAATTTAAGTACCAATATTCCATGCTGTCTCTCAATTAATTGAAGCTCATTAAAGATGCTTGCATAACAATTTCACAATAATTATTATTATTATTATAATTTTTAAGTTCATTTTAGAATGGATTTTGATTAAATCTAACAGACGTGTCTCTCTGCTACAGGTATCACTGAAAGAAAATGTAATTTAGGGTTCCCCATTTCATAAAACGATTGTAATTAATCATTTATTACGTGAGAAACAGTCTGTTTTAAAAAAAAATATATGTTTAGATCATTTAAGTCTGTACTTTTGTCAAATTAATTTCCCTCTTGTCACCATCCTTGTATTACTATCATTCTTAATTGCATTTTTCAGGGTGCAGTTATAATTTTCATATCATTTTGATTAATCTTAGATTCACTTAAGCAAATGAGCTGAAGAGCTATTGGGCACAAGGGATGTGACTTTGTGATGAAGTGCCCAGATATAAGGGCTTTATTTATAATGAAGTTGTGATTGCTTAAATTCGATAATGTCGAAGTTAAATGACTCTTTCCCATGGTTACATAGGCATGCCTGCTTTATAGCAATTAAAACATATAGTTTGACTAAGTAGAATGAGTTTTTTGTTTGCATATAGTTTTTATATACTATACAACACCACTGATTCAGCATTCTTAAAGGAACTATCCACTATTTTTATTTTTTTTTATTTTTTTTTTAATAGCTCATTTTCCAACCCCCCTAAAGGTAAACAGTTGAGTTTTACCATTTTCATATCCATTCAGCCAATCTCCGGGTCTGGCGGTAGCACTTTTAGCTTAGCTTAAGATATGTAACACTCTTGGAATAGAAAATACAGTATACTCTCATTCTGGCATAATTATCAATGAACTTTGCTTCTGAATGTGCAGCAGGCACAATGATAGCAGAGGCTGAAAATAGTCCCATCTTAGAACACGATGTAACTAAATAAGAGTCAACTGTTATATGGTAAAAAAATATAAAAAATTTGGTCATTGTTGAGCAGTCTAATGAGTTTCAATTATCTATGCTAAGCTACGCTAAAAGTGCTACTGCCAGAACCAGAGATCGGCTGAATGTATTCGAAAACATTAAAACACTAAACGCTAAAACTGTTTAACTGTACTGGGAGTGGAAAATAAGCCTATTTTTATTTTTATTTTAAAGCGGAGTGTTCCTTTTAAACATAATATAATTTTGTGCTCATCTAGAGAATTGCCCTTGGGAGAGTAAGAATATTTTTTGACCATAAATTTCTAAGCTTACTATCAGTGCTCACAGAAACTGTACCCTCGAATGATCACATTTCGTATTAGCAGCCTGAGGAAACCATCTTCATATGCAATGTACCCAGTAAGATGAGCGTGCTTGCACGCAGCTGGATGCTTCTTTCATCATGATGGCGTCTGGGATTTCCGAGTGTTTTACTAGTGTTTGTTCCTTCCGTGTTTGACTTTGGTTTGTTTATACAGACTTTGATTCTCTGCCAACTGCCACCTGCCCCGACCTTTGCCTGGTACTGTTTCTGATTTTGGAAATCCCCTGCATACCTGACGCTGTTTCCTGAATTCTGCCTGTCTAACCATTCTTAATGAACTATTGCATTTGGATCTGAACATCTCTGACTCCATGCTACAACTACATAGGTATGTTTACATAACTATAGAAAGAATTCACATATTTTTTTTATTTATTAATTTTTTTTTTTTCAGTTTAAATGCTTCAGTTCAAAGTTCCAAGTCATGTCGAAGAGCAAGGCAAAATCGAAACATATTGGAGGCGAATCCAGATCGCGTTATAGGTTGTGTATTGCTCCCTGTCCGCGATATATAACGAGCGGGGATACACACAGCCTATGCGTGGTCTGCTTGTGAGTGAAGCCCCTCGAGGGGGGTGACTGTCTGCATTGTGAGAGAATGTAGGTGCGGCTGCTTTGTTCCCGGAGGGGGCCTTCGCCAGAATTCCCCGTGGTGCTGGTCCCGCTTCTACCGAGGCAGAACGGCGGCTGCACTCGTGGGGATCGCAAGTGGATTTGGCGGAGGGAACGGAGACGTACGAGTCTCTATCTCCTTCCACTTCTGTCAGATCCGGCGCCCAATCTCTGGAGCTTCGGGTAAGGGTGGTGGCTTGGCTGCAATATTTGTATCAAATATATCAATCGATGTTATTGATGCTCCTACCGTTTCATCATTTGAATGTCTGTTTTTTTAAAGTCAATGGTGCTGCACCTGTTCTTGTGCTGCTCATTTATCGTCCACCTAAAACCTAATCCTTTATTTTTTTGAGTTGCTGACACTTCTTATTCCACTCTGTCCATCTATGGTCTTGACTGGTGATGTCAATTTCCATATTGATAATCCAAACTGTGTCAAAACTGCTACCTTTTTGGACATTTTGGATGGTTTTGACTTTAAACAGCATGTTAATTTTCCGACCGATAGGCTGGGCCATATATTGGATGTGGTATGTTCAGCTGGTGTTGGTATCCAATCTTTGGATAGTATAGACATGAGTATAAGTGACCATAGACTTATTACTTTTGACATAAATGTTACGTCTTCACAATCTATTTCTGAGCGCACTATCAAATTCCGTAACATCAAGCACATGGACTTCACTCTTTTTTTCAACTTTTGTCTCTGGGCTTCCCACTACTAACTCCGTGGAGCACTATAATCCCATGCTTTCCTCACTTTTGGATGAGTTCGCACCTGTGCGAGAACGGCTTGTTACTTTTAGGAAACCCTGTCCATGGTTTACCCCGGATTTACGTTTAATGAAAGCTGCCGGAAGACAATTAGAACGGCAGTACAAAAAATCTGGCCTGACGGTGCATAGGCTTCTTTACACTGAACAACAGTCTGCTTACCATTCTGCTTTGAATACTGCACGTAAGAGCTACTATTCAAGCATCATTGGTAACGCTGCAACAAATTCTAAATCGCTGTTTAAGACTGTTGACAATCTTCTCAAACCAACTAACGCCGTTGTTCATTCCTCTGTTGAACAGTGTAATAAGTTTCTTCATTTTTTCACTGGTAAGGTTGAGGGTATATATAGCACTTTAAATACCATCACTCCTCTTGAGCTAGTTAATATCCAGCCTTCAAACTTCCCAACTACTACCTTTTCAAACTTTGAAATGGTCGGAGATGATTTTATTATAAGTACAGTGAAGTCCATGAACTCTACAACCAGTATTTTAGATCCGGTTCCCTGCTCGGTCATCATGAACTGCCTTTTATCAATCTGCCCTTTTATGACTTCAATTGTGAACTTGCCATTGACTTCTGGAATTGTTCCTCCAGAACTAAAAATAGCTGCCATTACACCAGTCCCTAAGAAGACTGGTTGTGATGTATCTGATTTGTCCAATTACAGTCCTATTTCTAACCTATTTCTAACCTAATTTCTAAGTTTTTGAGCGTGTTGTGGCTGTTCAGTTAAATAATCATCTAGCTCTCATCATAACAGTCTCTTTGAAACTTTTCAATCTGGGTTCAGAAGAGGGCATAGTACTGAAACCGCTTTAATTAGGGTCGTAAACGATCTTCTTATCACGGCAGATTCAGGTGCATGCAGTATTTTGGTCTTGTTAGACCTCAGTGCTGCTTTTGACACTATATGTCACTCTCTTCTGCTTGACAGGCTGGAAAATTGGTCGGGTCTTTCTGGAGCTGTCCTCAATTGGTTTCGGTCTTATTTAATTAACAAATCGTGCCCAGTTTGTTGGCTTGGGTAACTACAAATCAGATACCGTGCCTGTTCAACAGGGAGTTCCTCAGGGTTCAGTATTGGGTCCAATATTATTTAATATTTATATGCTTCCACTTGGGCAGATCATTAGGAAACATGGTCTTGGGTATCACTGCTATGCGGATGATACGCAGATTTACATCACCACTAGTCCTGATGTCCATTGCTCATTAATAGCTTTGCGTGGTTGTTTAGCAGAGATCAGTATCTGGATGCATAACAACTTCCTGAAGCTGAATGGCTCCAAAACTGAACTGATGCAGATTGGTACAGTGGCAGCTACTCGTAAGGCCGAGCAGATCAGTTTGATTGTTGATTCCTGTAGGGTAATCCCCACTTCACAGGTGCAAAATCTTGGTGTCATTTTTGATCCACAATTATCATTTGAAGCACACATAAAACACATCTCTAAAACTGCATTTTTCCACCTGAGAAACATCATGTAAACTAAAGACCATGGGGGAAAGAGCCTTTTCATATAAAGCCCCTAAGCTATGGAATGTACTTCCTCTGCACGTCAGAAATGCACCAACGTTGGGTGATTTTAAAAAGTTGATTAAGTCACATTTATTCAAGACTGTCTTTCTTTAATTAATTGTTGTATTGCTTTTGATGTTTTGTTTTATTTTAGTTATTACTTTATTACTGTAGCGCTTTGGGTTTAAGAAAAGCGCATTACAAATAAAATGTATTATTATTATTGTCGTAAGCACGCTCTGCGGTTCCTTCCACCCAGGGAGAGGAATCGACACTCTGCCTCTCTTCATCCGAGGAGGTTGATGTGGAGTCTGTCGACAGGGATTCACCACCCCACTCGCCACAATATGAGGAGCTCTTGGAGATGGTGAATCGTGCGGTGGCCAAATTGAGTATTGATTGGCCCGCTGAGAAAACAACCGAACCGCAGCGAAGCAAGCTCAACTAACACTTCCTGTATGCGAGTCAACCACCTCCTAGCCGGGGCCTTCCATTATTTCCCGACCTGCATGAAGAGATCGGCAGGTCATGGAAACACTCATTTTCAGCCCACCTCTACATCCCCTAGTCTGATTATTATGGCAACGTAGTGGGGATAGGAAGGCACGTCTATAGAGCGATGCCCCAGGTGGAACAGACGCTTGCGAGCTATCTGTCCCCAGGTGCTGCATCGTCTCTGAAGGCCCTGGCATTGCCCTCCAAGCCGCTCAGCTTTGGTGGGCAAAGGGTACACGGCTGCAGTCAGGCTGGTGCGTGTCTGCACACCATGGCGTCGTTACAGGCATACCAGGTCGTTAAGCTGACCTGCTGAAAGAGCTAGACGAGGGAGAGGAGATCAAGTACCATGATATCTCAGAACATAGAAGGACCACTGATCTCTCCCTCCGTGCCACCAAGGAGCCTGCCCGAGTGATTGGGCAGTCCATGGCTGGATGGTGGCTGCGGAGAGGCACTTATGGTTGACCCTGTCCGAGATGAAAGAACAGGGTCTGCCTCATGGACGCCCCGATTCAGCCTTCTGGCCTGTTCGGCAATGCAGTCAGTTCTGTCCGAGCATCGTTCTCAGTATCTTCCGCACGTGTGCATAGAGGGGCTGAGACGATCGCCACCTCTGGAGGGGCCGTTTACACCAGAAGTCAGTCTCGAGAGACTGATTCCCCTGGTAGATTATTTAGCAGCGTGGAAACTACTGCCAAATGTATCTCAATGGGTCCTGCACACAGTAGAAAAAGGCTACCGTATTCAGTTCGGATCTGCACCGCCAATATTCAACGGGGTCATTCCAACAATAGTGGGCCCCAGGGAGGGTCTGGTTATGGAACAGGAAGTGAAAACCCTATTAGAGAAGGTGGCCATCGAGGTGGTTGATTTTAGCTCAGTCAGAGCAGGTGGCGGCAAGATGTCGTTCTCGCACATATGGGGGAGCTGGGTTTGAGTACTTGTGTACTTTCTCCGGTTCAGAGAACCACCTATCTAGGCGTAGTATTGGATTTGGCCATGATGCAGGCACGATTGTCCCCTGCTCGTATCGAGTCGATTCTCATCTCGGTCGAGAGAGTCAGAGAAGGCCAGTCACTCACTGTCAAACAATTTCAAAGATTGTTGGGTCTGATGGCAGCTGCGTCCAACGTGATACCTCTTGTTCTGCTGTACATGAGACCCCTACAGTGGTGGCTCAAGACCAAGGGAATTTCCCCGAGGGGCAATCCACCTCGCACTATCAAGGTCATGTGGTGCTGCCTCTGTGCCTTAGACATGTGGAAGAAACCTTGGTTCTTGAATCAGGGCCCGGTGCTGGGAGCTGCTTGTTTCTGGGTAATACTAGCGACGGATACATCCCTCACTGGCTGGGGTGCAGTCATGAGTGGCCACCCGTGCCCGTGGAGCGGTCGCCATCTGACAAGGCATTTCAATTGTCTAGAAATGCTAGCAGTTTATCGTGCACTGAAGCATTTCCTCCCAGACCTAAGGGGTAACCATGTGTTGGTGCGCACCAACAACACATTGGTGGTCTCTTACATCCACCACCAGGGAGGTCTGCGTTCGCGCCCCTTGTACAAGCTGGCGCACCAGATCCTTTTGTGGTCCCAGAGCAAACTCCTCTCATTAAGAGCACTATATATTCCTGGGAAATTAAATACGGGAGCAGACATACTGTCGAGACAGGGGCAGAGGCCCGGGGAATGGAGGCTTCACCCCGAGGTGGTTAAGCAGATATGGAGAGTTTTTGGCTGGGATCAAATAGACCTTTTTTGCGACTCAATAGACATCTCAATGTCCCCTTTGGTTCTCTCTAGTTCATCCAGCTCCTCTGGGACTGGACACTATGGTAGAGACTTGGCCGAGGCTTCGTCTGTACGACTTTCCCCCTATTGCTCTGCTCCCAGGAGTTCTGGCGAGAGTACGCCGGGATGGGGTCCGTTTGTTATTAGTAGCCCCGTTCTGGCTGGGCCGTGTATGGTTCGCAGACCTGGTCTCGCTCCTCGACAGCTCTCCATGGGAGATGCCGATCAGGACAGACCTACTCTCACAGGCGCAAGGCACGATAATTCACCCTCACCCAGAGTTGTGGAAGCTGTAGGTGTGGCCCCTGAGGGGGCACAACTATTAGCAGCTGGTCTCTGTACGCCCTGAGTTGGAAACTCTTCACCTCATGGTGCAGAGACCGCCAGCTAGACACAGCAAACTGCCCAGTTGGTACAGTTCTTGAGTTTCTACAGGCCAGGCTATTTGCAGGGTTGACCCACTCCACGCTGAAGGTTTACGTGGCGGCCATTGCGGCCTACCATGCCCTTCTTGATGGCCAGTCTTTGGGAAGACTCCCCTTAGTTACACTTTTCCTCCGTGGTGCGCTAAGGCTGAGACCTCCAGTACAGTTACGTGTTCCCCCCTGGGACTTGGTTGTGGTGTTAGAGGCAATGTGCGAACCCCCGTTTGAACCTATTCAAGATATTTTAGACAGACATCTTACACTTAAAACTGCCTTTCTGTTGGCTATTACCTCTCTGAGGAAAGTAGGAGATCTTCAGGCCCTTTCAGTGGCCCCTACTTATCTTGATTTTGCACCTGGCATGACCAAAGCGTTCATATACCCTCGAGCGGGATATGTTCCTAAGGTTCCCTCTGTCACACCATGACCTGTAGTGCTGCAGGCCTTCTGTCCTCCTCCCTTTCGGGAGACTGACCAAGTGAAGCTAAACTGTATGTGTCCAGTTCGAGCGCTGGACCCATACGTCCACAGAGCTGCCCTGTGGAGAAAAACAGACCAATTGTTTGTATGCTACGGTCCCCCAAGAGGGGTTCTCCTGCTTCTCAGCAGACTATTAGTCGTTTGATAGTCGAGGCTATCAACGCCACCTATGAGTCCTCTGGTCATCCCCCGCTGTAGGGAGCCAAGGCTCACTCTACTCGGGGTATGGCAGCCTCCAAGGCCTTACTAGCTGGTGTATCCATGCTGGACATCTGCAATGCTGCGGGGTGGTCCACGCCCTCTACGTTTGTAAAATTCTATGACTTAGACATGCCAGGCTTTTCTGTCCTCTCATCCTTAGCTGTGCAGATACACACTAGGCAGGGGTTTGGTAGTCTGGCGGCGTTGGTACTCATTCCCCAAAGCGTTGTTTGACGCAGCTCGAGTTCCCGAAGAGGAACGTCTCTTGGTTACACATGTAACCCTAGTTCCTCTAGGGAATGAGATGCTTCATCTCAAACTCCAGGGGTTTGGTAGTCTGGCGGCGTTGGTACTCATTCCCCAAAGCGTTGTTTGACGCAGCTCGAGTTCCCGAAGAGGAACGTCTCTTGGTTACACATGTAACCCTAGTTCCTCTAGGGAATGAGATGCTTCATCTCAGCGCCATACCCCCGGCTCCCCGCCGGCGCTTGCTGGTACTATAAGCTGACACCAGCTGCGCGACACGTGCTTTTAGATTTAGATTTATTTATGAATCTTTTATCCAAAGTGACTTACAATTGTCAGAGGTCACACACCTCTGGAGCAACTAGGGGTTAAGTGTCTTGCTCAGGCACTTGTCTTGTGTCTTTCTCTCACAGTGGATTCAAACCCGGGTCTCTCACACCAAAGGCATGTGTCTTACCCACTGCGCCAACACCACCCACATTTTATAGCTTCCTGATCGCTTACGTCACCCCGCCTGGACGTCACGCTCTTCCATTGGACTGATTACACATGATATTCAGAGCCCCAAAGCGTTGTTTGACGCACCGTCTCGTTACGCACCATCTCGTTACTTCGAGCAACTAGGGTTACATAGGTAACCTAGAGACATTTGTTTTATATTCTATTCTATCAGTTAAAATTCTTCAGTTTGTTTTGATATGTTATTAAATTACAATATGTTTGGCCTATAATATAAAACTAATAAATTATTGACCTAATGTTTTAAATGGAGTCTCTTTTACTCATCAAGGATGTAATTTATTTGATTAAAAAAAAAACTGCAACATAATATTGTGAAACATTATTGAAATTCTATATTTTTATATAGAATAGTTTCCTATTTTAATATATTTTTAAAATATGTGAACCAAAGCTGAATTTTGACATATGATCCTTCAGAAATCATTCTAAAATGTTGATTTATTATCAGTGTTGAAACTGTTGCCCAGTTTAATAATAAAAAAAAAATATTAAAAAAAAAAAAAAATATATATATATATATATATATATATATATATATATATATATATATATATATATATATATATATATAATAATAATAATAATAATAATAATAATAATAACTGAACTACTTTTTTTGATCCTTTGATTTATAAAAAGTAAAAAAAACAGCATTTATTAAGCATAGAAATATTTTATGTATTTACTATCACTTTGTATCCATTTAACACATCCTTGCTAAATAAAAGTATCAATTTCTTACAGAGAATAAAGGAAAGAAAAAAATTACTGACCCAAAACATTTGAATAGTTGTGTATATTCCAACAAAAATGTCACTGTTAATAAACACTGTTCTTTTTATCTTATTATTTATCAATTAATCAGTGGTGGACGAAGTACACAAATCAAGTACTTGAGTAAAAGTACAGATACATATGGTAAAATATTACTCCAGTAAAAGTAAAAGTACTCCTTTTTCAATTTTACTCAAGTGAAAGAACAAAAGTACTCAATTTTTTAAGTACTTAAGTAAAAAAGTACTGCAAGATAGATGTTTGCAATTTTATATAGGCTACTTAATTTAATTTTATATAAGCACATTTTTTTATAATCCTACTGCTCAAAATACCTTGGATTTTTTCAAAATAACCACTATATGGAGTCAAGATATATTTTTGTTGTTGATATGGACTACGCTGACGAGAGTGATGTTAACTGTGAAGCTTACACTGTGATGTAACTGAGAGTAAACAGAGATGACCATCTGATCTTCACCAGTAATAACAAAGTATTTTAAAGTTTGTTTTTTTACAGAACATCAAAGTTACAGTACAGACCATAAGTTTGGACACACCTTCTCATTCAAAGAGTTTTCTTTATTTTCATGACTATGAAAATTGTAGAGTCACACTGAAGGCATCAAGGGCTATTTGACCAAGAAGGAGAGTGATGGGGTACTGCGCCAGATGACCTGGCCTCGACAGTCACCGGACCTGAACCCAATCGAGATGGTTTAAGGGTGAGCTGGACCGCAGACAGAAGGCAAAAGGGCCAACAAGTGCTAAGCATCTCTTGGGGAACTCCTTCAAGACTGTTGGAAGACCATTTCAGGTGACTACCTCTTGAAGCTCATTAAGAGAATGCCAAGAGTGTGCAAAGCAGTAATCAAAGCAAAAGGTGGCTACTCTGAAGAACCTACAATATGACATATTTTCAGTTGTTTCACACTTTTTTGTTATGTATAAAATTCCACATGTGTTAATTCATAGTTTTGATGCCTTCAGCGTGAATCTACTATTTTCATAGTCATGAAAATAAAGAAAACTCTTTGAATGAGAAGGTGTGTCCAAACTTTTGGTCTGTACTGTATATATGACATGATAATAAGGCCTGAAGTTAGGAAGAACATTTTAAGGAATAAAATAATAAAAAAAAAATTCATAATGATTTTTTGTCTGTGGTTTAAAAACACCCCTGGCCAAACGGGGTGCATCTCTTCCCACTGATAATTACAGTAGTTACCATGTTCTGAACATCACATCCTTTCTTTTCTAACCAGAGATATATATATATAGGTGGCTGAATAAAAATATTTGACCATTATTTATAAAAATTACATCAACTTAGCACCAACAAGCTTGTTAGCTAGACAGTTAGCATCAGCTAACAATATTTACTTATTTTCAGTACGATGAACATTCATGTCTGTCTACTCGTCTAGTTAATCCAAACAATATACATATGTATAACGTTACTGTCGATAAACAATATAAAAACAGACGTCACATAGGACATTTTAATTAAACTGTTAACATTACGGCAGCGGTGAATTTGAACGTGCACGAGTTATTGTATTTAATCTGTATTATTTTATGGGGTTTTTTGTTGTTGTTGTTTTTTTTTTTTTTTACCTACAATTGATTTGTCTGCATCGTCTGCACTCGAGCATTTCAGTGGGCTTAAATAGATCACTCTTTACAACGGATTTAGTTCCCAAACAACTGACAGTTTTGACCTAAATATGATTTTCAGTTACAATAATTAATCCAAAATTTCGACATTAATAACTTACTTTTAGCAACATCAGACGCACGCACGCTCACAAGATCTCCCGGTTCTTACTTCTGGGGACTCGCACTAAACGGTTCATTTGAATCAGTGAGTGGTAGACTCCAGAACAGCTGCAATCGGATCATTCTAATTCGTAAACGAATCGTTTGGTGTGATTCGCGATCCACTTTAAAAGTTTATTTTGAAAAGATTCAGTTCGTTCATGATGAATCAGACACCGCTTCTGCGTGTCGGAGCACATGATCTTATTGGGAGTAACGATATGTTTTATGAAATGTAGTGAAGTAAAAAGTACGATTTTATGCTTTTGTAGTGAAGTAAAAGTAAAAGTTGCTCAAAATAAAACTACTCCAGTAAAGTACAGATACTTGAAAAATGTACTTAAGTACAGTAACGAAGTAAAGCTACTCCGTTACTGTCCACCACTGCAATTAATCCTGAAAAAAAATATCACAGGTCCCAAAAAATATTAAGGAACACAACATATTGTAATATATAACATATAATCAGCATATTAGAATGATTTTTGAATGATCATGTGACACTGAAGACTGGAGTAATGATGCTGAAAATTGCTTTGCTTCGAAGGAATAATTGAGATTTTAAAGTATATTTAAAAAATAAAAAAAAATAAAAAAATAATAAAATAATATTCAGTATTTTTATCAAATAGACACAGCATTGAGCATACTTTTAAATGCAGTGTATTATATTGTGAATAATTTCTTTTTTGTGTGCATGCTTCAGCAGGGGTTCAGATAAAAAATCGGCAGCTGGCAGCAGGAAGTGGCTGCCATTGACAGCCGGAAGGCAGTAATTGACAGCCGGAAGGCAGTAACTGAGACTTAGGTCTCTGCAGAACAAAAGTGGCCGTTTATCACCATGTGGGTGTTTTCAAACTGCTGGGTGTTTCTAAATCATGCAATCTAAATGATCCCCCTTACCCAACCCCACCCCTAAACCTAACGTCACTATTACGTCAACCAATCAGGTATCATGGTGTAAAAACACCCAAATCTGGTAACTCCCATTACTTTCCTGCAGAGACCTATACTTGCAGTAACTGGCAGCTGGATGGTAGGCGGGACCTGCCATTCGGTGGGAGCCAATCAGTATCGACCAACGTGGGCGCAACCAATCAGATATAACTGCACCCAAATGCTTCAGTAATGTTTGCGATTGATCAAACGGTAAGTTCAGAAATTGGTCATCGGAGTAATTAATGTTTTTTTGCGTTGTAAGTTTGATTTTAATTGTTGTCTTGGTGAACGACTTTGCCTACTTTGGTTTAATTGTTCAATGAAATCTAATTAGTGAGTGGTAGCAAGTTGTTTGTGTATCTTGTTAGGGGCCTACCATTAACTTCAAATAATTACGTTTGACGTACCATTAAATATTAACGTTTGTTGGTGTGTTAACAGTCTATTGAATAATATAAAATAATGTTGTTTGACTGGAATGATAGAAGATAAATGTGCAACACTAACCATATATTTTTGCATGTTTAGTCTTTCAGGAGATCGTGTGATATACATTAACTTAAGAGTTCTTAAAAGAAGAATCCTTTTTTTTTTTTTTTTTGCACTATTGAGGTGTGTTTTCTCTAATACTATGCATGTGCAGTATGTGCAGAACTGTTCTGTGTACCAGTTGAAGTTGTAAGCATGTGAATGCAAAACTTTTTTAAATCTATTTTAAATCTATACAAAATATAATGGACCGGTTCATAATTCCTTATAACTTTTAAGTCTAGTTTCACAGACAGGGCTTGGATTAAGCCAGGATTAGGCTGTAGTTAAATTTAGAACATTGAAGTAGCTTTTGTAAACATGCATTTAGGGAAGAAAAAAAAAATTACTGATGTGCATCTTGAGACAAAACCATGGCACTGACACCTTCTTTTTTTTTTTTTTTTTTGTAATACCCAATAGTTGCCAGATGCTGTCCTGTTGGAAATTCTTCTTTACGTGATCCTGGAGGAGGGTGATGCTACATTATTAAGTCTGTCTTTGGTTTGTTCCAAATTCAGAAGTCTGTTGTACTATATACACAGACTCCTTTCGAAAGAGGGCATAATCCAGCTGGCTTGACGGAGTATTTTCTTTTACATATTTGATTAGAGGTTTAAAAAGGTGCCATAACATGACATTTCTCAGTTGCCATGTCTGAATGTTTATCTTCGTAATAATGCGGTTTTCATGCTCCTCATCTCAATATACAGGTGGAACAAAATGGAGAACAAGTCTAAGCCATGTCAGGAATTCAACAAAATGTACACCCTGCAGACACTGCGACGAGGTTTACAACAACTGCTTACCAGGTGTGCAAATTATGCATGAAAATTTAATCACTGCTCTGTACATGATGACAACATGCAATGGGAATAATCATTAATATGGCTGTGCATGCATGTCTACTGTTAATAAAGCAATTTAGGTATTAATGTCACCATTTTCTTATAATAAAATGCAGCAGCTAGAGTTCTTCCTAGAATCAGGAAGTATGACCGGATTAGCCCAGTTCTGTAAACCCTGTACTGGCTCCCTATCAAACATCGTATAGATATTAACATCTTCAATTATATTAATCTGTTTCTTTCTTATTCGAAGGTCACTGCAGTCACCCGGATCCAGTACGTATCTAGACCAGATGGTGGATCGCACCTAGAAAGGACCTCTACAGCCCTGAAAGACAGCGGAGACCAGGACAACTAGAGCCCCAGATACAGATCCCCTGTAAAGACCTTGTTTTTTCTCCATTTTGTCACCGGTGGAGTTTTGGTTCCTTGTCGCCTCTGGCTTGCTTCGTTGTGGTCACTTCATTTACAGTGATATCATTGACATGATTGCAAACGATTCCACAGATACTATTTAAACTGAACCAAGCTGAAGGATGACATCACTGAATTCAATGATAAACTGCCTTTTAAACTGACTAAAAACTGAGTTTACTAATGTCCTTCTGCATTATTGACTGACACACTATTTTCCTATTTAATACTGTAAAGTTGCTTTGATCTGTATTATTAAAAGCACTATATAAATAAACAATGCTTGACTTGACCATGTTGCAAGAGGAAAATGAGGAGAGATGCACATCCATCCTGGGTTTTACAGTGACTGGTGCAAGATGCTGGAGAAGTAACTCCGTATACCTCATCATTTCTGATCTAAGAGTCTTGAAAATACCTCCGGATTGTTGTTAGTGATTCTGATTGATATTTTAGTCTGCTTGCTTACTGGATATATTTTATACTGTTTACATTGTAAAGCACTGACTTTGACAACTTCCTAACCCAGTAACAAATTTAACAGCTACTTTATACTATATATATATATATATAGTTGTTTCTTGAAATACTACAAATATAACCGCAAAATATGATTTTAAATAAAGGTCTCTGAGACTTCTCTCTTTTCAGTCATTTGTGTATATAGCCTATAATAAATATACAACATACACCCAGTAAGTGCCACTCTCGTATATAAAAAAAAATATAAATGTGTTTGTGTGCATTTATTTCACACAAACAATGATACATGCATGCATAAACATTCAGCTGGAAATTAACGTTTTGCAAAATTATCTTATTTCTTTGTTTATATTTGATCAATATTTTAAATCAAATAATATACAATACTGACCTTTATACTTATTTTAAAAAGTATTAAACATAATCATAAGTGTATATAATTATTTATTTGTCTTGTTGCCGCCGGCAGCCTCCTCCAATTTCCGGGTATTAGGGACAGCTGCCATCCGGTTTTATTGGCAGCCACTTCCTGCTGCCAGTGACAGCCACTTCCTGCTGACAGCTGCCGATTTTTCGCTGAAGCCCCTCTCGCATGCTTTACAGGTATGATTTTTTTTTTTTTTTTTTTTTTTCTTGGATGTTATAGTATATTGAAGAATGGACATTCAACACGTATCTTATGCAGACATTAAAATGTTAACTCTTTGACAAAATTGAAGGGTTTTAATTAGGTGTAATTTGAATTTGCCATTTCAATTTGTGTAATTTGAAGATTAATGGAAATGCAACTAGTGAGACCACTGGGACATTTTCTGTGAAAAGTGGAGGCACTGTTGAGATTTCCTCTTCATGTGGTACAGGTAAGGTCATTCAAATCCAGTAAACAGTGGAGATGTGGTCTGCTGACATTTTCTATTGTTGCTCGATCAATGATCCATGCTGATTAGATTGGGGATGGCCCCCTGTCTTCTGAAGAACAAGTTTATTGCCATCTAATGCTATTTTACTGTCTAATCATTACTGCTGATTAGAGCAGTTTCTGAATGCTCATTGAGAGCTCGATTTGGCCTGAAATTGTGTTGTTGTGTTTTCAACCTTGAGTATTTGAAAATCAGACAAAAATACGATGGCACAAGACAAGTTTACCTAATAGATTTAAGAGAAGAACATCTAGGTTACGTATGTAAGCCTTGTTCCCTGAAGGAGGGAACGGAGATGTTAAGTCAGAAAGAGACTGACGAATGGGTTCTCCCCGAGAGCTTCTGCTGGGAAAGGGACATAACATATCAGTTCCCTCCTTCCTTACATATGTAACCTAGTAGTTCCCTTTCAGTCGGTCATGTTCTACGTTACGTAAGAAAGAGACTGACAAATGGGATCCCTTACAAAACGCCACATGGCTGTCTTCCAGTGACCCGTGTGAGAGATAGAACCCTGTCGTGAGGTCAGCACGAGTGAGGGCCTATAGCTAACACAGAAAACAGGTAGCATATTCCAGCTGGATGTATGCTAGCAGGCTGCCTGCTCGTAGGAGAACTTACAAAGGCAGGTATCAACCAAAAGGTGGTGATACACATGAACTCTGAGGTACCCAGCCCGTAAGGTGGAAGTTTCAACGACAGAGCTGTCAAGTTACTTGCCAAGGGAAAGACACATGCTACGAAGAGACTTACTGTGTAAATACACACGTGGGATTGCCCAAAAAAGGGGAACCACAACACATGGAGGCACCTAGTCCCACACAAGGCTGACTGAATGGCATGCACGCAAGTGCTGGACATCAACAGTGCTGGAAGAACTCAGCGTTCTGGACTCAAGAACTCACTTGAGGGGAATAGCATTCATCCAGTCCATGAAGTGGAATGGCACAGCAAGCAGATTGACACTTAGCAGGTCCTTACTGACCCGAATGGGCGAGTACCCGGGAGGACACAGGCTCTACACGGAGATTATAAAATCTCGCAGATGTGTTAGGTGTCGCCCAGTCCGCAGCTCTACAGATGTCTGTTAGTGAGGCACCATGCGCCAGTGCTTAGGAGGAAGCTACACTCCTAGTTTGTGAGCTTTTACCCCTAGGGGCATGGCAAGTCTTGAGCCAGATAAGCCAGGACAATAGCATCCATTATACAGTGGAATAACCTCTGCGTGGAGACAGTCTTCCCCTTCTGCTGGCCTCCGTAACAAACAAAGAGCTGGTCTGAGGTCCTAAGGCACTGAGTTCTGTCCACACAAGTGCAGAGCGCACGTACTGGACAGAGCAGCGCAGAAAGGAAAGCACTGACCCGATCGGGCATCTCCAGGGGTCCTCGCGACGTGAAGAACATCAAGTGTCGAAGAGGTTCCACTTCAGAGCATTGGCGTGTCTGGTGGACACAGCTATAGCTGAAGTGATACCTAAGGTGGCAAGGTACCTAAACCTTCCGTGACCCATCCAGAACCCACACATGTAGGTTCCAAAGTTACTCTGAGAAAGAAGATCTTTCCTCAGAGGAATTGGCCAGGGAGGGGCTATCACGACGAGTACAAGTTCAGGGAACCAGGTCCAGCTGGGCCAAAAAGGAAACTCAATCGGCTGCGGCCTTTGTAAGGAGGTGTGGCCTGAGGAGGCTGGCTTGTCGGGGAAGCCCACACGGTAACCCTCAAATCACCCTGGCCACCAGCCGAAGTAGCCCTCTTACAAGAAGAAAAGCTAGAACGGGGTGTGGCAGAAGGGACTCTATACCTTTAGGGTAATCGAGTCTCGATCTTAACTCAGAGAAGGTCATGTCCCCGCAGTGAGAACATGAGTCATCCACGAATGCAGTCTCAGCGTGCTGAAAGCCCAGACACATGACACAGCGATCGTGGCCGTCACGAGGAGCAAAACATTGAACGCACCCAGAAAAACAAGGGTGAAATGACATCTTAAAAAGACGCAAATTCAACCCATTACTCTTTTAGTGAGAGAAAAAGCTCTTTCATTGTTGCTGAAGTACTCTGGGGAATCCGGGAGCTGACTGCACGAAACCCAGACGAACCGCTGAATTGCACCATATCACCAACACCAGCTGACTCACTTGTAAACACTCGGGTGAAAGCAGCAAGCGATGTGCTCAGCTCCGAAGTGAAAGTATGAGTGCAAGTTGCTCGCGCTGCTCCTTATATACCCACACAGCTGGCGTAGCTCGCGATGCAAATTCCGCAGACCAAGGTACTCTGTGTACCATTGGCTCGTTTTATTACCACTTGAAGGTGATTGGGTTCTCGGGCGAGATCCCATTCGTCAGTCTCTTTCTGATGTAGAACGTAGAACGTGACTGACTGACAGTGGTGGAATGTACTGTTACACTGATGAAAAAATACTCAATTACAAGTAAAGGTACTGCTGTCAAAACAGTACTGAAGTAAAAGTAAAAAGTATTCCTCTCAAAAAATACCCACAGCACAAGTTACTAGTTACTTTTTAGCTGGCGAAATTTAGTTAACATGGATAATAGCAACTTTGAACAAAACCCACTTTTATTTTATGGACAAAGTATGTTATTTAGTGGTCATGGTACAGAGATTTCTAACTCCAATATCTGGTTGGATAGGAGTGATTGAAGAGGTTCTATCATCCTTTTTAAATGTCTTGAATTTGTTTTGGGGGTGTACTAGAACGTGCTCTCATGGTTAAAAAAAAACACATTATTTTTCACATAATTTACATTAGTACAATACCTTTCTCCCCAGCTTGGCACAAATGTCTCAATTAGATCTGGGTTTGATGAAGACATGCCTTCCAGAAAAACAAAATGTGTTGTGATTGATTAGCTGACCCAGTGTGTGGTGATTGGTGAACAGCTCAGACAGTGTTTCAGTACTCCCCGCCCCTTGCCAAAGCAGCAAGTTCCCTCTGATAAGGATGGCATCAATATTGCCATATCAATTTGACATTGTTTTGGAAAACAAAGCTATACTCCAAACAAGCTGTTTATTGTAATTCTTAAAGGGATAAAAAAAAATAATAATAATAATTAACAGCTCCCTTTGGAGTGGACTTTGAGATGTGTAACTTTGTAGATCTTTGTTATGCCCAAACATACACACTACACAGTGACTAAAATGCAAAAATTTAAAAAGCATAATAAGGACCCCATTTAGAATATCTGCTTGTTACGTTTGACATCATCCTTAATCCCCTTCTGGGACCTAATGCTCTGCCAGACGGCTCCCAAAAAAACAACAAACTGATTCAGCTAAAATATTAGTGTCTGAGACACCTTTAAGCATGGAGACTGTAGTATGCACAGCAAATTACGCTTAGCTTAAATACGTAATATTAATTAAATAGTTTTAATAAATGGCTGCTGAGATAGTATTCTCAAGTGAAATGAGTAGTGGCTTGGACCTGGAAAGAGCAGTCCTTATGTCATACTTAACAAGAGGATTCTCCCAAGCCATCAAATGGACTTCAGAGCAAAAATTCCATTCCAGAGCCGGAAGCGACGGCAGACAATTTTTTCCCAGTGTACTGACTTGCATGGTCCAACTATTTGCTACAAGACTAGTACTGTGCACTAAAAAAAGCAAGTAGAGGTATTTCTGATTTCATGGCGTACAATCATTTTCAATACCATTGGCAAAACTACCACATACTGTATTCTGCCATTTACACCTGTAGATATTTTTTTTTGTCCATTCATTTTTACAAGACACTCATTATTTCAAGCTTTGAAATTGGTTTAATCTAAGACTTCAAAATATGACCACACTGAATTTTTACAAGCAAAGATTTAAGAGCCATATAAAATATGTTAGGCCTATTTTTGTAGATAAATGGAATATCAGATGGCTTTGACCAGCAATGACTGCAAAATGTAGTGATGCAGACAGTAGACAGGATATTTATATGTAAAAATGAGACAAATATCCCATTCCAAAATATTTCTCGCACAAATTTACATTGTAAAGAAATTAAAGTTCCCTCTTTGATTGTTGAAAGACTTTCTGGTGCATTTCACTTACAACCAATAAAACTTCTAGAAGGATTCTCATCGATCAGATGTGGATCTATTCTGAATGGTTGATAACTTTTGACAAAATTTAATCCAGGAGCAAAGATAAATAATTTCTTCTTGAAAAGCACGGAGATATCTGCGCACAAGCAGTTCATTGGTATAAATTAGGCCTATTTGAGAGCTCGCATCCAGTTTTCTGCGATTACATGACATCGTTCTCATGTTACAATAAAGCACTCGCCACATTTGCGTGGGAATTATTTTAATTATGCGGAATACCTGTAATCTCACGCAGGAGGATGATTGTCAAACTCACACGGAGAGAAGAGAGAGATGCAGCTTGTATTGGTGGATATTCAGTTACTGTGAAAAATGAGTAATGAATGGAGCCGTGTCAGATATTTCAGTATCGGTATCAAAATATAGATATTTATGATAACACTACCATGTAGTTTGTTTCTCCAAGCTCTGAGTCAAGAAATGACGCTGAGCTCCATCTCTGTCTGATCAGCTCTTCACCTGCTGCAGCAGCGCTATGCCCGGTTCAGATATCAGCGCTTTGATTGGTCCCTTCACGATCGGATATTTTTTATTGGCTGCCGAATAGCCTTCAAAAATTGTAATATTTGAATTCAAATTGTGGGCATGGATACAGACGGTTGGTCTGGGAATGCCCCGTCACGTGATGTGAATTTAGCCCGTGGGGGAAAACATTTCCTTGGCGCCAATTGAAATACACAGGACAATCATGACGAAGAGTTGTTGTGTCATTTTCTGTACCTCCAATAAACTAACAAATTATGAATTGAAGTTCTACATACTTCCTAATAAACATACAGAACCGGAAAGGATGAAAAAAAATGGCTACAAGCAATAAGTTGTGAGGATGATCAAGGGAAGTTGTGGGGGAAGGGAAGACTAAGCATGTGTATGTGTGCAGTTGGTATTTCATCACAGACAGGCTACGTTAACATTGTGTTCATTATTAATGCTATCAAAACTGTGTAATGTTGTTTCAGAAAGTGGCATGCATATATAATTAGCCTTATCATTCTACCTGAAGCAAAACTATGTAACGTTAGCCTAGTGTCGAACATAAACTCGTATGAAAACGCGTCTGCTAAGAGGTGTAGTCTACGTGATACCACTAGAAAAGACCAAGGATTTCTGTATACCCAATTAAAAAGTGTGAGGACACGTAACAACTTAGTTTTGTGTCAGAACTTTTACACTTTCATTCATAAATTCCCCCGTCTGTGTTTGTGAAACAATTGAATCACGGAATCCAGTCAAAAAGGGAACTTGCTGTATAAAGCAGAATGTCACGGAATTTGGCTTTTAGAATTAATACATCTACATTATGCCTGTAAAATGAATCAAATATCGATATGGACTAGTGTATATGAATATTAAAGTTAAAAGAGACTACAATTGTTCTACGCGTCTCTGGGAATGAGCGCTCAATATGTGCATTTTTGTCATTCAAATACACACGATGTTCGCAGTGTTTTCCCCCACGCCGACTCTGCCCTCACCATGTCCCAGCTATGACTAGATGCCGACTGTATGTATACTCAGTAACGAATTGTGATTTAAAAGTAACGAAGTAGCTTATTTTGCTTAATTTGAACTGAAGTACAAGTAAAAGTACAGCTTTAAAAATATACTCAAAAAAGTACAATCACCTGAAAAAATAACTTAATTACAGTAAGGTGAGTAGTTGTAATTCGTTACTTCCCACCACTGCCGACTGAAAGGGAATCACAATTCCAAAAATAATAGCAAAAGTAATTGAAATAAAAATTAAATTTATAATAATTTATTTAAATATTATACAGTGAAAAAGGAAACTACATGAGCAGTAAAGAGATTGTTAAGCTTGTTGTGATTCTCTAGTTGGTGGAGATTTTTTTTTTTTTGCAAAATCATTGATCTTTCCCCCCTCTAGAAATTCTACTGTTAAACATTATTTATTTATTTATTTATTTATTTGAAATAATGCAGGCTAACAAAAGCATTTACCATTTATTATTACACGGCTCTGTGGAATACTTGATTCTGATTGGTCAGTCGCAACATTCCGAGCTATGTTATCCCTGGATAACAACCTGTAAAAGCTAATAACACAGGTAACAGCAATTGGCGCTCTATTCTTGCTTTAACTTTTTTTTTCTTAGTGGAAGCTTATTTTATTAGTTTGTATAGCTAATAAAATATTAAAACTTGATTAAAAATGTTGTACAGTTGTCTAATTATGTCATCCTGGTAATGCTGACTCTCACTTGTTTCATACCAAAGCAGCTGCTGCCATTTTGCTACGATTGTTTTGTACACTGTAACAGATTATAAGATAACTAACAAACTGGTAAGGTTTTAAATTTTTTTGTCTTAATTCTTTTCTTGCCTTAATCATGTTGTGGTGAAATGTTGTGTAATATGTGGTTTGCAACCTTTCCCTTAAATGTCCGTTTAGTTTAAATTTGCCGCTTCCTCGCAACTGCTGTCTTTACGGAAGATTTGTGCTCAAATATTTAAACTCAAATCAATATTTTGCATCTAATTATTTACTTAAATGGCAAGTAGCCATGTAATAAGCGGGATAATTGTTGTTGTCGCAGAATAACCAGCTGGATGTACATTATCCATTACTTAATAATCACAAAGAGCTTGTCTTGGTTCTTCTCTGGTGGTTTATAAGTTATCATTAAAATCTATTCCCCTATGGAAAAATGAATGAGATTTTTACTTTGAGAACTCACCTTTTGCGATCTATTACAATTTTGTCATTCCAAATCAAATTAACATTAAAAATCTCATGAGGCTAGGTCAAATCAATTCAAATTCACATACATGAATTGAAAAGAATCCAGTTGTTCAATTATGAATTTTGCTCAACCCTGGTAATGAATTTGGTATTATTATTATTAGTATTATTATTATTAGTATTATTATTATTATTATTTTATTAAATTATAGTTTTACACAGTTTTACACATTCATTTACTAATCACAATCTTTGAATGAACAATGCTTTTTTGTTTTTCAAACACATATGGGCCATAAAACAGTACATTCTTTGTATCAATTTCATTCCAACTCGCACATGAATCTTTCATTCTTTCTTTATGACTCCCAGTTGTGTTTCCATGACTCTGGGCATAATAATGGCTTTCAGACTTTTCTCTCAGGATTGCTGGTAGCTTGTTGCAGTACAGTCTACTGCCTGTGTGTGTTTTTTTTTTTTTTTTTACCACTCTACAGTAAATCCCCACTAGGGCCTTCCAAGCACATCTCCTCTGGCCAGGAATAGCGTGCCTGCTTAACCTGGATAAGACGGCCATGGGAGCATTCACGCCTCAACCAATGTATAATAGTGCCTCCAATGATGCCCCTAGTTGACTCCCTTTCTCTCCGCGCCTCCACCTCTCTTTTTTTTTTCAGATGGCTGGTTAGGCATTCACAGCCTTCTAATGAATGCAGCCGCACTACAGACCAAATGAAATGGAGGGATGGTGCTGAACACAACAGACTTGGGTAGAGGCAAACAAAACAACAGAGAGAAGAAAAACTGCCCAGTTTAAGTTTAGAGAAGCAGTGCCATCTGCATTCTAACATGAAATGCAGGTGTTCTGTTTGTTTTGATTTATTTTGTTCTCTCAAGGCAAGCATTGGCCGCTATTGTGAAACATTGCTCTTTTTTCCTGCAAGGCCTTTATGCTTGCAATTAGAGGGGTCAGTCTTTTCTAGTCTTATATAATGAGAACCTGGAGGCATTATCATTCAACCTTCTGTGTGTGAGTGTGTGTCCACATGCCCACATTCTACCTGTATCTTAGATTTCCCATCATGCGTTACTGTAGCCCACAGGGCTGCAGGGCTCAGTTGAGATTTAGAATGCTGGAATTGGATTTTCTAGGCTTCACAGGTAATGAAAAGCAACACTCCCACTCCTCTTACTCTGTGATTTCCCAAAGTACACTCCACGGTTGCAGATGTGATTTTTATTTTTTATATTTGTTTTATTTATTTATTTTTTTTCATATAGCATTCGGACCATTTATATCAGCTCATTTTACTAGAGAATGCCTGCACATATGTCTGAGGATATATGTTTTGTATTCTCTATGTAATCCATTTCTTCATTCAGCATGAAGAGTAGCTAACATTGCCTACCTCCACCAGACCGTCATATATATTCTTAAACCTGATGGGAAATTGATAGATGACAAAATGAATGGTCCCTCTTTCACTCTTTTGCAATTTGGTTAACCCTTGTTAATCGAGTTACAATGTCTCCAAGGGTTTTTGTGTGTGTTTTTTTTTTTTTTGGTAATCAAAGCCTCCTGCCGCTTAAGTGAGCTTGATGAAATGACTGAAATAAACTTATGAATAACAAGTACCGTATTTTCCGGCTATAAGTCACATTTTTTTTTTATAGTTTGGCTGGTCCTGCGACTTATAGTCAGGTGCGACTTATTTATCAAAATTATTTTAACATGAACCAAGAGAAATTAACCAAGAGAAAACATTACCGTCTCCAGCCGCGAGAGGGCTCTCGTGGCTGGAGACGGTAATGTTTTCTCTTGGTTCATGGTTCTAAATAAATGCGACTTATAGTCCAGTGTGACTTATACTGTATATGTTTTTTTTTTCCTCGTCATGACGTATTTTTGGACTGATGCGACTTATACTTAGGTGCGACTTATAGTCCGAAAAATACGGTAGTAATTTCATAGCACTCAGCAAGTCCATCCATTTTTCATTCATTGTCATAGACATAACTATGTGTTTATGGTAAACTTATCTAGCGAGTTCAACAATATTTAAAACATAAAAGCACAGGGGGGATTTATTAAATAAATATTAATATAATATAATAATATAAATAAATAAAAAAAATTTGATGTAAATGTATTGTTTATAATGCATTTGAAAGTTCATACACATGGCGAATACAATTACATAAGCATGTGTTAGTTGTCAAAAGCCTTACTTGATGGTTGCTACGGAGTTGTGGAATAAAGTAATAATAATGAAAATTCACTACCATTTAAGATGTTTTAACTGTTTTTGCAAGAAGTAGCTTAAGCACACATTATCTACATTTATTTGGTCAAAGACACAGCAAAAACAAATATGTTGTAAAATATTATCATAATTTAAAATAGCTATTTTTATTAAATATATTTTATACTGTATAGTAATGAATCCCTGTGATGGCACAGATGGACTGTTTGAAAAGTTTGACCAATGTTGTGCTGTCTAATATTTTGTTGAAATTGTGATATAGCTTTCTGGATTCTTTGATGAATATTATATTATATTATATTATATTATATTATATTATATTATATTATATTATATTATATTATATTATGTGTGTGTGTGTAATTACAAATATAAAATATTTTCTCAAAAGGTGAGATTTTAAGCATATTTCTCTGGGTGAAATATCATGCCATCACTGGAAGAAAAGAAGTTACTACTGTAGTTTTAGATAAGCCCCGTTATAGTACAGAGAGCGAAATAATGCTCAATCTGGTTGCTTCCTTACCAAAATGACAAAAAGAAGCCTGTATTGTGCAAATCACTTTAAAAGGCATCTAAGTAAAAATCTGAAGATTGGACACCAGCACTAGCATGAGACTTATTGCAAATGAAGAAAAGGATGGTGTTTATTGGAGATTGTCAGGAGATACATCCTTTTGGAAAGAACAGGAAATAGGACTAAGAGGGCAGTAGGTTGCACGATGGATAGTAAAAAGCTGCAGTCCATTTTGATCAGTACAGGATATGGATCAGGTAGTAGCAAGCCTTGATTGAATGAACTCTTGATGCTGCAGTGGTTTTAAAGTCTTCAGATTTGTTTTAGAAGAAGTAAGTGATAGTGATGCGGCTAAGATCTGGGGGTTAAAAACTATCAAGAGACTAGAAGTCATGGGTCATCAAGAGATTTTATCGTGAGGTAGTCTGTAGCAATGTGTGTCTGAAGGACATTGGCGAGTGGGAAAGAGGGTCAAAATGAGAGAAACTAGTATCAGGACAGGGTCACAGAAACATGAGGGGAGGGGTCGAGATGATCCTTGCAAATACAAGGTCAAGTTGTTTTCCAACGCTATGTGTCTCAAACAGCTAGTAAAAATGTGTAGCTCTTTCATCTGAGTCACCTAGTAGCCAAGATGCAGAGGTATCTTCATTGTACATAATGAAAATGAAGAAGAAGAAGAAGAAGAAGAAGAAGAAGAAGAAGTAGTATTTATTGTATTTTAGGCCACAAATTAATTTTCTTCTTGGATGCATGATATACAGTACTATGCAAAAGTCTTAGGTCACTAGTATTTTTACCAAGTCAGTTATTTCAATGTTTTGATGTCATGTGTAAGTAGTAAGTAGTAATTTCCAAACATTATTTTTGCCATTAAATGTACTAATCGAGTGAGATTTTTGTTTGCACAAGGAGTCTGACAGCAGCCAATGCTCCACACAGAGATCTGATCTCACCATCATCAGTCTGTCTGGAGTGACATGAAGAAACAGAACAAACTGAGACTAAATCCAGAAGAACTGTGGCAATGTCACTTTAAAATGCTTTAAAGTCTGCCTGTTCCTGCTTGCTGTTGTTCTTAAAAGTTGTTATTTTAGTTAAGGATATATTTAATACAAGTCTAGCATTCTTTTACATTAATGAGCATAGCAAATAAATTGGTATCCACTCACATGTTTAACGTTTATTTTGCTTGTTATGGTAAAAAAAAAAATATATATATATATTAATAATAAATAAATAAATAAATAAATAAATAAATAAATAAATAAAACCTTAATACAGTCACATTACTATATGCAATAGCCTTTATGAGATAGCCAATGATTTCATACAGATGTTACTATATCGATTTTGTAAATGGTGATCATCAACCTAATATTGATAACGTGGAAGTTACTGCATTTTGCCTTGGTGTGACAATGCAAAGGCAGAGTGCATTAACGTCAAAATAGGGTAAAAATCACGTTTCAGATTGCAACGCTTTAATGTAGATAATTTTAATTACTAAAACATCTAATTGTTACATTTCCCAAATGTCCTACTTATAATTAATTAGGCTGGACAAGTAAAAAAAAAAAAAAAAAAAAACTAATTTTTCTCAGTTTCACACTAGCGAGTTAAGGTCTTTTGCCTTTGTAGGGCAGTATTGTTGTTCTGACCTTCTGAAGTCTGCACAGAACACCCAGAATGTCACATGAGAGTACATTTAGTCTTCAACAAATTAAACAGGACCCACATCACACTCCTTTTGGTCTTTTTTGCTCTACCTCTTCCTTACGTCTAGCATCTTACGTCTACAGTCTCCTAGCCATAATCAACACAAACTACTTTTTTCACAATTGTTTTTTTTTTTATATATATATAAAATTCAGTTTTTATTTGGCCTATTCTGCAGGTGGTAATAGCGCAACATTAATTCCAGCAGTCAAAAAGCATTCAACTTTCTGAACCAGTATAAAATGAGCAGTGGCGTGCACAGGGGGGTGTGTGGGGGGTTGTCTCAACCCCCTGCCCCTTTGAGGTCTGATGCTAAAGTGCCCTCGCGGTCCAGTCTGCCCCAAGTCCCTGATTTCTGATGAGGGTAAGATATGAATATTATTGGTCGTGAACAATAAAAATGTCTCCACGATCTGCTTTTGAAGAAATATGGTTTATATTGTGCTGCAGCGCACATTCTATCAGCTATCCAGATTTCCTTTTGGGAGAGCTCGGCCAAGTGGGTGGTTGTTTCCTTGTTTTTTTTTTTACCTCCAGGATCGAGTTCTGTACTAGTAAACTGGGAGGTTAAGGGTACTGCACAGTATATTATATATATATATATATATATATATATATATATATATATATATATATATATATATATATATATATATATATATAAATAGGAGTGAGAGTTGAAGCTTACCTCAGTTTGTACAGTTGAATTTCAGTGGGAAAAATAAATTATGTCACTTCTTGAAAATGGTTTTAAAATGGTTTTGTCGTATGTAGTAACGGTGGAAAATGTATGTATGTAGTAATTTGTATGTATGATTAGAGGCAGTTTAGCCTAGTCTATAACATAATTAAAATATTTTATTTTTTTGTTTGTTTTTTTTTTTTTCATGATTATATATTTCTTGTGAAAGTTAATTACTTTGCACAAAGGACATAATACAATTGAATGCATATATAAATAAAAAGGTTTGTAACATACAAAGTAGTATTTATAATTTCTATTATCTTTGTTTAAGTGATAAAGAAGACTTAAATATACGATTTAAGCCATATCTTATAAATGTGTGACTGATTTTAGAGACAATATAATTAAATAAATAATTGAGAAATAAAATCAACTGTATAACAGGAATGACCCATTGACTTCTTCGTTGTGCTGAACACAAAAGAAGATCTTTTGAAGAATCTGTGTAACTAAACAGCTCCTGGTCCACATTGACTTTGATAGAAAAAAAAGCCTCCTTCTTCCTGTGATTATGAACATTTTTAGTGTGTTTAATGTTAATAATGTTAATAATTTTTAGTGTGGTGTTACACTAAAAATGTTCGTAATCACAGGAAGAAGGAGGCGGGAACTGGCGAACATTTAAATCAAACTTTAATAATTAAATAAACACAAAACAGCGTGACAGCCCCTCACAGATGACTGCTGGAAATTAGTTTGGCTTGCAAGCTTGCAAAATAGAAAAACCAACATGAAAAAAAAAAAAAAATAAAATAAAAAATAAAGAAAACAATCAGAATCATTATATTTTATCATATCGCCCCTCCTAGCTGATGGGGAACAAATCTATTCAGACTCTTAACCCCCGCCGCCGGTCCGTGATTGTGCCCCCGTAACGCCATTTTGCCCCTGTCCCTCAGGAGGTCTGCGCACGCCACTGCAAATGAGCCTAATTTCCATTAAAAAGTGGTGTATTTTCATTCGAAACATACCTTTATTATTATTATTAGTATTAGTAGTAGTATTAGTATTTTTCTTAATTTAAATTAATAATAAATGTAAGTCCTAATGATGCAACACTATTCCAGAGTGTTGGCTAAGCTGGACTGCAGGTAGTAAATAAGATGCTAATAGCCACTGAAACAATATTCACTAAAGAGTTGCAAAGGTTTATTGAATTCACTCTTATGACTTTCATCCAAAAAGATGTAAACAAAAAGATGTTTTTTTTTTTTTCTTCATTGTCAAACTTAAGCACAGAAATTTACACACACACACACACAGACACACAAAACATTGATTTCTTATCAGTAGTGTTGAGATAACTCTAATCCTGTGTGCTTTCAGTATTTGTCTCCAATCAGATAGTGCCTCCGTCTGAATACCAAGAGGTAGCTGATTGTGTGTGTGTGTGTGTGTGTGTGTGCGTGTGTGTGTGTGTGTGTACAGACAATTATCAGCCATCACTTGCCCATCAGTCTCAAAACAGAGCTCCTTCCCAGTGCTAATAATTACTGGCCACTATAAGAAAA
The DNA here is from genome assembly GCF_003368295.1 of Carassius auratus. Classification (NCBI taxonomy): domain Eukaryota; kingdom Metazoa; phylum Chordata; class Actinopteri; order Cypriniformes; family Cyprinidae; genus Carassius; species Carassius auratus. The sequence continues at coordinate 34,664,921 of NC_039249.1, forward strand.
TCGCCAATATGAGTACTGTCATCTTAAAGATCATTCTGCATCCCACCACCATGGCTTGAGTTGGAGGCAATGACTTCCTCGCTTAACGAATACTAAGGCAGCCATTTGCACAGCATACATGATTGGTTTATTATAATATGCTGAGACAAGTCTGAAAGGCACTAATGGGAGCCTGTGAAAAAGTGGTGTCAATCTGGCTCACGACGGTTCACTGAGCATTATATTAGTGAGTAAATTAGAGGATAGGAGAGTGAGAGGGACTTTTTCAACCCCATAAGTAGGTCTTTTCTCTTAGCTTTACAAAATAGGAAGGGTGAGGCCATTTTAAACGAGCTATACTGTGATGCTTCAAAGACGACCTAACGTCTCGGTTACGTATGGTAACCCTCGTTCCCTGAAGGAGGGAACGGAGACGCCACGTCGGATGACCGACGAATATGGGACGAATATGGGATATCGCTTCGATAGACCAATCTACTTCGAGTGTAAACTAAACGAGCCAATGCACATTGGCATGCAATTATTGCATCCAGCTGCCGCTGATCACTGCGTGAGTATAAGAGGGCAGCAGGTGCAATGCATACCAGTTTTTCGCTGAGGAGCCGAGCCGGGAACCCGGCAGCTCAGCGGCGGTACAGCAACCATGGCGACGGGACGTGGCGTCTCCGTTCCCTCCTTCAGGGAACGAGGGTTACCATACGTAACCGAGACGTTCCCTTTCAGTCGGTCACTCTCGACGCCACGTCGGATGACCGACGAATATGGGATCCCTATCAAAGCGCCATGGGTGCTGCCCCTTCCAGTGCCCTGTGCGAGCCGCCTGCGCCCCTATTAGGTGTAGGCCGGGGCTCAGAACAAGTAGCTCCACTCACCATTGTCAAAGCACTACCTCACTGGGTGAGATTGGATAACACTGGGAAAACGTACCCGGTCCGCTTGGAGCCGGGACGCTGCGGAAGCCCCATCCTTCCCAAAGGAGGTCTCGGAGGCAAATACACATATAGCATCCGTTTAGGAGTATACGGAGAAATTTGAGGTGATTAAAACCCTCTTGGGAAGGCAGAAGTCTGCCGGGGAAACACGGGCTCTAAGGCTATACCGTGGACTATACACATACGAGTTACCGCTTAGGTCTCAATATGGAGCCCAGCCTTCCATGGTTCTCACGGATTCATCATGAAGGCCTGGCGCCGGACGTTCCGCCGCGTCCAGCTGCCTAGGGTGATGGAGGAACTCAACAGGGTCTACAGTTCGGACACTCTGGAGCAGTTTTAGCAAGCCGACACTAACCGGGGCCTCTCAGTGCCACTACCCGTTTGAGGTGAGAACACAGGAGGATACCGGCTCTACACGAAGGCTATAGAACCTAGCGAACGTGTTAGGGGTCGCCCAGCCCGCCGCTCTACAAATATCTGTCAGCGAGGCGCCACGAGCCAGCGCCCAGGAGGATGCAACACTTCTAGTTGAGTGAGCTCGAAGCCTGAACGGGCAGGGCACATCCTGAGCCTGATAAGCCAGGGTCACGGCATCCACAATCCAGTGGGCCATCCTCTGCTTAGAGACGGCATTCCCCTTCTGCCAGCCTCCGTAACAGACAAAGAGCTGGTCTGAGGTCCTGAAGCTTTGCGTCCGGTCCACGTAGCACCTTAATGCTCGAACAGGACAAAGCAAAGCCAGGGCTGGGTCTGCCTCCTCCAGGGGCAGCGCTTGCAGGTTCACCACTTGGTCTTTGAAGGGTGTAGTGGGAACCTTGGGCACGTAGCCAGGCCGGGGCCTCAGGATTACCTGGGAGTCAGCCGGCCCGAACTCTAGGCACGAATCGTTGACCGAAAATGCATGCAGGTCCCCTACCCTCTTGATGGAGGCCAGTGCAAGCAGGAGCACAGTTTTCAATGAAAGAAACTTTAGCTCAACTGAATGCAAAGGCTCGAATGGGCCCTGCTGTAGTGATTTAAGCACTAGAGACAGGTCCCAAGAGGGTATACAGGGGGGCCGGGATGGATTTAACCTCCTGGCCCCTCTAAGGAACCTGATGATGAGGTCATGCTTACCCAAAGACTTCCCATTCACAGGGTCATGGTACGCAGCAATAGCAGCAACCTGGACTTTGAGGGTGGAGGGAGACAGCCTTCGCTCCAACCCTTGCTGCAAAAAGGATAGCACGGCCGCAATCGGGCATCTTCGGGGGTCTTCTCGGCGAGAAGAACACCACTCAACGAACAGGTTCCACTTCAAGGCATAGGCGTGTCTCGTAGACGGTGCTCTTGCCGAAGTGATGGTGTTAACTACCTCTTGGGGTAGGTCACCTAGAACCTCCGCGTCCCGTCCAGGGACCAGACATGGAGTTTCCAAAGGTCTGGACGCGGGTGCCAAATGGTGCCCCATCTCTGAGTCAGTAAATCCCTCCTCAGAGGAACCAGCCAAGGAGGGGCTGTCGAGAGAAGCACTAGTTCGGGGAACCAGGTCCGAGTAGGCCAATATGGCGCTACTAGTAAGACTTGCTCCTCGTCCTCCTGGACTTTGCACAACGTCTGTGCGAGAAGGCTCACTGGGGGAAACGCATACTTGCGTAGGTCCCGCGGCCAGCTGTGTGCCAGTGCGTCCGTGCCGAGAGTTCCCTCGGTCAGGGAGTAGAAAGCCTGGCAGTGAGAGGTCTCTGGAGCAGCAAACAGGTCTACCTGAGCGGCTCTGAACCGCCTCCAAATCAGCTGGACCGTCAGGGGATGGAGTCGCCATTCTCCCGGGAGCATTGCTCAAGACAGCTCGTCGGCTGTACGACTGAGCAGGCCTGGAATGTGAACAGCACGAAGTGACCTCAGAACCTTCTGACTCCAAAGGAGGAGGTGGCGGGCGAGTTGCAAGATGCGACGAGAGCGCAGACCACCTTGGTGGTTGATGTACGCAACAGTCGCAGTGTTGTCCAATCGGACCAGCACAGGCTTGCCTCGTAAGAGACCTTTGAGACGGTTCAAGGCAAGGTGCGTTGCTAACAACTCTAGGCAATTGATGTGCCACTGCAGCTGCGGGCCCGTCCAAACCCCTGAGACTGCATGCCCGTTGTACGTGGCCCCCCCGGCGGTGGTGGAGGCATGCGTGTAAACCACAGCATGCCTGGAGATCTGCTCTAGGGGCACCCCTGCCCATAGGAATGCCAGATCTGACCACGGAGTGAGGGTTTGGCGACAGGCCGGTGTAACTTGGACCCGGTGAGTGCCGCGCTTCCACGCCCACCTCGGGACTCGGCCATAAAGCCAGTGCCGGAGCGGTCTCATATGTGATAGGCCGAGCGGTGTAAGTGCCGCTGGGGCCACCATATGCCCCAGGAGCCTCTGAAAGAGTTTCAGTGGGACCGCCGTCCTGCTCTTGGACGTATTCAAGCAGGCTAGCACCGACCGCGCACGTTCCTCTGTGAGGCGTGCTGTCTGTTCGACCGAATCCAACTCCATACCGAGAAAAGAGATCCTCTGCAATGGTGAGAGTTTCCTCTTTTCCCAGCTGACCTGAAGGCCCAACAGGCTCAGGTGCCGGAGCACCACATCCCTGTGCTCGCACAACTGATCTCGAGACTGTGCTAGTATCAGCCAATTGAGAATGCGAACACTCTGCTCTCTGAGAGGAACGAGAGCTGCCTCCGTGACTTCCGTGAAGACACAGGGAGACTGGGACAGCCGGAAGGGCAGGACCTTGTACTGATATGCTAGTCCTTCGAACGCAAGCCGCAGAAAAGGTCTGTGGCGCGGAAGTATGGACACATGAAAGTACACGTCCTTCAGGTCGATCGCTGCAAACCAATCTTGGGGACGGACGCACCTGAAAATGCGTTTCTGTGTCAACATTTTGAACTGTAGCCGATAGAGGGCCGGATTCAAAACTCGCAGATCCAAGACCGGTCGTAACCCACCGCTTTTCTTGGGTACAATGAGGTACGGGCTGTAAAGCCCCTTCCTCATATCGGCTGGAGGGACCGGCTCTATCGCGGCCTTCGCCAGTAGGACTGCGATCTCTTTCCGCAAGACAGGGGCATCGGACGCTTCCACTGTAGTGAAGCGGACACCGCAGAGCTTGGGGGGAAGCCGGGCGATCTGAATCGCATAGCCGAGGCTGATGGTTCGCAGAAGCCAGCGAGACGGGCTGGGTAGCGCTGACCAGGCGCCTAAGAACCGTACAAGCGGGACCAGCAGAACCACAGCCGTACCCGCAGTGGGGCAACGAGGTGGAACACAGGGGCCCAACTCGGGCGGCTTGTGAGTGTGGGGTGCAGGGCTCACCTGGTTCCACGGGTTGGCAGAGGGTGCGTGAGTAGGGCCTTTGTTGACGCTCTCGAACCGCCCGCAGCTGCCATCTGGCGAAGGAGGAGGATGAGTGAGGTCCGGTGCTTGGCCGTCCGCAACTCTCTGTGCCCTCCTGGGACCCAGAGAGGGAGGAAACTACTCTCCTGTCGAGATTTCCAAATTCTCCGCCTGGCCCTCCTCCAGGGGAGGGAGAGGTGCCTACACCATCCCCCAGAAAGCAGCTACCTCTCTCTGGGTCACCCGTCCCAGGGCCTCTTGCTCTTCTGCTTACCGTCAGGTTTGACGGGGGCCAGGACGGGAGGGGCAGCCTGCCTGTGCCCAGCTCAACGGCACCACTTGGAGGCTGCTGCAGATGCGACGCGTGAGCAGGGGCGGATGCAGGGGGCTGCCCTCGGCGACGAGCAGGCTGGGGCACTGCAGCCGGCGGGTGGGTGGAGATAGCAGCAGCTGCCCGCCGGGGCAGGATGTGTCGGATCGCCTCAGTCTGCTTCTGGGCAGCCGAGAATTGCTGGGCCAAAATCTCGACTGCGTCGCCGAAGAGGCCGGTCTGGGACACAGTGGCATTGAGAAACCGGACCTTGTCGGTGTCCCTCATGTCTGCCAGACCCAGCCACAGATGGCGCTCCTGGACCACTAATGTGGACATCGCACGACCCAGCGAACTCGCGGTGACCTTCGTCGCTCGAAGCGCAAGGTCAGTGGCGGTTCGGAGCTCTTCCAGAAGCGCTGGATCGTGACCACCCTCGTGCAGGTCTTTCAGTGCCTTAGCCTTGTGCACCTGCAGTAACGCCATAGCGTGTAAGGCGGAAGCAGCTTCCCCGCAAGCCACATAGGCACTGCCGGTCAGACCAGACGAGTGCCTACAGGCCCGGGAAGGGAGCACCGGGTCTCCACGCCAGGAGGCGGCGGACTTAGGACACAATTGCATCGCTCCACCGACGGGATTCCTGAATACCCCTTCGCTGCACCGCCCTCGAGGGTGGTGAAGGAGGAGGAGCCCACCGGCTGGTTTCTGGCAGTAAAAGGTGCCATCCACGACTTGGTGAGCTCGTCATGCACTTCCGGAAAGAAAGGCACTGGGGTGGGGCGCTGAGAACCAGCGCGCACCACCCCGAGAAACCAATCATCCAGCCGTGTGGGCTCGGGACGCGGTGGGGGATTCCACTCGAGCCCTACCCTCTCGGCGGCCCGGGAAAGCATAGCTGCCACTTCGGGATCCGAATCAGGCTTTGTCACCATCCCAGAGGACGGTAGCGCAACCGAACCGTGATCCGACAGCTCTCCCTCCGATGCTGAGATCGACATCTGGTCGGGGGGAGTCCCACTGGATACCGCTGGTACGCTCCTTGAAGAGGGCCCAGCGCGTTCCGTGGGTTGCTCCACTGGATCGGAGGTGCTAGAGGAGTGATGGTCCCCAGAGGGTTGGTTCCCTGCGGGGTTTGCCACCACTGTGATCCTCAAACCACTCGCGCTACTGCCATGACTCATCCACGAAAGCCACCTCAGCGTGCTCGACGCCCAGACACGTGAGGCAGCGATCGTGACCATCACCCGGTGCCAGGTAACGACCGCACCCAGAAACGCACGGGTGAAACGGCATCCTTATAAGGACGATCCGTCGTCTTTACAAAGACGCACCCGTGAAGCTCTTTTAGAGAGAATTTGCTCTTTTAGGAAATGCTCTTTCAGTGCTGAGGCGCACAGGGGGGATGGCTGCTTGCAACACGACAGGGGTAGTGCAACCTGAAGTGTGCAAATCCACTCGACACAGGAACGACCGCCGCTGAAGCGCCGTCTCGCCAACACACGAAGCTTCCGAGAGCGTGCTGAACCCGTAGTTCACAGCAGACACAGTTGAGCAGAGCGATACTAAAGCTCGGCTCCGAAGCGAAAAGCTGGTATGCATTGCACCTGCTGCCCTCTTATACTCACGCAGTGATCAGCGGCAGCTGGATGCAATAATTGCATGCCAATGTGCATTGGCTCGTTTAGTTTACACTCGAAGTAGATTGGTCTATCGAAGCGATATCCCATATTCGTCCCATATTCGTCGGTCATCCGACGTGGCGTCGAGAGTGACCGACTGAAAGGGAACCTTGGGTGACTAATGGGGAATGGTGGTCACTGGTCACCATTTTTGCAGGATTCTAAACCCTGCGAACATTTATTTATCTTTTTCATGTCCTGATGCATGTGCACAAAGTACACAATAAATGCTTGTGGTTTTTACCTTCTCCATTTCATACAGTATTGTGTCCACTTGATTTTGCATAGCATCTTAAATGATTTTCAGTTTTGAACATCATTTACAGTAAAAAAAAAAAAAAAAAAAAAAAGTGAACAAAGATCATATTTTAACAGCATCTATTGATTTAGGTTAATGCTAATTCAAGTTAATTAAATTTAATTTATGTTAATTCCCAATACATTAATGAATGCTCTTATACCATTTTAAATGGTAGAAATGTATTTGAATGTATTTTCACACAATGTATTTATTTATTTTATGTATTTATATTTATTTTTGCATTAGCCAATATAAATAAATGGAGTAAAATTAATAGAATTCAATGATTTTTCTTCATACCAAATTCATTAACTAATGTTAACAAATTATATTTTACCAAAAACATTGAACCATTAATAAGTGTTTACTTTCACATTTGTAGATTGATTATTCTTGACTAACATGACAACATAATCTAAATGTCTTAAACTTATATTGATCTTATCAGGAGTGTGCTTACCCAAATTCCAAAAAAAAAAAAAAAAAAAAAAAAGCCTTCGAAAGTTACCTGCTGGGTAATTCATTCGTATTACAAATTTAGGAAAACTCTTACATTTTTACACTTTATAAGTGACCCAAAATCACAGTGTTTGCAGAAATGTAGCTGTGTGAAGTAGCATTTACTGTGGCCCAAGCCACTGGAAACTGCATTGTGAGCTGCTCGCATGTAAATAAACTCAGTACCGTGATTAGTAATCATAAGCTTCATATACACACCAAACCTGATGCTTATTTAAATATACTGTTAATTTTAGACCTTGGCTGAGATGCTAAATGTGTCCCACCCACAGCTGTATTTAGTTTCGAGATGGTTTTTGATCTTTGTCAGCATTTTCTTATATTTGTGAACACACTCAGTATATACAGTGAGTGCAGATTACCCAACAGTAGCATTAGATTGTGGACTATCGACCGAACATAACCATTGGTGAAGTGCCTTAGGCAGGATAGAGTAGATTAAACGTCACAGTAGGGCAAGAAACACAAACTGTCAGATATAACACACTCTTGATTCAGAGCTCTGTTCTCTGATAAAAATAAGTGTGACACTAGTGTTGTTGAAAGCCAAATAAATCCTTGACCACTAAGGGTCATAGAGAAAACAATTTTATATGGTCCACAGACAGAATAGCGGGTGTTCTTGGGGAGAAATTGAGAGAGTTGTATCCATTAGACAGTTAGGAATGCCAAGAAACAGTTTTGAATCTTAAACCATCAAGCGGAAACTGAATGAATCATGTGTAAAGACACTGACAATGTTATCAGAGAGGTAATGTGAATGTGTGAGAGAGAATGATTTGAGAGAAAGAGAAGAGAGCATTATCATAAAGACAACATCCCAGCAAAGTGAGTTTAGAAGCATCTCCTGAACCTCTTAAATTAAAAGAACATCCCTCCAAAGTATGACTGATGGCACATGTAATTTAATAAAAGTGTCAGGCTGAACAAATCTATGGCAGGGAAGAGAATTAATAATTTAAGCCTGTGAATCTTCACTGAGAGTGAGGGATGAGGAAAGAGAGAGAGAGGAAAAACAATGCGAGGGAGTGACAGAGGCCTGACATGGAAAACGAAACTGTGCTTCTTTCATAGCAGAAAACTTGCGTTTCTTTGTTCGCTAGAATAAAAGTGGGTTACTTGTCAATGAGGCAGACACGTGGATATCTGTGTCCATCCAAACTCCAACATGAGGAGCTGATAGCCTGTTACAAAGTGACTGATATCTGAATAGGTATGACATCATCCAGGCATCTGAGGTAGACATCTGCACACTTCAAAGCTGGATGAGCTCACGGTATTGCAGAGAAAATACTCAAGAGAAAGTTCCTCTCAAATAAATGCATTATTCAGATATTTTTTTCACTTAATGCTCTTTCAAGTCAACTGCCAATTGCAATGACAAATTAATGCTGGCTAGACAGGCCATGGCATGGCAGGTTTCTGTACGTTCCTGGTGGAATTTGACAATTTACTAATTGTACAAAGGTCAAATGGTCTTAAGGAGCAGTTACATCAGCAAAATGTATGCTGGTCATCACTATGAATTCATGTGACTAACTTGAAACTGCTAAAACTAAAACTAATAAAACTAACTGAAATCTCTGTCACCCCGTCCCGTATACGGGACGCCTACATTTACTTCACTATATTACAAATAAATCTAATCTAATCTTGACAAACTATATATCGTTGGAAAGATCTAAGACTCCCAAATATATATTTTACCAATGCTTTTGTTAAATATTATGTAGGAAAAGTAATAGATCAATTTATGACAAGAGTGCACCCTCAAAAATATACATTATAACAGGAGTTCTGACCTTTGAAAAAAAAAAAAAAAAAAAAAAAAACTTCTTCATTGCCTTTTAATAATAACGATGATGATGATGATGATGATGAAGATGGTGGTGGATATTTAACTGTGCGTGCTATATTCCTCTATATTTTTACATTCAGATTTCCTTTGTTGTCATATAAAATATTTAAAGCATTAACAATAGAATTACACTGTTAAATGTAATATTTAGCAAATCTCTAAATAAAAGTCAGTGTTTCAAGCTGTACATTATAAAGTTGTAATGCTTAAATTAATTTGCATTAATTCATTTATACATTACTTATTTAATCCATGTCAAATAATTATCAGTTCACCAGTATTTATTTATTTAATAAGTATAGGAAAGTGCACATGAAACAGTTCTAAAAACTTATAATATTACTTCCCTTTTAAATGCCTCTAGAAGATCTTTATAAAACAGCGAATCACACTCAGTCCACACACACACACACAAATCAGGGAATGTAAGCTGTCCAAACCGAGCTAGGTGGTCACGGTCTAAAACAAGCATAAATCCTCCAAATCTCATCCTTCACCATTTGTGAACACAATGGCGGTTCAAGGGTGAAGGACACACATTTGCATGACTACACTTAGAGTTAAAGGGGCTTCTGTCATAGATTTCAGCAGAATCATACATCCTTGCAGCAAGTTAATTCCTTTTGTATAACTGACCTTTCTGTCAGCATTCCATTTTCACTTTGTGATTCAATGCGTTGACTGAGCTTGCTGTTGCGCATTACCTTTACTTCTTCATTTGTGATGAACAAGAGACAGACGAAGAAGGAGAGAAAAAGAAAAGCTCCTATGCTTGAGGGAGCAGGGAAATTGCTTGCTAAAATAAACTCGACCTTGCACCTCCTCCAGTTAGAGAACAGAGTTTAATGAAGTAATGCATCAATGGGAGAGGATGGTGAACATACACACAACCTCCCAGCGCTGGATGAAGCCCAGCATGGTGCCTCCAACTAACATTACCAAACTGGTTTTATTTATCTGAAACATGGCCACTGCAATGACGTAAGAATTGGCTGTACTGGCTAACATCAACTATAGTAACAAGCAGCAAAATTGTGGTTCTCTCTCATAGGTCCCATTAATGCCTTATGACTCCCATACCTGGATAACATCCAGGTCCTACTAATCAACCTTTTATTAACACCTGCCCACCCAAAATGCATTTGCATTAGCCAGATAAAAAAATAAATATACGTGCATTAGTTTTGCTTTCACAACATGTCATGCAAATCAAGGCAGCAATTCCTAATTGTAAGTGCTAAAAATATTGTTATGATGTTAAATTTGTGTCATCTTTTTCTTCTTCTCCACCTGTTTCATCTTCAAAAAGTACACAAAAACATGCAATTCTCACAGACATTGTATTTCTGGGTCACACATTTTGTTGAAAATGTGTTTGAAAACATTTGTATTAATAATAAATGCAAACTCATGCATTCAGTGTGTAAGGACACTATTTGATTTAATGGTCTGAGCTCATCAGCTACATTATGCCGCCTGTAGGTGGCAAGCATGAGTGATGGCTCAGCTAATGCACACTAAAAGAAAGTGGCCTACATTCACATAATGAGACTAAACATTGTCTTTATATTAAATGAACCTGTGACATACCCACTGTTTAATGAGCATAATAGAGTTATACTAATGTTTGGACAGTTCAGCTCGTCTTCATGCATTTATATTAGGGAACTGGAAAAGAACAGCCCTCAAGGCACAAGTAATTTACAAAATGGGTGGCTGACAGTAATAGGCAGTAAAAAATACTTTTTTGGTAAAATACCATTTTTTATTATATATTTATGTAGTCTTATGTAAGTATTATCTTTGAGAAAATATAAAGGGTCACTAACTTTGTCAATTATTTCACTGCTTTTTTAAACATTTTTACTGAACTCTACCATACATATGTCCTATGGTGTGACATAGCAAAATAAATATATACATTAATTATTTAATTCTTAATAATCCATAAATAGCATGAGAGAGATTTATCTCCTTTGTTAGACTCTTATTTTAATATGGTGCTATTTATTTAATATGAAATATAAATAACATAAAATTTTTACCACATGACTTGTTGGACAGTTTTTAAGACAAACTTTGGTGTCATCCGTTCAAAACTGCTGAAAATTATACCATTTTAAAAGTGATTTTTGTATGTCCCCTATTGCAATACTCGAATGTTTTTTTAAACATATTTTGAGATAAAAACTAATCTGTGGTTATTTTATGTGTGTCACACCATATGACATTACATCACATTAAAGACAGAAATAGTAGTTATGAAATTATTTCTTTTTAATTTTAAGGCCTGTCAAAGGAGAAAGAAAATGTAATTTTGATACAAACAATATTAACATGTTAAAAAATAAAAAAAAAAATCAACAAAATCAGTATGTTACTGAAACACTTCTATCCCCCGCTGCATGTGCAGCACAGCTATATGATTGATGTTCAAACTATATTCATTAAGATGTGAATGATTTTTTTCAAACTATGTGGCTGCTCTTTTAAAGGCATCATTTTGATTCTTTTTACTTTCTGCATTGTTCTCTTAGGATCTCCTCCTTTCTTCGTGGATCCCTGTTGTCTCTATTTCCATGTCCTCTTTCTTCCACTAATTACTCTCCCACAATTATTTCTGTCTCAAAAACAAAGGATCACATTTATACTTATTTTCTTGACACTATATAACACTACAAGTTTACTGTAAAAACATCAGAGAATAATTTAACTAATGTTATTATTGAATTAAAGAATACTTAAAATGATCAATTAATAATTAAATAAATAAATAAATAAATAAATAAATAAATAAATAAATAAAAAGGAGTAAAATGCATCTTATTTAATTATTTTAAATGCTTTTTAAAGAGACCTTGTCTTCTGGTGTGACAGTACAGGCGTCACACCGGATTAAATTTTCTGTCACACCACAGGACGTTTCAGCCTTTTGTGTCAATTAATGACCTTGCTATTTCAAACTAACCTGTCATTAGCGGTAAGCAAGACGCATTTGCATAATTTTCCATGATTATGTTGTTAAACATGCTATTTTTTATTTAAAATATAATTTAGGGGTGTCACACCAGGGCAAGGACAATGCAATTTAACACTTTTGTAGTGGTTCCAAAAAAGTTAAATATTTGAACAATTCTGAGACTAAAATTCAATGAATTACTGGAGTCGGTGGGTTTAAAATCAGGATATGGTGTCACACCAGAGGAACAAAAAAAAAAAAAAAAAATTGGGCCTTATACCACCCCTAACTTCTTACGTCAGCACATCCTGGTTTAAGACCAGCAGGTATTGTGCGACTTTTTTTTTTTTTTTTTTTTTTTTTTTTTTTATGGCCCATGTCCCTTATTCTGTGGTAGAAATTAATTTACCATTTCCAGATTGGCCACCAGCAGCCTGTTGGTTGAAAAGGGCTAAAGGAGGGGTTCAATAAAGTGCAATGTGAAAAAGATTGCAGAATCCATAGGGGAACTAATCTTCAGTTTCTATGACGTAGGGGAATTGGAGTAAATTAAGGCTGTGCTCTTGCGTTTCTGGTGTAGTATGGGGTGAACAAATACTTGGCCGGGAATTTCTGGTAGACCTAGAGAGACAGACGAGGCGGTCCCAGGTTGCTAGAGAGGCCATGTTCAGCCTTAGTCAATGTCAATAGAGGGTAGGATAGAATGAAATATGAGTTATTTCTTCCCTGAGCTACTCACCAAACTGGGTTTTGAAGCAGTGGTGGTGTATGCTGTTCCTGATCTGCCTGCAAGCAGTGTGCTTATGCATTTCCCCTGTCCATGGTGCTGAAATCCTACTAACATGGGCCCAGAATCATTTTGAATGGAACACAGAAGACTTGCCTTGAAAGAGAAAATGCACTTGACTATTCCAACACCGTCACATGACAGTTAGTAAGTAATTTTCAGTTGGCCAAACTGGTAGCAGATTTATATGAATTCGTACAATCTTATTCAAACATTTTGTGTGTGTGTAAGTGTTAGGTTTTGGTTTGGCGATAGGGATGAACAATCATGCCTTAGTACAAATTGTATGTTTTGCTATGAATAACATCTTTTTTTTCTTTTGTTCTTGTGACCTGTTTGTGTCACAAATCGAGCCAGAAACAACAGGTAAGAGGATTAACAAGGTGATTTATTGACAGACTTGAATATGGATTGTGAGGAGCAAATGGCAGGTGAGAATCTTGAATACTGAAAGGCAGTTCAATGGGTCTTAGCTGAAGACTGATGAAGGATATCCTTGCAGATCGTCGGAGAGAGGAAACCAGGAACTATGGAGAACAATGCAGGAGAGTAACACAGGTAAGTGCACATAGAGTCTGGATACAGTTCGGAGAGGTGAACGGTAGACTGGATGCTGAACCAATGTGGTGAGAGTGGCTTTGTAGCTGACATGATTAGTGAGTGCAGGTGCGGGTGATCAGTAATCCGGTGACAGGGATCGGGTGTGAGTGGGAACAGGTGACTGTGATGATGGTGGTGGCTGTGACTGTGATGATTCCCTGACAGTTTGTTAGTTACATATGAGTTAACTGATTATCCCTACTTGTGCTTTGTTCTATCCCTCCATTAATATGCCGGTATTTTAACTCTCTCAGTGTATTCCGTTCTTTGTCTTGTTCTACTGCCATATGTTTCTCCTGCATTTCTAAAAGCTTTCAAGTGAATTAATAGAAAATTTTGCCTTATTTTCCCTGACCAACTGTGAAAATTGAATTGGAATTACAGAAAGGGAAATTTAATGAATCTGCTTGTTAAGTTGTGACTAAACAAGATACTGTTTTCTGGTCCAAGCCCCTACTCCATTTTCATTAAGGATAGTATCTCAACAGCTGTTTATGAAATGTATTTAAGCTAATCTTAAAATAAACAGCAATTTTAACAATGACATTTTTATTTCAGTTGTGAATGTTGCACAACCCTGACATACACATGCATTCAGCTGAGCTGCAAAAAAAAATAAAAAAATAAAAAAATAAAAAAAAACCTTTGTGTCCTCATGAGAATGCAGAAGAATATACAACAACAATAACAACAATGGGAAAAGTAATGATGAAATAAATATCAGGTAATGAGAGGAAACCAAAAGACTAGCAGACAGAGAGAGAGAGAGAGAGAGAAAGAGAGACACTCCATATTCGATAAAATAAATAATGAAAATCACTGCTTCTGTCAGGCTTTTTCTCCTACTGTCGACGCTGTAATTAAAGTGCAATACTCTGCCCGACCATCATCCTGACCCACCCAGACATAAACATCTATGAGCACACATGCTCAGAAATCCAAGAGCACCTTAAGATCCATCTGACCCGCAATTGACAATCTTTTCCATCAGCATTACACAAACTGCAAAATACAGTCTGCATTTCTGTTGATAGCAAATGTTGACACATTGCAGGTATTTTTAAACACAGTTGAGCATTTGTTAAAAATGAGCAAAGGTGAAAAATACTTCTGTCCATGTGTTGCTAGTATTTTACTGTAACTGAACCATTACGATGACTAACTGGCAACAGTGTTGCCAGTTATATACTGTAAATAAAGAATTACAGTGTATAACTGGCTGGAGTGTTTGCAGTTATTTACTGTAATTGCACGAAACCACTCAGTATAATACTGCATATAAATTTACTGTATATAATATTTGAGTAACACCAGAATGACAATATGTATATATATATATATATATATATATATATATATATATATATATATATATATATATATTTATTTATTTTTTTAAGAGAATGCATATAAAATGTTCATACAAATATATTTTATTAATTTGGGAAAAACAAATACATAAAATGAAATATATCACAAAATTAAAGAAATCAGAACATATACTAAAATGAGTAGAAAAAAAAGAACACAAAAACAACCACATTATCTATAGAATTGGCTAAATAACATCTTACAACATCAGTAAAAATTCTAAACAAAATACAAGTATTCTTATTTCCTTAACAATATAATAACAAAAGTAAAAATATAGCTGCAAGCAGCGATGGCGGGCTCAAGCCACCAATGCCATCGCCACCCCGGTGGCATCAGGTAAACTGTGCCCAGCGGCCACATGCATTCACAATATCCCTCTGGCTGTGAGGTTTTAAGGGATATGGCAGTTAAAGGGTTAATCCGAATCATTTAGACTTTAGAATCACATTCACAGAACAATATATATATATATATATATATATATATATATATATATATATATATATATATATATATATATATATATATATATATAAAACTTTAGTAACACTTTACAATAAGATTCCATTTATAAACATTATGTTAACATGAACAATATTTATATAGCATTCATTCAACAATGTTTTATTGTGATTTTTTTCCAAGCACATTTTACCAATTCCAAACCATATAAATCTTAATAACTACCATTATTTTTTATTTAATCATTTATGAGTGCTATACAATAGTCCAGGAAAGCTGGAAGAGAAAAACAGGTCAAGAAGAACTGACAAAAAGAATTGCAAAATAATTAGGAATTAATGTGAAGATAAATTTTTAGTCAATTCTGCAAGACAGACTTTTCAGGAAAGGAGGTGGAATAAAAATGAGCTCCTAAATCTTAATCCCGGATTCTGGAAGATATATTCCTCAAACCATCGAACAAGAGGAGGTGGTGCTGGTCCTTCACGAGTCAGTCTAATCTGTTCATAAAGCCTATATATAAAGCCTTAATATTTAGTATTTCACAAAACTTCATGGTATTCTAATTAAATCATTTTTTGGAATCTTAGATCTCTCAGAACCTGACACATTGTAATTCTGAGACTCCAGGAAAGTGGCAGTTCTGTAAAATGTTGGCGCTGGAGACTAAATGCTCCCTGATAGTTTCACACCTAATTCACTTAACACACACACAAACAAACACGCACACACACACACACACACACACACTACCCACTGTGACAGAGGGACAGAGTGACATCAGATGTATGATAGTTTTTTTAATTTTCTATCATCCATATAATGTTGTATAGTCATGAAACTATGCATATTTCCTCAGAATGACTTGTCTTCTATGTGTAAATTTTTTAGAAGTGTTTAGAAGCTGCACTTTAAAAAAATAAAAGACATTTACTGGTTACTTTTTTACTGTTATTTCAAAAAATCACCACGACAAAACCATTCAAGCTATCCAAAACAAATTTGCATCTGTTCTGTAAGATAAATTCTTTAAAAAGTGGTAAAAGAGGATGTGGTGCTGATCCTTCAAGAGTCACTCAAAACGTGTCTGTCCATAAAGCCTATAAAGAATTATTCTTAATATACAGTTCACAATATTTCAGCTTGTTATTCTAATTAAGTGAGGGTCATTTTATCAGTAAAATACATAAAATTCATATTATTTTTCTTTGAAAGATTTCTATAAATGATTTAAATCATACTTGTTTCTCCAATAATTATTTAAAAGTAATCCTATACCTCCATCCGGTGGCCATTATTGGTACTAAGAATTGCAAGCTTCATTTATAAGTTATGATAGTTTTACTTTTATGCTGGCTCTTGAAAATGATAAAGCTATGAAACTTACTGTGCTTCCTTCAAATGATGACTTCTACGTATATAAAAAATTATGAAGAGTTTGGAATGAAAAAATTTAAAGATATAGTAAAATAACTATTGTATTTTTTTATGTTACTTTAATAAATCGCTATGGCCACACCATTTAAGCTATCCTAAACCCATTCACAATTTAACATCTCAGTATATTGGCTTAATGTTAAAAAAAGTTTGGTGTGAACTACTTGTGTCTTCTTGGAGGAGTATGAAATCATGTACAGGCTGATTTTATCATAAATCCACAATAGAATTTCTGAGTTCTGTATCAATCTGTGTTGTCGTTTGTTTATTTTTATTTTTTTATTTTTCATAGGAAGATAACTGATCCTTTACTTTTCTTTTTAATAAATGTGCTTATAAACCAAAAACAAGCTATTTATAGCTGTATTTATAAACTGCTTACTACTGACTATTAATATTGGGACAAGGCTTTATAAAGCATGAACTGACTATTTACTTTTTGAGTTTGAAATTATTATTTGCAGCACAAATAAGGTTTTTTAGGATTTTTAAAAATCCCTAAAACTGTCAGAAAAGGATAAAGCCTATTTCTATGTGAGTGGCTACATTTATTTGCTTTCATAACTATAATGCATAAACTATGAAATTATACAAAATGTATAAAAAAAGTACAACAGTTATTGTTTTCCAATGTTTTTTATTAATTTTTTTTTTTTTTTGGATTTACATTTAAAAAAATTAGCCTACTGCAATCATTCTAAACAGCTTGAATAAAACCTGTTAATATTTATTATAGACCACTGTAACTGTGTATAATCTAACAAACAAGTTTATTATGAAAATAAAAGTGTGTACACCAGATAAACTGGACGATAAAGGAATTGCTAACAATAGTATAATAGAGCATGTTTTAGGTTTTTAGGCGTTTAGATGCAGAAATGGACAAATCAAATGTAAAATAAAATGTAATTGATTTAATTAAATATAGATTAATTCTTTGTTAGAGCAAAATAATAAATAAATACGTACACACATTAAAAAAGCAGCCAAGATGAATGAATTTATTTTTTATATAGATTAAAATTGAAGACAGAAGTAGCTGGTATATGCTGTCACTTAATATTCAAATCCAGTAGATCCACTTCAGATATATTTCTCAACCGTTTATGTTCACGTGGCTGTTTTCGTTTATATTCGCTTAGCTATTTTGTGTTTTGAAATAATCTTGTCCGTGATGTGTTCGTTCGTACGACGAAAGGCAGAAACCTGCAGCTCGAGTTATATGTTATTCTGCCAGTCGCTTTCAAATAGTCTTGCACACTTAAACGAGTCACAAACACCTGCATTTAGCTCTTGTAGTGTTACAATGGGTTTATTGTGTGCATTTTTGGTAATATTTTATTTAAAAAGGTCTTAAACAAGTATAAATTCGTTTGTTTTGAGCTCGACACTGTACGCGCTGATCGGAGGCGTGATTTCAGATAGGCAGCCACAAATATTTCATTTTCACACAAACAGTTCAAAAACATCTGAATTTAGCTCTTGGTGTGTTCTAATTGGTTGATTGTGTGATATCGCTGTAATAATTTATTTTTAAAAGCTTTAAAACAGGAATAAATTCGTTTTCTCTGAGCTCTTTACTCCAGACGCTCGTGATCACAGCGGTGATTCATCTCTCCTATTTCTCACGTATCTCTGGCCAGAAATAATTTATCCATGAGCCCTGAACCGGTAATAATCAGATATGTTGGTTTAGCTTGTCAGTGTGAATTAAATCTAAGTATTTGTTTGTATTTTTAACCGATTTAAAAGTGAAAGTAAAAGTCCGGGAATTGAACCTGTAGGGGCGCAATTTCTCTCAGACAATGGAAGTCTGAAGCACATATACTCAAACAGAGGGACAGAGTGAGATGAGATGTCTGACAGTTTTTTAGTTTTCTGTTATCCATACAGTGTTGTAAAGTCGTGAAACTATGCATATTTCCTCAGAATGACTTTTTCATCTGTATGAAAAAATTCTTTGACGTGTTTGGAAGCTGCAATTTAAAAATACAATAATGATTCCCTTTGTAAGGTCATTTAAAAAAATCACCACGGCAAAACCATTCAAGCTATCCAAAATCCATTCACAATTTAAGTTCCTATCAGAAATACTGATGTGTGTTCAGAGTTTTGTGAAATTCTAAGTATGTTATTTGCCTCAAAATCACCTGAGAAGTATTCCAGTTTGACATGTTGCCACGCCAACAATTTTTTAGATATCAATATCCCCCTTGCAGATTTATATCGGCTGTGTTTTAACATTATTCTGATTAAGTTTGAAGCAAATCGAGTAATAATAAGATGCTGAATTCAAATCATTTTGAAAATGACACACTTCCTTCTGCCAGTTGGTGGCGCTATAACTTTGACTCCTAATAGTCACATATATGCGATCGACATCATACAACGAATAATCTGATGAAGTTTGATTAAAATCAGGAAATGTATGTGGACGGTATTAGACACTTCCTGTTTCTCATTTCTCGCCATAATTTCAACGCCTCGCCACGAGCAAACCGTTCGAGATATCAAAAATCCCCTGGCAATTTTTCATCCCCAATGTCTTGAGATCATGTTGACCAAGTTTGGCGGCAATCGAGAAAAAAACCTATGACAAGTATTTCAAATTCCAGAGCATGCGCTTTTTACATAACTCTAAATAGCTGACTTCCTGTTGGGTGGAGCCTATGACATGCAATACGAAAGTTGTTCGGCACGATGAGATCTATATGTGTACTGAGTTTCATATGAATATGTGCAAGTATGTGTGAGCTATACATCAACATTTCTGACTGTGTTCCAGGGGGCGCCATAGAGCCCCTGTGCCACGCCTGGGTCCCAGCCTCTGCAGGCTCCTAAAGGCCACAGATTCCAAAGTGTGCGCAAATTTTCAAGAGTTTTTGAGTATGTTAAGGACCCCAAAAGCCCCCACAACTTTGACGAAAAATTTGAATACTAAACCCTAAATAGCCAACTTCCTGTTGGGCGGAGCCTATGATATGCAATACAAAAGTTGTTTGGATTGATGAGATTTATATGTGTACCGAGTTTCATTCGTCTACGAGCAAGAATGTATGATATATGGCCCTCCATATTCCAGGGGGCGCTGTAGAGCCCCTGTGCCACGCCCGTGTATCAGTCTCTGCCCGGCCCTAATGGCCGCAGGTTCCAATCTGTGTGCCAATTTTCAAGACTTTTTAAGCACGTTAAGGGCCCCAAAAGCCCCCGAGACGTTGGAAAAAAATAATAATAATAAAAATAATAATAATAATAATAATAATAATAATAAAAAATAATCCTAAGGAAAACAATAGGCCTCTCGCCCTTTGGGCTTGAGCCCTAATAAATAAACAACAACGCCAGTGTATTTTAGTAACTTAATTAATCAAGCATATTTTCAATAAAAGCAAATTAATGAATCAATATTTACAATAAAATTATAACAGAATAGAAATAATGTTTTCTTCCTTTACAGTATCACACACACACACAAAATATGTAGTGACAAAATATAATACTCAGTCACCATTGACCCACATGTTGTTCCAAACCTGTAATAATTCAACAAAAATTAAATTACCAGTTTGTCTTTATAATGAAAGTATTAAGAAATATTGCTTTTGCTTACTTAATTACATGTTTTCTATGCAAATTCGGTAAGGTTCTGCAAATGTATGGACATGTGGATTTAACATTTTGAACCTTTCTTTTAACTATAGACCCAGTTTTGCGGCTGAAAAAAAAAATGAAAAAGAAAAAAATATATATATATACCTGTATTATGAGAACCAAGTAAAACAACAAATACATATTGGCAAAAAAGATATTCCTTAAATAAAACCATGATTGGACATAATGATTTTTAACACTGAACTTTGAATAAGCTCAAGTGTGTCACTGGCTGACTCCTGGTACTCAATATAAAAAAAAATATAAAAGCAACCAAAAAACGCAGAGAGTGCTGCAGCAAAATCCAGCTTCTCTTCAATGCAATGTGTCTCTTTCCCCTCAATGCTGACCATCCACTTGAGGTTAGAAGTTTATCTCCTGAAAAAAACTCCTGAAAAGTCACCATGAAAACTGCAAAGAAACATAGGTTGTTTACTATATATTTTATGCTTACCAAGCATGATGAGCCTTGGTGTGGCTGGTAGGGTTTGCTCAGTCTCCATTGACATCTTGGTGGAAGTTTCCTTGAAAACAACATAACAAAAAGATTACTCAGCAAAAACGTAGCAATATTCTATTTAAAAGGGTTTATTTTAATCGTTTTATTTAATTATTTAAATAAAAATTAGTGCATTAAAGGGAGTGAGCAAACTTTTCTACCATCTGCATGAATTTGCAAGTGGAAGCACAGCTCTGAAAAATTACAAGCCACAAATGCACACCCTAGGACCTGACAGTGGAGGTTCGCCTGTGGATGCCTATGTATAACTTTATCTTGTTTTTGTGACTGCCTGTGATTTCTGTGCATATGAGGCCTAAACGAGGAGAATTTCTTAAATGTACAAGGGCACTTCTGCATTCCACAGGCATATTGGAAATTTGCTCTATGTTGGTGTCTTTTTATATGCAGTACAGCAAAACACTGGCTATTTTACATTTATTTACCCTAGAAAATACAGCAAGGGTTAACAGTGTGGTAATGTAAAGTATGTCACCCTCAGACTGATTCTGGATTTTCTAATTTGCATATCCATATGTTTAAGACAAAGCAACTGCTTTATTACTCATCACTCGAGGAAGCAGAATGTAGTGACTGTAAGTGTTCTACATGTAAGTATGGCCGTATGCAAATGTTTCAACAGCCTAATCAGGATGACAGAGAACTGTCTCTGTGTCATTCACACAGAAACAAATTACCAGTACACTCATGTTTTATCATAATGTTCTCGACATGCAGAGTAAACTCTCTCAGTCTATGATATAGCATGCATAACAGGCAAATTGCAATTGACAGTTGCCTCATGAATGAATGGTTTCCAGCGAATTCTAAAAGCTTGATGGACAAAGACAAGAAAAAGCGAGAAAAATTGCCTTCGAACATTGTGCTTGATGTACATGGTTTACCAAACAATGAGTAAAGCAATGCTCCTTATCTTATTTGAGCAGTTGGCGTAAGTATTTCTGCAAACTCCCAACCGCCCTAGTCATAAATCAATGTGGGACAAGATGGGAATCAGAGAGTATCATTACAAAACAGACTAATGAAACAAGCTACCTCCCTTAAATGACCTGCAGATCCTACAGATATAGATTGCCCACAATCACAGTCCTCCACCCCCCTGATTCTCTCTTGCTCTCTTTTGTTCTGTGTATTTCTTGTTCCATCCCAGTGTGGCATAGTCTGGCCATCACTAGATAAGACTTTCCCCTTGGTAATACAGATTTCTTTGTCCACCAGATTCCATTATCGAAATGTACACTATTTTAGGCAGCTTTATGTTTGTTTTAGTGCTGTGCAGATTCTAATATGATTCCACAGATGGAAAGCTCAGCGGTTAGGCCTGTATTCCCCTGGAGAATGTACATTTAAGAGTAAATAGTGTTACAACCTTTCTCTGGAATTAATTTGCATATATCATGTTGTCCTGTCCAGCAAAAAGATCAAAGAGACTGAGTTTGTTTGAGCGCATGTATAGCATTCAGTGAATATAAGACTAACGAGATCCAAAACTTGACCAGTCGTGTTGCTTTAGCTTTGGCCTAAATCTCAGGATATTAGTTTTTGCATTTCTCTCTCAGATTTCATTGTGTTTACTGTTTGTTTTGCATGGACACCATCGTTATCTCTGATTGACATGGTAAATAACCTTGTTTGTCTGTGGCTGGACTCTAAACCTTACCTTAGTGATTATTCTGGTCTTGGATGAATCCCTTCAAAGCAAAACTTGTGCATTAATTTCAAACAAGGGAAAAATAAAAGGCATGAGGAAATAAGTGAATGAATAAATAAATAAAGATGCAAATTAAAACTGAACATTCATTTCAAACACAAGGAAATAAATTAATAATAAAATGGAAAAGCAAATAAGAAAAAAAAATGGGGCTATCAAATTTTTATATAGGAACATAATTAAAATATGTAAACAAGTGAATGAATGAACAAACTTGAGCATTTATTTTAAACGAGGAAATAAAACAAAGACGTGTACATCATTAAAATTGCTTCTGGCAAATCTATGCGTCATGATAATTTTTTACTCTGGTAATCCCAGTAGCCCCCCCTTTGAGCGATTTCATCAACACTTACAGAAAAGCTGACTGTGAGGCAAAGCCATTGCAACATGGACAGAAAACATGCACCTTCTACAAACTAGAAATGGGCAGAGGGAGAGAGAGAAAGAGAGAGCTTGCGAAAGTAAAACAGACTGTGACTCATTCTGTATCTAACAGAGAGGGAGACATAACACTCTACACTCCATCTTGCACACATAAATCAAGGGCCCATTTAAGCCAATTTACATTAGCCAGACAAACCCTTCCCACCCAAGGCTCCACTGGCTAGATTCTGTTAAACAAGCACGTTTAGACCATTCAACAATCCAGGGAAGAGGGAATACAACACAGAGATTTCTTCATACAAAAAAAAAAAAAAAAAAAATGTAAATGAGGCTGCTATTTTCTTGAACAAACTTAAATTAAACCAGTATTACTTCTGAATTTATGTCTAAGACCTAGGTATTTTTATGCCTCAGGCTGTGAATTAATTTGTGTAAAATGTACATTTTTTTATTATTATTTTTGGTTTTTGAATAATGTATGGGTTTGGAGTTTCCTGCATTAATTCACACAGCATATGTTCACATATTTCAACAGCAAAGTAATAATGAAATGAAAGCAGGATCCAAAGACCAGCATTACCTAAAATATGTTAATAAGGTGACAGAATAAAATGTCTATAGTATAGAAGTGTTCCCAAAGGCACTGTCAGATGCACAATGATTTATAGCTATTAGGAAAACTTTCAATTTCACGAACCAAAAAAGCTCAGTGGAGCTATTACCAGGATAAGAATCATGAAACTGAAAGTGTTTACAGTCAGATTGAGAAAATAGCTTGCATTGAAAAAAAAAAAAAAAAATGATATATGAAAAAAAAGAAAATTAATATTATTCTCATGACTTTATGATATGATAAATTATTCAAAACATTTGTTTCATAGGCAGTCCAGGGGGTGTATTACTGAAAGATCCTAACTTTAATATCTTATCTTATCTGTTTGGTAACCATGAATTTGAGTTAGGACCACATTTAGGACCTCATTACTTGTCAAAAACGAAAAACATTCTTAACTCTAGGAAACCAGCTTTCCTAACTTCAAAATTATTTGAAAGCTAACGAAAAAAAAAAAAAAATGCTTACAGTTGTGCTTTCTAACAATGGTGTTACATTTATTGAAAATTTTAAATGAAGAACGGGGATGTTTATTGGTAGAAAGACTCTTGAATGCCCCTGAAGTTGTTACATTTTGATGACAAAACACTTATAAGTAATTACAATCTGCCGCGTATCATGACATTACAGCTAGCAGGAACTGCAACCAGCATTACCAACAAAGCATCACAGAGCACTACCGGTTATCGTGCAAGTGACTAATGCCTTACAGTTTTTTTGCAAAAGGCGATTTTCAAAGTGAAGTAGCTTCTATTTTTTGTTTACCTCATCAGCAGCTTGTGTAGTGTTGGTTGCTTGGTAACAGACCTGAGAGTGGATTGTTGGGCTTGATAATGAAATTTAAGATTTCCTAATAAGATACGATCTTGCAAAATAGGATAGGTATCCCAAATCAAGTTAAGATTTTCTTCTGTAATATGAATTTATGAAAAAAAAAAAATCATAATTTAACATATCATATTTTAAGTTGAGACCTAAGATAAGAAACTTTCTGTAATACGCCCCCAGGACACTAAAAAGAGGTTGTTACCGGGGACAATGTGCTCCCTGTGCCAGTCCCTGTGTGAGAGAAAGAGCTTTTCCTGTCTGCAGTTGTTCACTTTACACACTCTATCGCCTGGGGACATATACACACACACACATACACATGCTCACATGCACACACACTAAAAGGGTAAAGCTCTTACTTCTCTCTCTTCCATAAATCTCTCACTTCTCCTTCTTCCTCCCTAGAGCTGCATCTAATTTCATGATTCCTTCTTTTCCTTCTCCTCCTCCCATTGCCTCTTCCCCTCCTTCTCCCCATAGGCCTCTGATAGGATTACGTTCCTGAACCACACTGATGTATTCCAAGCTCGACACCACTAAAGCTAACTGTTGAGTGTATCGGTTGTGCTTTCACACCAATGTTCCTGGTTGTGTCAAAACCACTAAGACTAGTTACAGGCATCACAGCCACAGGCTTATCACTAGGCCTTGGCTATAAATATCTTTTTGGTGATTTAGAAAGAAAGAAAGAAAGAAAGAAGGAAAGAAAGAAAGATGTGGATGTTTTCTTGTTGTCTGATATTAGCCTACCTAAACCTCTGATTTTGCATATTTGAACATAACAGGGACCAACACTTCTTGTTCCAATTGGTATGCGTTATGCTGATTAAATCTGCATGTTAATTTTTGAGCATTTTCATTAGCTGTCAGCATTTGAGGAGAAAATTACTAAGACGCAAGTTTCAGCAAAATGGAAAATCTAAATGATTTCAGATTAAAACATAATGGTATAAGAGTCTAATTAATAGATACAAATTAGTAACAATAATAGTAGTAGATGTAGTAGTAGTAGTAGTAGTAATACATTGAATGAATGAATTAATGAATGAATGAATCAAATTACATAACTATTATTGTTGTTGTTTAAGTGGTGGTGGTGTATTCTTTTCCATTCTTTCTTTCTTTCTTTCTTTCTTTCTTTCTTTCTTTCTTTCTTTCTTTCTTTCTTTCACCTGTTCCCTACCTTCTTTATTATTAATATTGCCTGTGCTCTTTTTCCTGGTACTGAAAAATACTTGTTTCTCAAGGCCCTTGGGAACAGAAAGGATGACTTCCAAAATAAAGAAAGCACTCACTTCCTCATCTCATACTCTCTCACCCTCTCAGTATGTCCATCTTCATTTCTGTCTCTCAGTTCCCTCTGCTTTACTGATAAATAAGTACTTTCAGTCCCGGCTGAAATGTATACCACTATTAATGTGGTTTGTAGGACTAAATTATTTAGTAGAAAGGCTAAGTGTAATGTGTTGGTTTAAAAATATCGCTTTCAAGGACAACAGCATAGGCACGGCAGATAAAGCTGATACTGCTAATGTTGCCACTCTCTCTTCATTCAGGCTGCTACAGAAGAAAGACAGAGGTTCAATCACCATGAGAAAGACCACTTAAAATGTGAGGGTTTCAGTGGAAAGAGAAAGGTGGAAAAAAAGAAAAAAAAAATTCTATAAGTTATTGAAAAAATAAATAAAGGAAACTGAACACACTTCATAAATTACATAATGTAACGTGTATATATAACTTGACTAATTTACACCCCTTTAATCATGCCAATTAGCAACTCACACATCCACCATTAAAGAGCAACAGGTGCTGCACTTAGAATACAAATAATATATGTTCATTTCTAACTCTATCTCACCCACAGCACTATGCTAAACAACTACCTTTAATTTGACCTTTTCTGGCTTTTGGTTGTTGCATAACTTCTGTTGGCATCCCCACAAATGCTTAAACAATACCCCAAGGATTAGTGGAATTTGTTTCACTTGCAGGAAGTAGACCAGATTTAGAGTAGAATTCACCATACACTACCAAACATCACATGGTTCAGCACATCTTCAGTTCAAGGAACAGGGGTCAAATGCTTTTTCTCGTAGGCACAAAGGAGACAGTTCAAGCATAACTACTTGAAGGATTTGAACCTACAGCCTTTCGGCCAAGTCCAAATCTTTTTCCATTTGAATACACCACCCCCAGAAAGAAGAGAACCAACAGGACACAGCAAGCTGTATATATATATATATATATATATATATATATATATATATATATATATATATATATAAAGTACCAGATTCTTTTGAAGTGTGTCAAAGTTTAAATAGGAAATGGCATCACTGCTGTGGGCAACGGGTTGTGAAAAATAGAATTAGATGTACTCTCAAAGAACACGCCTGACACGTCTACCTCTGATTGAGTTCAGGAAGGTGGATTCAACTGCCAAAACAGTGTAGAGAATGCATGCCACATTCATTCACAGCTCACCTGTTAATGCATCCGTTCAGACCAGGAAAATTTGCATGTCAAAGTTTATTTATTTATTTTTTATTATATATTTTTTTTAATGATTAACTTCTTTGCTCAGAGCTGCTGCTGTTACATGAAACACTCTCAAACAGACTATTTTCCTAAATGACAGTAAATAGCAAAATAAAAAGTAATCCAAATATGCATACTTTCATACTAAAATAGGCAACAACAACAACAAAAAAACAGTATGCAAAGATAATAGTAGGCTATATCCAAATTCTAATTATTCAGAAACAGTTGATGGAAGTTGACCTAATACTTTCAGCAAGATTCTGAAGTTCACATCGAAAGGACAAGTTACTATCCAAGAGGCTACTGGCGAGAATTTGTGAATGACAATGAAGCAACAAAGCTGATGCTGAAAGACCATGAATGGCAACATAACAAACACATTCATACTACACACATATTATACATCATATAATGAAGAACATGCTATTTTAACATTTGTGAAGCAATTACTCATTCAAAAAAAGATGTAATCTCCATACTTGTGTAATCTGTGTTGTTTGGTAAACACCATAGTAAATAAATAATATTGAATGGTTGCATAAAAATATGAAAACAATAATGTGTGATTTCTATGATATGCAAGCATCACTAACAGATTATTTGCTTTGTGTATAGTATATCTGTTCATGTATCATGTTCATGCTTTTGCCACCTACTGTCAGGGAATGAACTTACATTTTCATTAAGCATTTCTACTGTTTTTTAGACAGACAAAATCAGACAGAATTTCCATACTAAACACACTGGCACTGGTGTGAACAGTCCTAGTGAGAACCCAAGTGCAGCTGTATTTCATTCCAAGAGTGAGTAAACAACAGACAAAAGGCTTGTTTGACTTCATGTGGTGCCACAAAGATTGCCTTCTGCCTCACAAAAGCAGAGTATTCTGAATAGAGCAGCAGTCCAACGTTGATCTGTTTTGCAGCCGCCTTACAATCACATCTGCCAAGTACCGCGAGAGCAAAACGAGACCAGCTACCTAGGTCAGGTGCTGCAGTTGCTCAAAATCAGCTGCAATAGCCTTAAAAATGACACATTTCATTCTCATTGATTAGATTCTGTGATGACATGCATGAGGTGTGTTGCGTGTTTATTCTAACAATTCAATTCCAATAATGCTCACAAATCTGTGTTTTTATAACAGTAAAATATGTTTTTTTTTTTTTTTTTAATGCAGTCGTACTGTCGCACAGTCGAGTCATTTTGATCAAAAACACTGATAAAAGCAAATGTACCCCCACTTTATTTAGTAGCCTATATGTTTATATGCCGAACTTTATTCTTGAACTGATGACGCTTTATTAAGCAATACATAAAAAGTGTTTCTGTTGCTCATAAAAATGTTTCTATGCATTTGACACATATTGCATTTAATTCCATTATCTGTGATAAGAGTATGCAAACACAATGAGAGTGTCACTCCCTGGAGCAGAAAGTGTCCTTTACAGTAACATCACAATATAATTGAGAGCTATCAATTTTAACATTTATTAGACTTAAAAATAAATAAATAACAACTTCTAATTTAAGTTAACTTAAAACAATCTTTAACCATTATAATAAATGTCAAATTCACCGGTGCCCTTCAGCAAGTAGGAAATACTAAAATTCAATAAAGTTATCAAATGCTAAATCCTACATTAAAATTAGGTGAATCCATAATGCTACACAAGGTTTTTTTTTATTTTTATTTTTTTATTTATAAGACTTCAAAGCAGCTGGGTTATTTGTTTATTTTGACTGCTTTAAGAGCTTCCGCTGCTGAACATGACGTGGATCTGACACAAATCATATCTTCTCACAACTCTTTTCCTTTTCTGGCCCAGTTCAGGGTGCTCTTCGACAGTTTTTAAAAGTGACTCATATGTAATAAATACTTATATGAATGCACAGATTTAAGGCAGCATTAAAGCAGCACTTTTCTGGTAACTTTCTGACTTAACATATATATGTCTAAAATAACCATTGTGTTGGATGTTTGTACTGCACAGATCGACCGTTTTATGACATCTAAGTACTGTGAGAGCCATATGCTTTCAAATCTCTCTCATGGTACTTTGCAGTCATAAAACGACTGGGCTGCGCAGCACCACTTCCAGTCGAACACACCTGATATGTATATGTATTTGCATCACTTTGTCTGTTCTCTGTAGATTCCACCTTCTCACACACCATGATTGGTCGATTATGTTTTCGATGCTTGCATGTAATTGGTCAAACTATCATTATCTTCAGAAAGTATGTAAACAGTAAAACAAAGTCAAAACCTTGATATTTTAGGCAATATAGAAATCTAGAACACTAGAACGTTTCTCCGGAAAATTGCACATATGGTCACCCTATTGTAAATACTTTCTGCATCTAAATAACTGAAATCCTTGTAAAGAGAGAGAGAGAGAGAGAGATTTGAATGTGTTAAACTAAATATTAATAATAATAATAATAATAATAATAATAATAATAATATCACATGCTTTAACACATTATTTCTAACAGCACTAATTCAGTTTTTTTTTTTTTTTTTTTTTTACATTTAAACCAGAGAAGAAAAGTGATATTTTTAACCAACACTGGAGAGGATATCTAAATTCAACTGACAATGACAACATGATGAATGTTCTGTGTCAGGTTTACATTGAACTATGCACACTCGTAGTGTTCAATAGAAGAACGGATATGTTAATGTTCATGGATTTAAATTAAAACACATCTAAAACAAACAATCAAATGTGAATTCAGATGTTAAAATCTAAAACAGTAAGATCAGACTAATGGACGAAAAGAGATGATGAATACAAAAGTTGCCCTACCTCTGCCTGAATGAAAATGTTGAGCTAGGGGAAATAGGCGAGTAATTGGGCCGACTCTGAGGCAGGTGCATCTGGGGCTCCCCTCGGGCAACATTACCACCAGCCACGGAAAAACAGTGTGGTAATTACTCTACATAGGGCTCCACTCCTCTGTAATGCAACCACTGTTATGAAATGAAGAGTGACATCTCTCTCTCTGACATACCTGCACTCATTAAGCCTGTGCAAGCAGGTGTAGGTCAGCCTGGAAGAAAAAGATAGAGAAAGAACAAGTGATAATTAAACAATGACTTGATATAAAATCCACTGTTTGATCTTTTTTCTTCTTCCTCTTCTTCTCTTGGCCAGCTCTGTAGCCTGAGCTGCAAGCTTTACTGGTCTCTTCCCCGCCGATAGCTTGCTATCAGGCTGAAAGACAGTAACACACATTTAATGTGATTAAGTTTGACACAGAAAATGGAACAAAGAATTAGACATAATCAGGCCTTGATGCCCTGCCTCCCAGTATGGATCTGCTGGGGGTGAAGTAAGGTGGCAGGCAATTTTGTGTTTACACTGCCTGCTACGCTAATAGATCAACCCATCACAGGATAACTCGTCCTAAACAAACACTAATACTCATGCCAAATTGATGCTCATAGCTATCGATAATGTGGCTGCTCAAGGCAATGGATGTGAAATTAACCTTAATTTAGAGATTCTGTACTATCGGTTACAGTCCTGATAACAGCAGAGCTTGATTAAGGAGAATAAATTGTGCTGCACATTAGCAAATTTAATTAGAGTTAAGGTTACTTTGTTACCATGCCAAATGTCATTACACTGAAGTTATAACTGTGCTGACTAAGTGCTACCTTCTGTCTTATTTTCTAAAGATCTCCAAGTCAAGCTGTATAAAGGCCTATTCTGCTACATTCTACTGCATAATGGCACACATTTTCGTGCTGAAAAAAATGGTTATGCTTATTGTACATGATACATTGTCAAGTCATTTATACTGTTCTGGACTATAAATAAATGTAATGAAAGCAATTTTGTAAGCAAATGTCTAGTAATGCCTTCGGTTTTCTTCCATTGCAATGCTTAAGAAATGATTTACAAACGTTATAGACACAGTTTATACAGTTTTTTTTTTTTTTTCAACTGCTTACATTTTCAAAATGTTAGTTTTTTTTCGAAATATTATACACAAACTAAGAACTGCACACATATGCCTCACATATGCATTCTAAATATTACAAACACATCTCAAAAGCAGGCATTTGTATCATGTTGTATCATGTTGCAAACACCTTTGCCATAATATTATATTTTTTGGATTTGAAGAGTGTCATCTGAAATTTTTATCTAACATGAAATTTTTTATAAAGCTCCTATATTTATGTTCAGGTTTTTTACTTTAATGGCATATAAAATAACCTATACATTGCAATTGAAGTAAAATTACTGAACCTAAACATTGGAGCCTGATAAAAATGCTAAGTTTAGAAGAAAATTTCAGACAGCACTTAGAGGCTTTTGCATCTGAGCTCTTCATATATCACATAGACACAGTTATTCAAAACCTAAAGCTCTTATTTCCCATGTACATTTCTGTACAAGACTGAAAGCAATTGGCAGAGAGATGTTGAAAAATTAACGCTACACTCTAAAAAACAAAGGTAGAAATATATATATATATATATATATATATATATATATATATATATATATATATATATATATATATGTTTGTATGTATATATGTATGAATGTAGAAAACTATAAAAGCTTGCATTTATGTCCCCCGGTGTGCAGCCAGTGTATAAACTAGATCACAAATTCCTTGAAGTGAAACCACAGAACAGGTAGCGATGCACTCTAATGTGTTCCAGCTGCAAAATGGCACTATTTTACACACAGTGCAGTTATTTCCCTTGCCCACCATTCATCAGCTGTTCCCCGTTTGCTGAATGAATGATTGAGGAGTGTCGTGGAGTGATTGTCCTGCATCGTTGCAGCCAACGCCTCAACCGTACAGAGGTGGCAAACAAATGACGCCTGAAACAATAGAAACAAATCTGTCTCTCTGCGTCTCTTATTTATCTGTCAGCACTTTCTGTTTACCTTCTTATGCAAATAGAGGTGCCAGAGGTTCCTGTTTTATGATTTACTAATTCCTGATACATTATTAAGATCTGCTGTAGACCCAGCCCCAACAATAAACTGGTGGATGTTTCTCAGGGCCAGTCAAGCATCAGCAGCCACATCCTCTGTTTTGAATCATGTAATTCATGTAATATCGGATGCTTGGTGGTGATTTAAATGGAGGCATAATAGAATGCAGACTTGTTTGTACAGTCATATGAATGCATAAATATGAAAAGAACTAGATGAGATGGGAGAGATGAGAGAGTGAGGAACAAAGGGATAAGCTGCCTTTCCGATATCTTAGACAAACACCAGACCATAAACTATTTATTTCTAATGGAGTTCCGACCATATGTGTATGCAGAATTTTTAGATCCAATTTAAGCTTCGGGTGCATTGAAATATTTGCACTTTTGCAGTTAGACTGTATGTGACCAGCCAATGTTAAAAACTAACCAATATGTTTACACTATGTTATTCTTTTCCAGGGTCAGTTGGTCACACCAATTCTCACTATTAACTAACTATTAACTATGCCTTTTGCCTCACAAAACTCCTAATTTAATGCTTATTAATACTTAGTAAGGTAGATGTTAAGTTTAGGTAAGGGTAGGATTAAGGGACCTAAAATATAGTCATGCAAAATAAGACATTAGTATGTGCTTTAGAAGTACTAATAAACAGCTGATATGCTAATACAATGTTTGCTATAAGCAATGAGTTAATAGTGAGAGTTGGTCTTTAAAATAAACTTACCAGCCAGCTTTAAATAATTATGTCTGTAATATTTGATTGGTCCTATAAAACCAATTGTTCTTTTCCGGTCAACTGTTTTAGACAGATATATTTGTACATGAATTAAATCAGTAAATTAAATTCAGTAAATCGTGACCAGTTTGAAAGTTATGTGTGACTGCCACTGGGGGGGATGAAATCCAGCAATCATCATGGATGTATGAGACAATGGACATCTGGGTTGAAAGACTGACGACCATGATTTATAAAAATGTTTCAAGCAATTGCATTCATTTTTGTAGTGAATATGAGATTAACATATTCTTGGGGGCAGCTGCAGTGAACTTAAGAAAAAAATTGGTCTATTATTCAAAGTAATTAGAATTTTAAATGATTCCCTTTGAATATTAGCCTTTACAAATTCCATAATACAAGCAACAACATTACTAATTATGATGTGACAGCACACAGGACCAGTAACTTAATGGCTATTTTATCCTATTTATTCTGTAAATGTATACTATTTAAAGTCATTTTAATATTCCTAGCCCACCATTTCTTAATGTCAGAGTTCTCACAATTTGCATCAACAACATCAGGGTTAAAGCTCCAGACTTATTTTTATTTGAATGCCAGCAACATCTTCACTCAAGCTGCTGAAGGAGCAACTGATCTACAAGAATTGTGTAACGGATGTTCCTTTTAGACTAATTATTATTTTCAATCACATTAATTTTAATTACAGCCATCCACAATATTGTTGGTAACCTAAATTGTAAAGTTTAACACAAAATATCATATCATTTAAGGCTGTCGACCTTCTGTAACAATGATGGCAGTGACTGGATAATATGAGTCATCTCTTCCTGAGTTATCTATTGTACATGATGTCCTTTTACAGAGGGCTGCTTCTGACCATGCCCTACGAGTCACTCTCCCATCCTCCGCTCCTTCCTAACCTCTGAACAGCTCTAACAATCCACGGGAGGACTGATGTCAGGTCGCAACAATGGCATGTTCGCTCGATAGCCCTGCTGGCAAATTGCTTTTTAATGTTTTTGCACAATGGCCCGAAAGAAAGCCGATTGTTTTGCTTTAAATCTGCAGCAGGCCATTGAAGTTAGTGTGATACATGTTCCACAGAGAAGCACAGGTGTCAGACAGAGAATGCACGTGTGTATGTGTGCCAGAGCTTAGCTGTTTTTGATGGATACAGAGACATGGGTGGTGAATAGGCCCAGCGAAACAAGACACAGGTTGCTAGCAGGGTCCTCAGAGGATGAGCCTCGTGCTATTTGACACAAGGCCACCAGACATATTCATCAAAGTGCTGAGCAATTGAGGAGGAGATGCGAAAAGAGTGTAGTAAAGAGAGAGACCTGACAAGTATTCGTTTGAACTGTTGAACAGGTATTCTATTGAACTCTATTGATTTCTTAGTTGATTACATATTCAACTATAAACATAAAAATAGCTGTATAACATTATTATAAATAATCTAAAAATAGCATGATTGTAATGCATACAATGTTTATGTAATAATATTTTTTTATTAATCACGTTTTAGTTACTATTAATAAATTAATAATAAATATATAATTAAAATAATATTATACAATTATATATATATATATATATATATATATATATATATATATATATATATATATATATATATATATATATAATTAATTTAAGTTATAATAGTAGTAGTAGTAGTAGTAGTAGTAATAATAAAAATAATAATAATAATAATAATAATAATAATAATAATAATAATATAATAATAATAATAATAATAATAATGATAATAATAATAATAATAATAATAATAAAGCAATAGTATATAATAATAAAGTCGTAGTAGTTGTAGTAGTAGTATTTAATATTACAATTGTTCAAATAATACCATTAATTAAATAATTATAAATTTAAATTTTTAGTTAATATTCAGATCAATAAAGTTAATATTTATAAATAGTTATAAATAGTTATATATTTTATATTCTACATGTCTGTATGTTCCGGTTGACCCTCTACCATCACAGACCCCCAGGGGTCACCTAGTAAAAATAAATGAATAAATAAATACACTTTCGTCCATTAATACTATTATTACACTATAGCATATTAATCTTAATACAGGTTAATGACATCCATTAACATCATCTAAAACAAGTATACAGTTGATCATCCAGAGTTACATTAACAAGATCTGCTATCTGTTTTCCCGGGCTAAGTTACAGATGATTTGACTTCTGAGGCAGAATGACAAGCAAAAATGAGATAGCTAGGAATGTGCCTTGAGGGCCTCATTTGCCCATCATCCCAGTTTCTTCTCTATATAGCACATCTGCCTTCTCTGAGAGCTTCCTGCGAGCTATTTTAACTTGCCCAAGGAATATCACTTTGGAAACACATTAATTAAACCATGAACTAATTGTATGTTACTTTGCTGTCAACTGATTTGGTATCACAATCTTTTAGAGGCTAAAAAAAAAGTGGAAAAAAAGATGATTCTCTTGTTTGCTGTAAGATTCCAGCTGTCACTGGATTTAAGGAAGCATGTATTTAATTAACAAAACAGTTCAGTGAAGCATGCATCAATATTTATTTATATAATGAAAACACAACAGTGCTCACTCAGTATTCTGAACACTGAAAATGATTTACAAGAATATAGTGAATTCACAGAGCGAGTGGGGAATAATTACTTGCTGACTGTGTTGTATTGTTTTTTGTCAATGTTCCAGATCTGAACATTATTGGTTTTCTCAGTAATGGCAAAAAAAAAAAAAAGATTGAGAACAACTTCATGAAATATATTGAGACTATTCTAAAAATATGATTTATTATATCTGTACTAAAAGTAGTAAGTGTGTTTTTTAATGTCATACTTTTTGTCCTATACAATACCATCCACTGTGATAAGTATAAATGTAATATATTGTATAACATGTTACTAATATACACTATATATTCACAGTGCATTTTACACCCGTGAATTCATTTTTAATAATAATAATAATAATAATAATAATAATAATAATTATTATTATTATTATTATTATTATTATTATTATTATTATTATTATTATTATTATTATTATATACAAGTTTATATAATTTAATGAAAACAAAATATAAATACTGAATGATAAATAAATAAATAAACTAAAACAAAATGTTGACTTGACAACTAAATATAAGAAAAAATACACACACACACACACACACATATATATATATATATATATATATATATATATAAGTGTTCCTGTGGCTCAAATGGTCAATCAAGCGGTAGGTTGGGGGTTTGATTCCCCGGGAACACATGATAGGTAAAAATTGATAGCCTGAAAGTCGCTTTGGATAAAAGTGTCTGCTAGATGCAGAAAAAAATATATATATATTATATGAATATAAATATATGCTTGCAAATATTTTCAAAAACATATACTGGATGTGTATGTATTTTTAGTACATAATAAAATAACATGACATGATCAGTAAAAGTCAGATCTTCTTAGGAAACCTGTTTGAAAACAATCATTTTTTCAAATCTTTTTGAAACTGCAAGTTTCTTTAATTGTGCTGTTCCTTCAAGCAAAGAGAAAATATATTTTGGTTATGCAATCCACTGTTATCAGATATAAACAAATTGGTCTAGACAGAAGAATTGGTCTTTGAACAGTCCATTTTTTATTCTTTTTGTTAATATTATATCCTTGTTGTACATGTGTTCTTCTCAGCTCATTTAGGCACAACTGGATTAATCGTTCTCTGCCCATAATATTTAAAATGAACTAGTCTGTCATACCTTAAAGGAAAGAGAGAAAGAGAGGGCGATGACAGGACAAACAAATACAAACAGTATCAGCTGTGGCAAGCCAAGCACGACTTTCGCTGGTTCAGCACAAACCGAAGGCGCAGGAGGAAATAAGAGAGAGGGAGAGGGTGGTGGGGTATATATGCTGCACTGGGGGACTGATTTATACATGATCTCAGGTGGGGGGTGAATCCGCCCGCAGTCTCCCTGCCTGACGCTGTCGCCTCTAATGAAGCAGAGGTGCGTGTGAGGAGACAGACGCAGTCTCGCACAAACAAGGGCAACCAGGCCTCACAACATAGCCCCTAATGAGCCCCCCAGTCATATTTTAGCATAATGCCTCTGCATTGACACGGTTGTTGCTCTATTGTATAGGTGCATACTTAAGGACCATCTCGTTCTCTTGTGGGATCTCTCACCCACACATATATATGCTCATTTGTCACACACATTTGTCAGTTGCATGCATGTAGGAGCACAGCATACATTCAAAGAGAAGGAATTAATGTCCAACACGTCTCGATGGCTTTCCTCCAATCCTTCAGAGGCTGTGAGAATGCAGACTCAGGTAATGTCACCGTCATATCCCCTTGTTACAGCTCCCCCACAGGGCCCTATCCATATGGCTCAGTCTCAATGGCAGGGCTGTGAGATAGAGGGTAACGAAGCTGGCGCTATTTTTAAAGAGCCTTTCTCCATTTCCAGCACAGCTTGTTAAGAGCTCATCGTTACCACACTTCCATACTTTCCCATCCTAGGTGCTAAGGGCAACTGAGCTTGGGCCTAGATAAAGTGCCAGAGTTGTCACATAGTCTTACAGAGATAGTGTTTCACCTCACTAATCATGCCGCTATGAGCAAACGTGGTCAGGTGCTGTCAAGGCAACAGGGTAAGTGGCGAGCAGGTATTGCTTTAGCTTGTGAAGGATTCCATTGTTGATGTTGGGAGGAGGCCAGGTTTTTATATAGAATCTGATGCTGTATGTGAGCTAGTTAATGTACGAGCCAGCCTGTGGTGCCGCCAAAAAGAACGCGCTCTTGGGGTAGGGCTGTAAAAAGGGGGATTATGAGAGACAGGATTAACCTTAACCAGGTGGGAAAGAATTTGGAAAAACTATTATTTCAATCAAAAAACATTAAGTGGCAAGACCACTTTACTTTAAACTTTAAACTCAAACATTTTCACATAGATCCATGGTAAATGAATTGAATGCTGCAGATAACTCGCTGAACTTAACATGTTTAACCTCTGAACAAAACAAATGCCCTGTTTCTGACTGATCAGACTCATCTTCAGAGTCACAATTCTAGCACACATAAATTGCAAGCATCATGGGCCCATTTGTTACATTTTACACATTTAACCCAGGTCTCTTTTGGACGACTGTTTGAAAATGGCTCCACATAGATGAGGCAGAAGCACTCTTTACTATTTACAATGTACAAACCAATTTACAACTATTATTAAGCATTGCAATACTTACAAAATATGTTGTTTAATATGTTGTTCAGTTTTACTTAAAAGGTTATGCTACAATGGTTGATTAGAGGGTGTTGTGCATAAATGATACATTGATTTAATAAGCTGCTAGACTTCTATACTCTTTGCTACTACTGAAATTCCCACAAGATTTCAACATTATATCTAAAATGTAAAAAAAAAAAAAATAATAATAATACAAATAAAATAAAAATAATAATAAAAACACTTGTGTTTAAATTTAAACCACACACTGACTGAACATGATTGGTTCAAGAGCCACTGAACGGTTCTGATTGGTCATTATGATAATGAGCTCACAGCAAAGAGCTTTGATGTCCGTGCAAATGTCCTTTGAATGTTTTTTTTTTTTTTTTCAATTAACTTTTTGAAATGTGAACATCTGTGGTGAATCGTCGGATCATAAACCTCTCAGATTTAATTAAAATATCTCCACTTTTCTTTCGAAGATGAACAAAAGTATTAGATGCTTTGGTGCATCTTAAAGGTGAGTGATGACAGAATTCAAATTGTTTTAAGGGAACTATGAAATTAATTTGAAAATACAGTGGTATATTTTTATTTTTTACCAGCTTCTGCAAGCGTGTATGGCGTCTGGCATTTGAAAGCTCATTGTGACTTCAGGTGAGATTTATTTTTAATTAATGTTATTTGTCTGTGCCAGTCATGTTCTTGACACATGCATGTGTAAATATATACAAAAATAAAATTAGTCATTATAACATGAACAACATTAGCGTTCTTTTATTTGCAAAATGAAGTTGAGTATTTCTGAATTCCTGAATAATTTGGCTCCATTGTAATTTAATTATCATTTTAATGGTTTTATGGTCTTTGAAAAACAATGTTATGAACATACAATTGGGCTGATCACCCAACTGTGGCAGGTGTCTTTATCTGTTCAAGCTTGACAACCTTATCGCCTGTATTTTCTAATATACATTTCTCATTACAGATAATATCAAAGATTAAATTGTAAGAAAAGTTGCTTATAAGAGAACATACAGTATAGGCTACATCTGAAACTGCTTAGTCTGGGAAGGTTTTTGACTATATTACCGACCAGATACATTGTTTTCAGCATACTGTCATTCTTAGGGTTCATTTGATGCTACTAAAAAGAACATTTATTTTGTGTATTTGGTGTAATTAAATGTTTAAGCAGTTTAAGTGAAAATAAAAAAAAAGGCTCACGAGGCTCACGTCTTTGAAAAGTAAGGTGTGCTGTGATTGGCTAGCTATCCGGCAAATTGTGATTGGCCCCATGCCTCAAGTGCCTCAGCAACTGTAAAAACTGGCCGCTCCCGCTAGATTTGCATTGGGTCCTGCGGGAGCCCAAACCAAATGCAGCCCTCTAATTGCAAGGTCTTAGTTGTAGAACATGCCAGTCATACTCAAAGAAGTGACCCCGTCCCACCGGCACCCCTTTGGTCAGTCGTCACTCTACTTCTGCCACAGACTTGCAGAATGAATGCTGCACTCTAACCCTCCACCTCTTTGGCTGTAGAGGGTTTTTCTCATCGGATACACCACAGTCCTCGGTCACAACGGCATCACTTCTGAGTGAGAGTAGTCAGAGTAGATGACCTTGCTGCTTAAGTGCATCTTTAGCTATTATGGTGTTTCATTTTAGCAGGAAAACCTTTCAGAAGGCAGTGTATTAAGAGCAACTGGTTGTTTTTGTAACATTGTAGTGACTGAAAATTTCCTTGCAAAAATTAGTTTCTGGGGAAGTTATATACAGTACATGCACCAACTCATGGAGCATATTCAGAAAAGAAAACTGAACTGAATTGAAAGTAAAAGCAGGCTTAGTGAGCAAAGTGATCATAAGAGTTTATTAACCGCTAGAGTGTCAAAAGTTACCTACCGCAGCTTTAATTAATTTAATCGGGAATTAAACAAACTATGCTAAATTGGTTATTACATGTACATATATGTAATAATGTGTTTACTTTTTTATTAATTAATAACTTTATTTACATTTTAAATGACACTCAAATATTAAGTCCTCCATAATCGTATGATATATTTAAATATAACTGCATAGTTCTGACCTTTCTCTTCTCTCTC
Source organism: Carassius auratus (assembly GCF_003368295.1). Classification (NCBI taxonomy): domain Eukaryota; kingdom Metazoa; phylum Chordata; class Actinopteri; order Cypriniformes; family Cyprinidae; genus Carassius; species Carassius auratus. Next base: position 34,704,824 of record NC_039249.1, read on the forward strand.
TCTCTCTCTCTCTCTGTCTGCAAAAAATAAATAGATAAAATGTTAGAACAGCTGCTAATAAATAACAATTTTCATGTGAAGTGAGAAAAATAATCAACATACTCAACAGAAGGTACCTACTGGAAGCGTGGACTGAAGAACCTCGGGGCAAAAACAAAGGAAGGAAAACACACCAAACTCCATTTGTCAGAGTGAAACTTTATGTATCTGACAGTAAGAAGTGTGAGACCTAAAGTAAACTTGTTTAGATGATGAACTTTAAGAGCAATGTGTTCATGTTCACGTATACGGATTTATTTAACACTTTTTCAAACAAAGACAAAAACAGCACATACTGTACATATCCATTATGAGAGGAGGGTCATAACACAGCTCAGTCATATTACGGCATCCCTGCAGCAGTTCAGCTTTAAGTACCTTGTCTAAGGACACAATAATGTTTAAGTACCTTGCCAAAAGGCCTAAAGGTACAAAGAAAATGAATTTCATTTTCGCAAAACACAGCACAAGTGTCGATGTGAAGTGGCTCACCTTTCTAACTGTGAGTCAATAGTCAGCCCTAAGCAAAAGTGCCTTTGTGCAGCACTCTGCAGTAAAAGTTTCATATAGTCAATTTAGTGTAGCTTTCCTCCTCAATTACATGCACAATGTATCTTCATATTCTCTATGGTGTATGAATACATTAAAACATGTAACATTTCTCATTCCCCCGTGGTTACATCTCTTATAAAGCCAAACGGAATCAGCTCTGAACTTTCACAGCATTACATAGAAAACACTGTCCATTGTTAACTGCATTTCACTTGGCTCATAAAGCAAATGCACATTGGTTTGAAGCTTCTTAAATGATCGGTGTGTCCTCAAATTAAAATGCCCCCAGGGCCTAAAAAAAATAAGCATATATTTCTGTGAGCGACTGTAAGACACTTCCAAATGGATCTAAAGAGCTCATTTCAGAGCCCCATCCACGTCATATATCAGTAATGCGCAAAGAAATCTTTAAATGGGGTAATTACTCCAAGCATGTGATTAGAATGTCATTCGATGACATTGGCTAATTAGCTCTGTCTTGGTTCATCACAGCCGCTCAATAGGAAAGGCTGTCACGGCTAGCAGGGAGGTGCGACACCATAGCTGGACTATGGCATGTAAGGGCTTGGATAAGAAATTGTAGGACAGAGGGTCTTTTAATAATTTGTGACACATCTGTCATGGAGAAAGGTTTGAGAGACTCTAAATAGCATGAATTTAATTTTAGTATTATTCTCTTGATCTTCACATTTTAGCTGGTGAGGAACCCTCTTTCGTTACTCTTTGAGCAGAGATAATGTAACTGGTACATTAAACATATACTGCATATAATATTTCTGCATGTTGCAGATTTGTGAATTTAGGATAAAAAAAAGTTAGGATCAATCCAAACTACTGTACATCTTCAGTGTCACTTTCTGGATTCTTTGAGATCTAAAAAAAAATATAATAAATAGAAGAATGAGAATCGAAAGAAGACATCATTTATTTGAAATATGCAGTTGTGCGTGTGTTTGTGTGTGTTTTATGCAGAAATCGGTAGTCACTTTTTATTACATACTTGACACATAGTAGGGGGCACTGGATGATTGCTCAGAGGTTTACAAAATGTGATTTATTTAGGACTCTCAAAGGGAGTTTGTTACAATAGAAAATCTGAAATAATGCAGTTGGTAATGACAAGTTTTTACAGGCAAGGTGGTGTTGCAAGTCCATAAATAGAAAGAATTTAGAGTGTATTACTATAACTTTGAGCACACCCTTGCTCATTTAAAATACTCCAGAGTCATCAGCATTAGAACAATGGTCAGAAAATGAATACTGTAAACATTTCTAAACACAACAACATAAAATTATTAGGAAATAAGAACATTTCGAAGACACAGGTTTTTCATCACCTAACACTGTATTAGGCAGATGTAAATATTCCAGTTGTGGTAATCGTAATTAACAGTGAAGAAAATAAAGAAAAGAAAAGCCACTGAGGGAGTATAATCCTAGCGTAACGTTACCCAGCTCACCTTGCAAGTACTTTTCTAAGTGGAGGTTTAGTATACTGTGACATGCCGTTCTTTCAATGAAGGCAGCCAAGTATATTTCATCAAACGGCGACGTAATTAATTTCAGCTACTGCAGTGCGACAGTCAAATGAAATAAATTTCTCCTCCTATTATCAAGGGGCACATCCAGCCACCGAGCTGCAGACATGGGCGCTCTGCATCGATGATGAGAAAGACTAAGTGTTTTTGCTTTTACTAATTACATCTAGCATATGTTGTACAGAGGCAGGGAGGAGACCGACTGAGGACTGAACATCACGTAATTGTATGAGTCACAGGGTTTCTTATTTGTTAAATAAATATATACTTAATTTCTTGAAAGTCCCGGGTTGCTTTTCATTTGGCAAACTATAATGAGAATTCCAGTGATTAACATTTAATGTTTAGTTTCCTGCATATGAAATGAATTCATAAAACCCATTCACTCCTGGGAATGCAAACAAATTTAATTACACCTCTTTGCGATGACACATTTTCTCTTCCTTTCAAATGTCTCGTGCTCAGATTGCAGGGAGAATAATGATGCACAGGAGTAAAGCTCATCTTAAACAGCTGTGAACACTTTGATCAACCATATAAAAGACTGAAAAAAGGCCAGTGTAAAAGTACCACCATCTTGACCTCCACCACAGAATGAGAACACGGAGTCAAAACACAGTGCTATTCTCAGCTTTAATGGATGCTGTGCTCTGGGAAATGGTGACTTGAAAGTCAGAAGTCATTCAGGATACCGCTTTGAAGCAACTGTAGATTTATTGCCAATCTCATAATCTTGCTTCCTTTGCTTTCTATTAAAGTTTAAAGGGGTCCTATTATGCTTTTTTCACTTTTGGAATTTTAGTCAGTGTGTAGTGTGTATGTTTGGGCTTAGAAAAAGATCTTCAAACAAAGTCCACTCCAAAGGGAGATATTTCGTTTTTAAAAAAGTCCCTTTTCAAGAACTACAACGAACAGCTTGTTTGGACCACATAGTTTGTTTTCTGGGTTTTGTGATATCACATTATATTTTGATGTATATCACTGTATTTATGAAGGAAACCGAAATTCTTCAGAAAAATGGATGTTATTTTAATTGAATCTTGCATGTAATGTCTGATAAAGCAGTGTGTGCAGCTGTGTGTGTGTGTGTGTGTGTGTTTGTGTGTTTGTGTGTGTGTGTGTGTGTGTGTGTGTGTGTGGGTGTGTGTGTGTGTGTGAGTGTGTGTGTGTGTGTGTGTGTGTGTGTGTGTGTGTGTGTGTGTGTACAACGGTTACCGGGGAAACCTTGGTCCGTACCACTCCAACTGTGACTCCTGCTGGCAGTTTGCATACATATGCCGCCTGAGAAACCCTGGACTATGGAATAAATAAATTCAACTGTATGACAGTTTCACTGCAATTCATGTTATCATGATGGAATTAAATAACAATAAAAATAATACATATGCACTTATCTGTACATAGTAAATGCAGTTATTTTTAAGCGGTTGTTGACATCCTATCTAAAAGGGGATTTAGCCAAAAAACTAATAAATAAAAACTATAACGTTACTACTGTAATATGTCTAGCAATAACCGTCCATGCAAAGGTTTTGCGCGACCCTCTTGTTCAATGTTCTGTGGGTCTTAATCCGGCTCATATTGATATGTTATATTGACGCCATCCTTAACTAAACCAGAGCAGATAGAGGTACTTGGTGCTTTGGCAAGGGGCGGGACAGCATTGAAACACTGTCTAAACAGTAAGCCAATCACAACGCACTGCAACAGCTAACGAATCACGTCACATTTCGTTTTTAAAGGCGGGCCTTCTTCATCGTTTTTCAAACCACCAAGCATGCAAGCCTGTTCTACTACACCCCCAAAAACAAATTCAAGACATTGTAAAAGAGCATAATAGGACACCTTTAAACTGCTGAAGACTCCTTTCATTCCGAAAATTTTCACATGATGCTAGTATAAGCCCCATGCCAATTTATGGGAACTATTTTCAACATCAGCACTGCTTATGTCTCAACAGTATAAGGTCATTCTACACAGGGGATAGGCAGTGTGCATTGGATGCTTCAAACCTGTCATATTCAATGACTCATTGCCATAGACTGAAGACAAGTATAATATGTATTTAAAGGAGGGAAGAAATTTAGGGTCTCATTTCTAAAATACTGTCCTGGTCACTGTCACCTGTGCTGCCAGAAATCAAAAGCTTCTGAGTTGTGTGGTTTCAGCATTAATGTTAGTAGGATATAAAAGAGCACTGGTTAATGTCCAAATCTTTTAATTGAGATTATTGCATGTAATAAACACACACATATATATATATATATATATATATATATATATATATATATATATATATATATATATATATATATAATAGACAAAATATATAGATGTATTAAATCACACAACACATCTCTCCTAAAGCTAATTAAGTTCAACTTTAACATCACTGCTTTAAAAGGACAGAGTAAAATAAAAGGCAGAGCATGGATTTTTCTGTTCACCAGAGGCATGTGGATTGTATACATGATGTATATGGGATTGGCAAATAGAGCTTATTATCAAACAACAGTAGTATTGACAAAAATAAAAAATAAAAATAAAAATAAAAAATAACAAGACACAACCACTCACTTCTCTTTAACTAGACAACTTTAGTAGCTTAAGGCTATCTCAACCCGAACATTAATATAGAGTTAGGCTTGAAAAGAAAACACAGAAACTGTTCAACTCATTTTAATTTCAGACCACAGTCAAACAATCAGTAATAGCACAGCCTATCTAATAATCATTCAGTGGAGACTTGGAAACATAATGTTCAGTTTTATTGTATTTTTCCTTGTATTCGTTCATGTTGTCATTATTGCCATGAGCAACTTGCACAAACTGAATGCCCTGAGTTGCCCTGAATCAACCCAACAAATTAAAGTCCTGCTGTAGCTCAAATCAGAAAACAATGGATGCATAAAAACAAATTAAATAAATTAAAATGAAGGCTTACTACAACACATACACTTCAGGTTTCATATTGTATGGGTACTTTCCATAGATATAATATAGATATTACTGTATGTTTTCTTTCTTTCTTTCTTTTTTATTTTACTGTGCAAGCTGTTATTTCTGTCTCCTTAACCTAAATCTACCTCTCACATAAAACGTTCTGCATTTTTTGATTGTCCTCAATGTCACCAGAATGTCCCCACAAGATCAAAATATACTGTACTGATATCAATATCATTTTGGGATATTTGGTCACCATAACACACACACACACACACGCACACACACACACACACACACACACACAAATGTTTTAATTCCTGTGTATTTAAAACTCCAGCTACTCTAATAGGTCAGCCGGCTCAGTCTGTTGTGATTGGTGTAACAAAAATCTTCCTTTAGCATATTTGGGTTTCAGCTCTAGACGTCGTCAATTAGGCAAATTTATAACATGGTTACGAAGTTAGTGCTAGCATAGCTAAGTTAGTTTGTAAATTTTAAAGCACAAACGGTTCTAAAAGACACTAAAGTGAAGGTAAAGAAGAAGCCTGGAGTGTTTCCATTGCTAATCCTTTCTCAAGTTCATAGTAAGTCAGTTCATGTTTGCTGCTCACCAAGGGTGGTTTTATGATAAATCACACAGTCTGGAAGGGGAAAACAGAAACACATTTTCCACTTTTATTCAAATATTGCTGATGTTGTGAACTGCACAGGTCCTCATAGTAAGGAAAAGATTGTTCTCTGAATGTCCAAACACATAGTCTTTCACCAGACACGAATTACATGTAAGGAACACGCAGATCCGAGGATTGACAAACCAATGGGGCTCATGGAGTACTGGGTAAAAACAAAAAACAAAAAAAATATATAAAAAATAACATGTGGTACATTAACTTGAATTAAATACTAGATAATTGACTTTCTTCATGTAGTTAATATGAGTTATGCCAAAGATCTGATGTGTGAAACAGTGTGCTGTTAACTTCCCTGCCTTGATTCAATGTCCCAGCTGATTAGATGCAGGGTGGGTGGGTGTCCTCCCAACGAACAAGTGCTTCTATAAGATCTGGAGCTTCATTTCAAAAGAATGAAAGAATAAATAAAACACTAAAGTCTTAGACATCTTACTGAATACGCAATTTATTATTTTATTGATTCCCCCAGGTACCACACACAGTGATATTTCATGATGCTTGTTATCGTTACGTTGATTGCAAAAGAAAGCAAGCTGCTTTTGAGGATCTTCACCATTCAATCATCATCCACATCAAAGCCTAGAGCAGGAGTGGTAATACAGCCGCTGATATTGAATTCTCTCTACAATGGAGGCAATAAGAGCTCAGGTCAGCTTGTCTGATGCTAGAGCTGATGATGACTATTTATATAATATAATAGATTTTGATTCATATCCAATATTGAAATGTACCTCCAAAATATATTAAGAAGAAATGTTAAGTTATCTATTATTATTTTTTTCTTAATTCAGGAGGCTACAGTTTCTTATAAAATCATGGATAGCATGATAGTAAATTACTTCCCTGATTTATACAGAGAACTTGAGTTCCCCCCATCCAGGTTTCAATCCAAGGAAAACAATTTAAGGATTCAGAACAAACTACTGATCTCTGTTGAAAGTCTACAGTGGTTTTTAAGCATAAAGACTAAGACAAAGCTTTGACAAGAAGCATAACCATTCAATTAACATTCAATTTAATGATGAGTCTTTTAATCACAGCTTTTTGTGAGATGTAGAGCAAACCAGGCATTTACTGAAAATCACTTTTTTTTTTCTTAAACACAAATGTATCTGCTTTTGATTCACACAGGTTTCACTTTCAATTTAGAAGCAACCTGAATAATACATACTGACATTTCTCTTAACATTTTACTATTTAATGACCCTTCTATAATAGATAACCACTGCTGACTTTTATTGGCAACTACAAAAATGTTTCATGCCTAAGTGTTAAAATTACAAGAAAATTAGATGAAGTTTAAAAAAAAAAGTGTAAAGTTCTTCTCGGTTTGTAAAATTGTACTGCCATGTTGTGATTCAGTTTTCATATTTGACAAATGGAAATGTCGCTGACTACTTTTTGCCCACAAGTTTGGCACCATAAGATCCCTGATGACATCACTATGCTGTTCTCCATGTTCCTCTGTTAAGTTGGCAGTCCTTGTGGCAGTGGTTCATGGGTAGTGATGAGTAGCTGCCTCTTCCCCAGGCACACTCGTACTGCCTGGAGCAACGCTCTATGTAAACAAACAATTGACATGGCCGCCTTGCGTCTACCGCCACTGGGAATTCCCGCTCACGCAGCACAGCCCAAGCAGGTAATTTCACTGCCTTACCTGCGACTTTAAAACAGATTTGTTTTAGTCTTTGCTGGTGAAGCGAAATAGAAAAAAATAATAAAACGATGACTTCCCCCACAGACCTGTCAATGTGTATACATGGATTTCTTTAAAAAAAGGACTCTGTGGTCTGTTGTTTTCTTTTTTTGAATTATTATTATTTTGTTCTCACTCTAGTGGGAGCTGGTGGGTGGGTAGATAATTCCAAGTGATATATGCCTGACATCCCACTAGCTGGCTGTCAGTGATAAAAATTTTAGAGGTTTCAGACAGTCAAATGTGTAACACATGCGTGTAAGCTCGTACCAGGCTCACTGTCTGATTTGTGATTTCTCAGTCTGGAATCACAAGCATGAACATGTCTTGTTGCTCTGGCAGGCAAGCACTACACAGCTTATTATATTGGTGGATGTGTACAAGAATAATGTCAGTACTAATTCCTGGATGCTAGAATAAAACACTTGTGTGTATCAGCTTAAAAGTCAGAAATGAAGGTTTAATAGCTAATTACAAGGCATTCTGCCTTTACACTCAGATAGGGCCTCATTTTACACTAGTGGTATAATAAAGTGTAATTTATTAAAAGGACATGATTACATTCAATAACAGTATATACACACACACCTACATACAGATATACATACATACCTGTACATACATTCAGATTCTGCAGATTATTCAGTTTTCCAGCATCTTTGCACATTTAAACCCTTTCGAGCAGTGACTATTATTTTGAGATCCATTTTTTTTTTTTTACACTGAGGACAGTTGAGGGACTCAAACACAACTATTAAAAAAGGTTAAAACATTCACCGATGCTCCAGAAGGAAACAGCACCAAACCAACATATTATCTTGATTATTTCAGACCTGACCAGTAATATATAGTATATAGCAAATACATACATACAAACATATATATGTAGTTGGAGTGAATTAATCCACAGTGGTTTCTGAGCTTTTGGTCAATGCTGAAAAGAAGTTTTCATCCATAATGTTGAGTGCATAAGCTTGACTTGTCAACAGATATTTGATATTTTCAAATATTTTTTTTTTTTTAATTTACAAGCAACATAAAGAGCATATCTTCCAAATGATATTACACTTGAAACACTGATGTGTGAAAGCCAGAAATGTCATCATTGGCCTTATTTTCCTATCCTCATTAATTGTATGTGATGTTTTATGTCATATTCTTAACATTCCATTAAGTATATTATTAACATAATAAATAAAACAAGACTTGTAGTCTCAATGAGCAAAGCATTGCTTCCTTCATTCCTTCATTCAGTAATGAAGCAAAATAATGTAGGCCTAGTTATGAATGAGTTATTAATCGACTCTCCAAATCATTCAAAGCCACAGATTTGTTCATTAATGAAAACCGTTGTGTTTCTTGGAGTCCCACCCAATATGATTATGGATTGGAACTATTATTTTTTTGTAAAATAGAAGAAACATGACAATATTCTGTTTAAAGGTTACATTTAAAATGTTAAAATTTAACTTAATATGACCTTAGTTCTGGCACATTTGCCATCATTTGGATGGATTCAGGGAATTTTGGATTCAGGGAAATTTGCATTCTTGCTCGTATCTTAATAAACATGAAAACAATAACACACATCGAATGGTGTCTGCATCGAAGAGAGTTTAAATATCTTACATTTTATTCATGTACCCCTGGATTTGAAACATTTCTTTTAAGATCAATATTCTTTGTGGTAATACAGAGATCTATCCTGTATTAAATTCTCTGTTTTATATCAGGAATGTGCTACCATGCTACAGTATATACAGGTATTCTTCTGCACCTAGACATAACTCAATAATAGCTGCCTTCCTATCAATGTCATACCTTCTGTTATTTACTCAGAAACTTACATGTTGGTCTCTTTTTATAAAACGCACTTCAATTGATTTTTGTATGATACATAGAATGTATCTGTGTCATGTGATTAAAGAATAAACACAGTTGCACTTTATTTTACAGTACATGTACTAACATGTACGTATAGTGTATTTACAGTGTATTTATCTAAGAAAGTTCTGGTAACACGAGGTAACTACATGGGGTAGGGTTAGGTTTAGGGGTAGGTTCAGGGTTAGTACCTAGTTATTACATAGTTATTGTAGCTACTATAATAAGTACATAGTATGTACATGAGGAACAGGACTGTAAAATAAAGTGCTACCATAAACACCATTTTACTGATGTTTAAGCATAGTGGCTTTAGGATAGAGGTTGTGAAATTACAGTAACTTACTTTTAAAACTTGCTCCTTTTATACAATGAAAATAAAGCAGCAGAAAAAAAAAAAAAAATAAGAACAGGAGTCAGAGAACATCCATATGCAAATTTTGGTCAAGAGCTACTGAACTGTTGAATAGAGTTTGATGATTCTTTGAGCTCTCAGCATTTCTCTTTGTGTCAAATGTGAAAAAAGACATTACATTCTCCTTGAAACAGCACCTCATTTCCAAAGGGGACATTTAGTGCTTAAAGGCCTGTATAGGAGCTAGATTTTTCACACTGAAAAAGCCTTTTTTGCCCTACCTATTCAACCTAGTCTTACCAGTCTACAGTAAAGATGTATTTATTGCCTTGGATTAAGAGCTATGGAATCAGATTGGTTGTGGTTGTTTATTGTCATTAATCATTTACAACAAAATCAAGCCACTCAGAATCACCTTCAAACAGTGTGATACAGCATTTAAGAAAATGGATAGATATTGCACAATGAAAAATAAATGCATCACATTAAAACAAAAATAAATGTTCAATGTCTAATATACAATTTGGCACTAATACAATGCTTGCAACTAGGGAGAAAATTACTTCTACTACAACTATTACTATGATGATGATGATTCAAATTAAACTTTTTCACAGTAGTACATATATTATACAGATACATACTATAATCATATGAAACCACGTAACAATTACTTATTTATTTTAACATTTTCTTTTTTTTTTTTTTACACACTCACACTGTCATGTTTTTCGAATTCACCCAAGGATGCCCCCAAGATATTTTTTGTAGTATTTTCAAAGACAAAAAATACCATAAAAAATGTATGATATCTCAGAATACATCTCACACACTCGAAGGCACAGTAGAAAAAAAAGCTAAAAAAAAAAAAGTTGTGCCTATTTATTTCTGTGGCTGTTCTGAATGAAGGTGACCACATAGATGACAGTTATAGTTCCATGTCACTGCATTGTCGTTTGCTGTTTAAGATAATATATATAGCAACAAGAATGTCTGGTATGCCAGATATATGTTTATTATTATTATTATTATTATTATTATTATTATTATTATTATTATTATTATTTACTCTTTATTATTTATTTATTTATTTATTTTTTAGCTAGAGTGTTTTGCATTTACATCGCATGCTAGAAATGAACCTCACCCGTGTCGAACAACATTTTGAAATAGTTTGAGTTCATTGTAACCACATACACATACAGTGAGCAAGACATAAGCCTTGCCAGTTTAAATCTGACAGTCAGTTCTTCAAGATATACTAAATGTTAGTCAAAATATATGTTATTTCAAAGCAATTTATTTAAAGACAGTGCAAGTCATTTTACAGGTCACCTGCCATAGTTGCTGATAGATTAGGCAAAATTACACACCAGTGCACAAAATCATTTGGCAGCTGGTGGGTGTAAACCTCTCTTTAACTATCTCTTGTTATTTACAAACTCCCATAAACAGCTAATTTAAACACACACACACAAAAAAAATAATAATAATGGTTTAAAATGGTATAGTGTCAGAAGCACAGAACACAATAATCAACAAAAACTGACTTTATTTGGCCTGTTTTTACTGTATTTTTCGGTGAAATAAATGCAGCCTTGCTGACCATTATGGTGTTTTTCCATTGCATGGTAAATCGACTCGTCTCACCGCGACTCAGTAAGTCCAGTGTTGGGTAGTAACTAGTTTCAGCCTCAGACGTCATGCCCACAGACCTTTGGCTTAACTTCTGAAGCATATACTGTAGGACACAAAAGTGGAGACACTTCAAAAATGTCAAAGGTGATATCGTATTGGTTGAATTCTACAGGATTTCCGTGAGACGTGTGTGTCATGTTCTTTAAGGATCCACCTGGAAACAAAATTCTGTGGCACCAAACCCCTCACTTGAAAGCCGTCATGTTTACAACTGACAACCAGTGCTTATCAGGATCAACTAAATGTTGAATATTTAAAAGTATGTGAGATATTTAAAGTTTGCGGCATAGAATCTTTAATATACGTCTGAGAGTTTTACACACTGGTCTGTTATTGTGGTGACATGTCCACCCCCTGAAATGAGACAATGAACTAAACGAACTGTGATTGCTTGTTTGACATTGTGGGTCTTGGCCAATGACAGCTGCCATGAATTCCAAACCTTCAGCCGTCGGTCTGAAGGTCTGGCTATACGGGACTAGGTAGTAACTAATTACATGTAATGGCATTAGGTAATTTAATTACAAAATAAATGTAAATATAATCAGTTACGGTTACAGAGAAAGTTTGAAAAAAATTTGAATCTTGATGTAGTCTGTTGTGTCTTTTTTATGAACTATTCGTTCATTTTAATATGACTCGGGACTACCGAGTTGTCTCAGAGAGTGATTTGTTCATTTTGTGTTGACCGCACATGCGCATTACGCACCATATGGGTTCTGAATCGACAGGTGAGGTCCGAGTTTTTTATTCTTCCTGTCAGTCCCATTAGACAGAAAACGACGGTGACAGAAAGAGAAAAGATTAGTTCATTTTGCTGAACGAGACTCAAAGATCCGAGTCAGTAAAATGATCCGAACTTCCCACTAACTGGCAACACCGCAAGCAATTGGTCCACTCAACACTGACAGATGCAGCGCAATATGAAAGACTTCGTCTCAGGTTTAACAACAAACAACCTATGAAACTAATAATGAACAATATGAAACTAAAACGACATAAGCTTAATTTAAAATGGCTTAAGAACTGTAGGCTATTTAGAGGTTGCTAAACTCAATTTAGAGGTGGATAAACTCAATTTAGAGGTGGATAAACTTAATTTAGAGGTGGATAAACGCACTTTGGAGGTGGGTAAATGCTATTTCCGAATTTTGGGAGGTGCGTAAATGGCGTTCACGTGCGTTTAGCCTCCACTACATCCCTGCTTATAAGTGGTGACTGTCAGTTTATGTGCATATGACAGGATTTTTCAGAAAAAATAATACAAGATGTAGTCAACCAGACAATGAACATCATTAACAGCAATTATTATATGATGCAATCACACTTGTAGCAATATTTGTTAGTTCTGTATGTTGTTTCAGGGTTAGGATAATCTCTTCTCAGGTGTTATATTTGGGTAGGACTGATCTGGAATACTGTTGTAAACAGGGCTTGAGTGAGTGGGGCCTGGTGGGCTAGAGTGAGTAGTGGCCAGCGGATTCAATAAAGAAGCGGCCGGCTGGCTTGCGGCAACCACATGTGATGTCCCCGGACTGGACTCCAAAGGCCAAACATATTTTTGCTTAAAAAAAAAAAAAAAAAAAAAAAAAAAAAAAAAAAAACCTGGTTACTTTTTGTAAGAGAAAAATATGACTTATGTTCATTATAGGTTTTTTTTTCTAAATATATTTTGGTAATGATGTAGTTATTATTGTACTAATTTTGATATGTAGGCAATTTAGAAAGTATTTTTGTTAAACCTTGACTAGGCCTATTAAAGACATGTGAGAGAAAGAGAGAGAGAGAGAGAGAGAGAGAGAGAGAGACTGAAAAGAAAAATGGAAGGAAAGGTGCCATTCATGTGATGACCATACAAAAATAGTTTCAGAATTCGCTGTGGGTGTATGGGATGGCCTGGATGACTGTGACATTTTCGGCCTTAAATTTTGTCCCAGTCCGCCCTTCGTGGAAATTAATGGCACAGACGTGCGGTTTCATGTACTACACATAATGAGCATGTGCATCGCACGTTTTGTTTTCAGTCTCTGCCATCTCAATATATAGAAGTAAGTACATGAACAATATAACAATATAACAGTTATTTAATCGGTTCATCCAACGATGGTATAAATATTGATCAATTCTGGGAAAGCTTATTTTCCTGGCCAAGAAAGAATAACTTTCCTACTTCATATAATACTAGCATTAACTTAGAATGTAGCAAGATCAACATTCATTGACTCTGAATTGTGAGCAACACACAGAGGCAATCAATTGTGAATATAAGGGATTTAATAAATGAAATTACAGCTAACGTAAAACAAGCAAAACTAAGTAAAATACATACAGTATAAACATAATAAAGGAAAGTAAGGAAAGAGACAGAGAGAGAGAGAAGAAGAAGAAGAAGAAGAAGAAGAACAAATAATGGCAGTATTTAGCTTCATTAACCGCAACCTAATGAGAATCATCAGAGAATAAAAATAAATAAATCACCTTGACAAAGGGGCAGAAACTTAGACATGCATCTAACCAGCTGGAAATGGTTACTTGCATTGGCTTTGTTGCTAATCAAGTGTCCAGATGCGGTAGACAATGGATGTCCTTGATGAGTTCTGTAGGAGTGAGCTGGAGGCTTTCATCGAGTTCTGAAGATCGGAGTCCACAGCGAATCAATAAAGTAACTTGAAAATAAAAACTACAAAAAGTAAACAAAAAAATTCAGACTCCAGGGTGATGAGTCTTGGAGAGTGTGTCTCAAAGCGTTTGAGCAAAGATTGGTTTGGATTAGGGATTTGTAATGGTTCTACCAGTGACACCCATCTTTGGCAGATTGACCATTATACAGGTGTGAATTATGAGCAGGAGATGTTCCTTTTAGTGATGCGTGGGTCAGGTTTTTTCACGCTTTTATGAAATTATTTGGCCCCAAAAATAAAGAAAAATGTTTTTACCCGCCCCGCCCGGACCCGCAGTTTATGAGGCAGCCTATTATAATTCAGCTATCAAACTGCCCAGTTATTTCACTTCAGCACTGCATTTCACACACTCGTGAGGGTGCGCAAATTAAGTTTAGAGCCTGTAGCCATTGAAGTCTCCATCCACAAACAGACGTACATCGTACATACTATTGATTTTCACCGTTGACAGATTTTGCAGAACATTTATACTGATAACTTCTGTGTGCAGATTTGTCACAGGACGTGCAATATGACTGTTGCGTCAGACTATATATGAACTAGCTGTTTTAAATACAGTATTTTTTTTCATAAGTATATTTGAAAGTATATTTTTTTCGATTATTGGTGATTTCATAGGCTCTCTCTCTAGTGCACCTGCGCGGTTTAAAACACCAAACAACTATCAAACAAACTGCTGTGAACAAGAGGAACGAATGTACTTCCTCAACAGACAATGAAATCAATCAATCAATCACCTTTATTTATATAGTGCTTTAAACCAAATACATTGCGTCAAAGCACTGAACAACATTCATTTGGAAAACAGTGTCTCAATAATGCAAAATGATAGTTAAAGGCAGTTCATCATTGAATTCAGTTATGTCATCTCTGTTCAGTTGAAATAGTGTCTGTTTTTATTTGCAATCAAGTCAATGATATCGATGTAGATGAAGTGACCCCAACTAAGCAAGCCAGAGGCGACAGCGGCAAGGAACCGAAACTCCATCGGTGACAGAATGGAGAAAAAAAACCTTGGGAGAAACCAGGCTCAGTTGGGGGGTCAGTTCTCCTCTGACCAGACGAAAACCAGTAGTTCAATTCCAGGCTGCAGCAAAGTCAGATTGTGCAGAAGAATCATCTGTTTCCTGTGGTCTTGTCCTGGTGCTCCTCTGAGACAAGGTCTTGTGTATTCTGTATTCTGTCTCGTTGAAAAGTGTCTTGTTCAAAACAGTTGCATTTGATCCATCACTGGCTGTGCTGATTTAAATCTAGCGGATTTAAATCTAGTGATTTAAATTTACACGTCACTATTTGGTAATGGTACGGTTTACTTGGAACCTCAATCGAGGTGCTACTGAAAAAGTACCAGGTACAAGATACTGTATCCAGTGGAAACCCCCCAAAAGTGAACCGTACCATGCCATATCATGCAGTGGTAAAGTGCCATAAGATACCTCTTTTTGAATTATAAAAAAAATAAAATCATATATTCCAAACTTTTGGCCAGTAGTGTATGTAGTTTACATTAATGCAAGCTTCAATAAAAACTGTTGGAAGGAAAACCTGGAAGGTGTTAACACTGGTATATGTCTTTTTCTATCATGTTTTAGCCCAAATCAAGCAGCAAGTCTTCAAGCATCAAGGTCATGCCCGGACTGTAGTTATCGCCCTTACATACAGCAGTGAGGGTCTTCTGTCATGTGTCACAGTATAAAGAACATTCACTTATCTTTCAAGTGGCCCTGTATAAAGGCAGAAAAGAACAGAAAGAGAATGTGAGACAGCAGAGTGGGCAACACCTTTTCAAACAAAATCCTGTGTGAAGAGGTGCCAGTATTCACTTTGAAGAGTACAGCAAGAACAGTGAGCAAAGGGGGACTGGCATCACTTGCTCAACTGCTTTAGCAGAGAGGATTAAGGCTTTGGATTTCTCTCAGAAGGAGAAATTGAGCCCTGCATTCTTGTCAAAAATGAGCAGCCATGAATTTTCATGTGCCTGTGCTTTGTTGGACTGTATCGCCAGTCTCAGTGCCACAGCATCACCTTACCATTGGGACAGATGCGGTGTGAAGAGCACCCCATCGATGCTGCTGTCAGCATATTTTGGAATTTGACTTTGAAAGCACAGTTAACAACTTACCAATGTGGTCAAGTTTTTACACTTTGAAGTAAAGAGTTTCTGGTGGATTAGAGCTTTTGCAATAGTATTGTGGCAGCAGCAAACAAAAGACAGAATGAAATAAATGTATTTCCTTTAGACTGGTAAGTGTGAGCAGTAAATTCATAGGTAGAAACAAATGAGCAAAAATGTTGCGTATTTCTCAGATAGGAACAACTTTCTGTATACCTGATTGATGTTGTTTAACTCTCTCTCTCTCTCTCTCTCTCTCTCCTTCTCTCTGTCCAAAAGAGATCCAATGCTGACAGAAGAGAGATTAAACGAACATGGCTAACCTCAAGAGACTAATAACAGTCAGGCTGAATGTGCCCCGTCTGAAGGGGAAAAAAAATAATAATAGCATCGTCATAACACAAAGGAAATTATGAGGCCCTCCACTGGGACCCATACAGATTTCCCTGCAAGATTACAAAGGGAAATTTACATACAATGGGACTGGAGAGGATACCCCTATATGTATGCATCACAACACAAACATGGTCTCTTTGGGAACTGAGAGTCTATACTGTAAAAAGTAATGTTTCGATAATTTGTTAACAGTTCTGGGAAGATGTGTTATTGATGGTAATTTGAATATTTTGCTTTGGAGAGTGAAATACAAAAGGATAAAAGAACAAAGGACTATTCTATCAAAACCAATATTCATTGTAAGTTAGTTGCAAGAATTGAATAGCAACAATGGATTCATATCGACCTATTCAAACAGACCATTGATACAGAATATATATATATATATATATATATATATATATATATATATATATATATATATATATATATAATTTTTATTTTTTTTATCACAGTTTGTGTCTTGTTATACAGTATTTTAATTACATACACAAATACTTACATATATTTAAGCAATAAATTAAATATAAGTTTAAGATTGGTAAATTGGGATTATTGTTAGTTGCTTGAAATTGTGCATAATTTACTATTATTACTGCAATAATAAAATGTAACAACAACACATTGAAATAGAGGGTTGCACTTTGTTTTAAGTATGTGAACTTACATGTCCTTACAGTGTACTTATAGTGTACCTACCTAAGAAAGTACTGGCAATAAAAGGTAACTACAGGGTGTAGGGTTAGGTTCAGGGGTAGGTTCTGAGTTAGTACATCAACTAGTAATTGTAAATACTATAATAAGTAAATAGTATGTACTTGAGCAACCGGTCTGCAAAATAAAGTGCTGCCCTTCATTTTGTGTCCTTGTTTCAGTGTTGTTATGTATTTTGAGTATTATTAATGAACTACATGTATTTACTATATTGTTAGGGTTGGGTTAGGATTACAGTTTGGTTTAGGGTTACAGTACGTGTAATTATGCAAAATGTACTTTTATTATAATAGTAAGTATGCATATCGTGTATCTAAGGCACCCTAAAATAAAGTTTTGTCAAATAAAGGGTCTCGCTTTTTATAAGGAGCACGTATTGTGTAAGCACACAATAAATGCTTTGTATAAAATTGTTACTTCGATTCTTGGTACACAGTAGTCAAATAATGCATAACATCTGTGTACTATGCAAGAACACTACAGAGGCTACTGTGGCTTCGACATGTTCTTTTGTTCACAGAACTGATAGCGCTAAAGTTGCTATTGGTAAGCTTGTGTTTCTTTTATTTAAGCACACATAACTCTGCATTCATTTGAAATTCAAATAACTATATATGTATAACAACATGTGATAATAAATGTACATAAAAAGATACTGAACAGAAAAGTGCAATATTCTTTCTTTCTTTCTTTCTTTCACAATGCCAAATTAACGTGATACATATTTAATGTGTCACACATAAAAGCATATTTTTCTAATGTGTCTTGTGTAACGTGCTGCTATTCGAAAGTTTTCAAAAATCAAATCACGAGTTACAAAAAAAAAAAAAAAAAATGGTGTGGTGTGTTACAATCAGCACTGCCTATTGTAAAGGAATGAATTAGGTTTTCATATACATCAGCTTGACATACTGTACACTTGTTTTGGATTTGGTCTGAATGGACCTTTCAGCTGTGATTTGTATATCTGGTGTGAATGGGTCTTTATGTGATGAGAGGTTATCTGGCAGACAGGCTAAGCAAAACTCCTTTTTTCTTCTCAGTGCATAAGCTGTTGATTGGGACTTAATCTCAACAAGATAAAAGAAAATGGGGTCAGGGAGAAGTTAAGCTTTGGCAATTTCTTTTTGTTTGTGTTCTAAGTGTTTCAAAGCAAGTTGCATAGCATTTTCCAAACCTTTTGGCAGCTTATGAGGAAGAGTGTTCCTCTCCTGAACCCAGCATCATCGATTTGACCTGTGTGGGCAAAACGAGAGCGATGTACAGTATTAGTGCCTCCTCTGATCTTCCCGAGGAACTCTTTGCCTGCTCAAATTATGTCTCAAGCTGATTGTTAACAATATAAACTTGCTTAAGAAGGCTGACTGTTAATGACCTGTCTTTTGGCATTTTCCCTCTCTCTCTCTCTCTCTTCTGGGTCTTTTTTATTGGATAAAAAAATAAATAATATAATAAATGTGATAAATCTGTTTAACTAGTGCTCAAAATAAAGAAATAAATATAATGAAAGTGGTCAGTCTGACCTATCTGTTATTACAAGTCTCCTGAAATCATATAATACTATTGTTCAAATCCTTGGGGTTTGCCAGATTATTATTATTATTTTTTTTTTTTCTGAAAGTCTTTTATGTTCTTTAAGGCTGCACAGTCAACACAGTAATATTATTAAATATTATTGAAAATTTTAATGTTTTCTAATCTATAAAATCAAATTTGTTCCTTTGATGGCAGAGATGATTTTACCTTCTGAAATCTCTCTTATATACTGAGCTTCCTTGAAGTTTTAGTTTGTAATTCCTGGTTTTGCCTTTGGTTTCCTCTCTGTCCTTTTTATTTCTTTGTCTTCCCTCAGCTCCACGATGCATCCCTTCCTCATTGGCTCATCCATGGGCTTTTCCACCACCAGCAAATTTACTTTTCATCACTAAAAACCTTGACATTTACATTGCTTCTCTGTTCTACATAAGTACAGTAGAATTGTCAAACTGCTTTGGGCTGTGTCTTCTTAATGAATCTAGTCTACAAAACAGGTCTGATATCATAATGATATTGATCTCATCTGCAAGGTGCATTACATTTAATACAGTACAAACAAAATGGTACATATTATAATCACTCAAAGCTCAAAACAACTATGCACTTCTTTTTTCTACATGTATTAATGCAGCAGATTTATTCAGGCTATAAAATGTTCATCTGCATGTCAACAGAGATGGCTGAAAACAAGCAGCATTGCTGTCTGGAAAGAAGTTCACTTTTAGACTGTTTAAGCATGACTGATGTATTCATATAATTTGGACTGGGTGGAAACATCAAGTGTTCCTGATATTCAGTTCTCAGTCAGGCAGAAACCAAACAAAATGCATTTCTGTCTCATTCAGCCTCCAATTTTATTCTGTTGCAGTCAATTCCGAAATGCTAAACTGTGGTGAAAAGAATGACGCAGAGAGAAGCAAAGCTGCTATTCATGAAGCAGTGTATAAAGGACGTCAGAATTATTATTATTATTATTATTATTTTTATTTTTTATTTTTTTTTATAGGGAATTTTACTTGTTTGGAATTCAGCATTCAAATATTTAATTATATAGAATGCTATTGCACATCTTAATTTTATGAATAAAGACAATTAGGAGCTAGTGAATGAATCTGTTATTGCTTTTAAATATACTGTATTGCATCATGTATGCATAACCTATTTATTAATTTAGAAGATTCTAAAATGTTACCTTTCATTTTGCCAGTGCAAAGATGAAAATGTATCCCATGTTGGGATTGCTCTGAGGCAAGAGTGTTTCTAGGACACCCCTGCTAGAGATCAAACCTACAACTTGTGTGTTATCAGTCCACATGGAGCAAACCCCTTCGATCATATCTCTGCATCCCCCTTGCTGCTTCTCCTCACTGCTTCTTCATTTCTCAACACACTCATTCGCCTTCATGTATAACCATAATCACAGACCATGAAAGCCTTCCATACAACAAGATTCCATGCCTTGTTTAACCAAGTTTACATAAGCTGTAATAAAAACAAACCTGCACTCAAATCACTTTCCTTTCAGATATAAGATGGATGCTTCCTCTTGAACCAATCTTGAGAGCAATCAGTGATTTACACACACTGTGAAAGGGATTAGTTTGTCTTAAGCCACTGGCAGTTTCTGGGGTGATTCCAGCAGTAGGTCCACCATTTCATTGTTGTTGACTTCGGAAAGCTGAGCATTCATATTTTCAGTAACCTTTAGCCCTTGATGAAGAATTAGAGAACAATACAATGACTAAACTATTTCTTAACATGTTGACACACTGATTTATTTGACTTCAAAAGTAGAGCATCCAGTTATTTATAAGCTCATCATAACTTTGGTCAGCTATTAAGTTTTAAGTTTTATTTATTTTTGGGGATATAGTTTTTTTTTTGTGTGTGTGTATACAAGTTTTGTGTATGTATTGGTGCGTTGGTGAGCATACTGTTTGTTTGTTTTTTTTTTTTTTGTTTTTTTTTTTTCACATAAGTATTGGTATGATAATATATGATATATAATGTACTGACTAATGAACAACAGTATTAACGACTTCTCATGGTAAAGTGTTTTGTATATGTCTATCTAATTATTTGGAATATTCAGCTTAATGAATAGCTACTTTCTGCTGAGCAAATTAATGGAGGATAAATAATTTAAAGCATAAAGCTGAGAGGTGAGAAAACCTAAACAACTGTTTGTATTTGCTATGAATTCAAAGTTCGGATTCCAACAGGGATATTCCCTTCTGGCTCTACTTCCTTTTGTCGATCCAAATTCTTCAAAAAGCATAAGAAGAGCCACAGAAAACTAACACACTCAGCATCTGAGGTTTTATTTATTTATTTATTTATTTTCTCCCCATGAGTTTATGAAGAAATATCTGCTGCTCTTGGCGTCACGTTGTCCTCTGATAAGGTTGCTTTGGCAGGGCAATCCCATTTGTACATATTTCATTGACATAACAAGTGATTCCTGATCTAAGTTTCATTCTCTTTCCCAGCCAGAGAAGCTAGGAGAGGCAGGTTTCTAACCATGCAAAACAAAATCAACAATAAGAGCTTTGTACTTCTCAGAGCAACTCTGCAGGAGCCTGGCAATTACCTGCCTCTCAAAATGAAAGGAAATCATTGAAGGGCAACACTAAAATGTCCTGCATCAAGCTATAATGCAAGATATGTTTTTCTTTAATTTGAATGAATGCAATCTTTGTCCTCTTCAGGCAAATGTAAATACCCGACCAGGTAGGTATCTTTTAATATAATCGCTAAAGCTGCCCCTTAATCACTAAGAAGAATAATATGCAACTGTGAAAGAAACAGTAACATCGGACCACTACAAAGAAACATAACAGGCTTTCAACACTGCGGGACGTCATCTGGGCACCCATCAAACAGCACTATCTTCCAAATATTCATGCCCACTTTTGCTAAACAGAACAAAGGCTTTTTTTAGTGGAAAGAGTAAAGTTGGCAACTCTTCTTTCATTTCCCTATTCACCTTGTAAGGACAATCACATAATGTGATTCAAATGTGTTTCCTCTGTAACTTTATAAGGGGATGAAAAATGTTTTCAACTTTTCCTGCCCCTGTTGAGATAACAAAATTTCTTCCAATTGAGAATATTCTGATTGCCTGCCCTTTCCCCCCTTCGCATCTAGTTATCACAGTTAAAACCAATCAAAGGCAAGCTCTGATTAAAGGTTATAATTAGAAACAGCAAAATAGCACACCTGCTCAAGGGGAATAGCTGACAGCCCTGGGTGTACTGGCAAGAGTTGCCATAACTTTCCTTTCCTTAAGGCAGTGATAAATAAAACAGAAAGTTCATGATAGAGAGGCAGCTGGAATGTTGGGGTCCTGGTTACCACAGAATTTATACTCAAGTGATGTGTTTATTATAGTTATCACAGATAATAACTGAACTAAGTTTGGGGTTAGAAAGCTTTTACTACTCGGAAGTCTGGAGTAATAATATTTCAGAATATTACTTTTATTCATAATTTTTGACCGAATAAATTAATCCTTGGAGAGCATAAAGGTTTATTCAAAGAATTATTATTATTATTATTATTATTATTATTATTATTATTATTATTATTATTATTATTATTTAAATCTTGCCGACCTTAAAACCAAGTGTCTAGTGTCAGCATTTAAACACTATGAAGAATTCAAATATATTAATAAACAAACATGAAATATAGCGGTCAGTATGCTAAAAATATTTGACTGCAGAATGCTGTGAAAAAAGAAAAAAAAAAAAAAATCCTAAAAGCTGTTTGATAAAAAATTAATTAATGACTAAATTACTCTAGAGGAAATAAATTAAGCTGTGATCAAAATGTAAATTCAAGTCAACAGCCATCAAATACCACAAACTATATATTCATTGATGTAATGCTACTGAAGATCACATTAAGGCAACTGCGTCCTCAGAGGCTTCTGAGGGTATCATTATTTTATGCATGTTTAGAGGCAACATGATATGCTCATCTGAAATCCCTGTTCCAGTGGGATTTGTTAAATATTCTGTGTGAGCAGAATTTTTGCCTCAAGAAATTAATGTTTGAGTAATACAAGCAGGAGATGTTTTCTTCTGAGACAACTGCTACTAATAAACTGTTCATTTATGGGTTGGGACATACTTTTCACTCTGTAAAGGTCAAAGATGTCAGTGTTTTATTCGTAAGTAATATGATCTGCAATACTTGGCTCTAAAATGACATTTATCATGGGATGCCTCAAAATATAAATATCCTCTGAGCCCTAAATCTAGACTATCTCTTTGGAGTTTGTAGATTGATTACCACAGAAAATAATAATAATAATAATAATAATAATAATAATAATAATAATAATAATAATAATAATAATAATAATAATAATAATAATAAGTCATCCAGTTGTTCTTCTCCAATCAATTTTACAAAAAGCCTAAATAAAGCTTAGGTGCAGAAGACAGACAGAGATCACTGCTACAAAGAGCAAAAGCCAGTAGGCTTGGCACTCTGCAAATAAAGCCAGACAGATGTGTCTGTCAGGAACGCTTGAACTTTCTGAGTAACAGCAGAGCAGAAAACAAAGAAACCTCAAAGAAAAACAGCTTTAAGAAGATACTGAGATGCAATCTTTACTTGAAATAAAATGGTTTGGTTGCATCACATCTAAATATTAGCTTTAGCTCATATTACTCAAGGCACAATATTTTGTTTCGTTCTTTTCATTATGTCTTATTAGCATAAATGTCTAGCTAAAAATGGAAAGCCTGCAGATCAGAATTAGGTTCATAAGTAATAAAATAGTAATAACAGCATAATAACAACATACAAATATTTTTAGACTTGTAAGTAATTTCTGCAGCGATTATTTAACAGTTAAAATAAGCCTGTGAAGCCGACATTCTTCTACAGTATATTGATACAAATGCAGAAAAGTGTTTGTCACATCAGCAGCAGCAGACGGTCTGCTGCTATGTTCATCTCTGTGGAGACGTAGAGTAGCCATAAGCCTATTCTCCCCTCATTCCACTTTCTCAATAACATCCTGTCAAAACAAATAAATAATATCCTATTTTCACATCACACCTCATCCATGAGCGTCTGTGTTGCCACATTTGGCAGAATACCCCTGACATCAACATCACACTCATTCTCTCCAAAGGAGCAATCAAAATAACAAATGCAACTCGTCTACCCATGTAGAATTTTTATAGTGCTGCTATTGCTCTTGATTGAATTTGCAAATGGTTTCACTAGCTTCAGTTTCAGAAGCAGAATGTTTAAAACGAAATGGAAAAATATCCTGCCTCAAAGCCCTGAATCTCATTCCATATATATATATATATATATATATATATATATATATATATATATATATATATATATATATATATATATATATATTATTGTTGTTGTTTTTTGTTTTGTTTTTTTTGCATTAATTCAGATGACTTCTGATGCACAGAATGTACGTTAAAACATGTTAATCCTTTAAGGAGCTTAATTCAGATACTATGACTGTATTGTAATTTGTGTGATTGGAACCATTTGGGAGAAAAAAGTACAATAAACAGAGTGTGCAATAATAAAAAATGAAGTGAAGATATTGGATGCTTTAAGACAAGAGGGCTGGACTACACCAATAAGTAAGTCCATGGATCCTAGCTCAAACTTAGCTCTGTGAACATGGTTTTGTAGTATTTCTTGTTTTTATGTATGTATTTGTTTTATAATGTTCTTAGAAATGCCCAACCAGGGACAGGAGTTGAAAATTAGCACTAGCAATAAACTCTTTATGCTGCACATCAGTTACAGGCTTTGTATTGTAACTATGTTTGCTTGGATGGTGCCTGTTAAATAAACTTTAAATAAAAAAACCACCATGGCAAACCAGATACATTACAATACAATACTGAAGTCCTAAACAATGGTAAAACATCTTATCTAATAAAATCTTCATAAACTCTGGGACTGTACAGTTGAGTTAGTGTCTGGAACTTCACCACACGGAGTCTAGATTTGTCCCTAACCTATTTCCCAGTGTGAAACTATGCAGAAAAGGATCTCCTGAGGATAACAGCATCAGGTAGCTCCAAAGGGATTGTCTCGGTAATGAGTTCATGCAAGTGGTCCACGATGACTACACAATCAAGGAAATTGTGTCATTAAACCCCCTATATCTGCAATAGCAAATAGAGAGAGAGAGAGAGAGAGAGAGTGTGTGTGTGTGTGTGTGTGTGTGTGTGTGTGTGTGTGTGTGTGTGTGTGCAGTACAACTAATGTCCATGCTGCAATGGAAAAGTAAAGAGCAGGGTAACATTTATAATATATATTTAAACCTATTCATAGTTTGATGAATAGAAGAAATGGGTATTATGAATACTTTTTGTAAAGGAGGCGAGTTAATTTTGCCTCAGTGAATTCCTTGAATACCCACAACATGCATTTTATGTCAAACAAGTACTTACTAATTTACTGCAGTGCAAGAAAACAGTGAATTTTGTAGGTCACAGATAAATGTCTTAGTCTACATTATGCTGCATTATAAAATAGCTTATAGCTTTATTAGAAATTTCAGAAGGAGAGAGTTAGGTAAAACGAGAGCAAAGTCTTCTCTAGGCAAAGAGAAAAATAAGACCTATGGGGGCTTCTCACTTCTCCGACTTCTGAGAAATAAAATAAAATAAAATCATCCTTTATGTACAGTATATTTGTGGATCTCATGGTCCTTGATTAGCTAGCTAATTAGTTAGTTGGTTATTTAGTTAGTTAGTTAATTTGTTTGAAATAATTTATTTTTGCCAGTGCTGCATGTCCTTACTTTGTTTAGCAAAAGTAAATTTAAAATGATATTTTCATCCTTTTACTTTTCTGTAACAATTAATTCAACAATTCCGAGTAGCTCTGTTTTTTTTTTTTTTTTTTTTTTTTTTTTTTTATTGTACAGTCACAAATTACACTTAAGGAGGTAGAGCTTTTTCACATTTGGCTAACAAACACTGGAATAGCCTTCCTTTTAAAGTTCGGGGCTCAGACACTCTCTCTCCATTTAAATCTAGATTAAAGGCACATCTCTTTAGCCAAGCATTCACATAATGCATACCATTACTATGTACTGTACTTCAGTTATATCTGATGATTGCACATTATCATTCATTGCTTGGGTTGAACACATCGGGCCCTATTTTAATGATCTAAATGCAAAGTGTAAAGCGCACGGCGCAGGTGCACTCAGGGCATGTCCAAATCCACTTTTGCTATTTTAAGACGCACCCGGGCCAATATATATATATATGTGCACAAATGCATTTGCTAATTAAACGACGTGGCGCTGGACGTGAAAATGCAAAGGCCGCCGGACTGAAACTAGCAAACACACTTGTGCCGCGCCTTGCGTCGCATTGTGCCGGGTGTATTATTCGGCCCATCATCTTTTTCTCTGGAATTACACAATCTTCATTCCTAATCCAGCCCTTAGAAAGACCTGACGATAAGCCACAATGACCGGACACCTGAGAAGAGATGATGCCAACCCCTCAGAGGACATCAGATGATGCCAACCCTGAACCAACTTACAAAACAACTAAATTTTGGTATAAGTCTGATCAAACATATAATCATTGCTGTTAATAGTGTTCAGCATCTGTTTGAATATGTCATTAACTAATTGCATGATTTTTACTGTACATTTCTGCCATATGGATATCACCTTGACATAGTCACCACTGATAAAGCTACTCCTATATAATGTAGAAACTTTCTTTGCAAAGATTAGTATCGTGAAAAGCTTTATACAAATAAATGTGAATTGAACTGAATTAATGGACCTGAGCTAACATGGTTACTAAACTAACAGTGAAAAATAACAGTGAACAGTTGTATTTTTACTAACAAATATTAATAAAGCTTAATAAAATGTAAATGTAACAAATATGTATTATTCATTGTTAATGTAAAAAATTGCATTAGTTAACATCAACTAATGAAATATTATGTAAAATCATTATTAACAACATATCTCTTTTTCCCTTCTAATATTTTAAACTTAATTCCCATATACAATAACAACCTGCACACTTACACCCCGTACAGTCCAAGCTATAAGTCATTATCTCAAAATACCACACACCACAGATAGAAAGGCACAAATTGATGAATTCCTCCAATCTTCAAGACGCTTAAATTTGGTCAGACATTCTATACGACTTAATCATCTGTTAGTCTTGGCTTTATTTTCAAATGCTAACAAACATGCAGAGAGTTGGCATGGTTAGACACCAATCATATGTCTATGGTGACTTGAAAAGAGATTTGCCCACGCTTTTTTGGTTCCAAACTTCTCAACGCTTGTGTCAATCTGCGTCATCCCCACTAGTGTTGCCTCTGCCAGACCTTACCAGTTCGAACCTAATTATGCCATCCCGTCTGTTGTGTTGCATCAAGTTGTCATGTGCCAGGAGTCGAAAACATGCAAATATGTGTGTTTGGTGACTGAAAATTTGTTTGCTAAATTATTTCTATACTTTAATTTGCTCTGTTTATCTCTTTCAGCTTGTTCCTCTCTGACTCTGTATCTGTTTTTCCTGCCAGTCTGTCTTGTACACACTCACATAGACCCCGTTTTTGATGTTGCGAGGCCAGTGCGAGCACTCCGTTGGCTGGAGATTGAGCTGGACAACGTTCTGAAAGCAGATTTTTGCCAAGTGTTAATGGAGGTTGAAAAAGAAACAAACAGACTGAAACACATTTCTAAACAGTAGATGGATCACAGTTCTGAGAGCTAAACAAATAAACCACAGGGGAAGCAAGTCTGTAGAAGCATGTCTGTCAGGTGGCAGGAAATGAAGGTGCTGGATCCAAATGAGGTTCTAGGTTTATATATGTCGATGTCATACTGTTTAAATCACCGTCTTTATTGGAAATGGAACATATACATACCTGTTGAAAGAACAATCATATCCCTAAAATGCATGCAGCACAAATTAAAGTTATATAGTAGTTACTGATTTATAATACAGATTTTGCTATAATGTCAAAGTGTCTGCAAAATTAAATAGAGAGCATGATGTCATTTTGATTTCAAATTACAGTATATGTTTAGCAGCTTCTGTGGCTGTTCTGGGAGAACCATGCATAAACCAATAAACAGCAGTCTTTCCATAATGTATTATACATGAGGGCACACACATACACACCAGGCCCTTGAATGAAGAAATCGAAGAAACCAGAAGTAAAAACCAGTAGTCTTATTAGGGGACAAAGCTAGAAAAATCTGCTCACAAATCACCAAAATTCACTACACTTTTAGATTTCAATCTACTGTGTTACTAAAGTATTTTGCCATTGGATGTACTGTCAAAAAAGTCCAGATGCAATGCAAGAGATGCAAAAAACCTGAGTGGCTCATTCTGTAATACTTTATTTTTTATTTTATTTTTTTAAGATAATAATCTCTCTTTTGAGAGACCATAGATGTTCAAATAACACTATGAACTGCATTTTGATTTTATTATATGGTTTGAAAAAAAAATAGACAGATGAATGATGATTCTTGGAAACAACAGAGAGAGCTTTTACGAACACTTATTATACGTGGAAAGATTTGACCTTGTGGTTTAACAGGTGGACAGAAAACTATTTTATTGGCAAGCACTTAAAGGGAAAGGGTTAGGGTCTGCAACACGTCTCAGTTCAAACAATGTCTAAAATTAATCGCTGTTCTCAGTGTTTCTCACCTTATACTTTGTAGCAGAAATGAGTCAAACCAGACAAATCAAAGAGTCTATCAGAGCTGTGTGCATTGAAACGAGAGCCGAACTCCTCAGGAAGTCATAAATCAGTTCTAGTGCCACAAGAACCAAGCAAGATAACCAACCAACCAACTTGTTCACACAACAGCTTTCAACATTAACACCAATAGAACAATTATTAACAATTTTAATTCGAAGAAGAGATTGTCAAATTTATTGTTCGTGATTGAAATGCAACGCTGGACATCACATGTAAACCCAGGAGATCATTTATTTATTTATTTATTTAAAGTTTATTTAACAGGGACCATACAAGCAAACATAGTTACAATACAAAGCCTGTAACTGATGTGCAGCATATAGAGATTATAGCTAGTGCTAATTTTCAACTCCTGTCCCTGGATCATGTTAAATACTTGCACTGACTTCCCCCATCAAGTGAAACCAGACTGAAATTCCTAAGGGGGAAGGGCTTTAAACCTTTGTCTTCACAGAAAAGTCCCTTTGCCAGAGAATGGCAAAGAAACTGCTATTTATACATTATATATGGACCAGAATGAACTCAAAAAGACTTGTAAATGGATCGTTCCATTGCTTAACTCCATATTCATTTATGTGTAACCCACACATTTGACTATCATGTATAATCACTTATTGTGTATGTCTTTTGATAACTATAGGATACATAGTCATGTCTAGTATTGACATAATCGAATTTTCTTGCTTGATATTGTCCTGACAATCATTTATTTGTAAAATATATCATAATCATGTTATAGGAATCATGTCCAAAATTAGACCCTGTGAGGCAAGAACCACATGCTTGGTAAGATAAACAAATGATTTATGATACCCCAGACTCAAGACCATATCTGATTGGTCAAGGCAACATTTGAGGGGTGGCCAACAAGGAAGTTAAATACTTTGGACCCCATGAAATTTTGCTTTTAGTTCTAGCATTGCTTGTGCTATCAGTCATGCCTTGCTTTTAGTCTGCTTTTAGTGCCAGCCTTGCTCGTGCTATCAGTCATGCTATTAGTCATGCCTGCTCTTAGCTTTTAGCTTGTAGCTTTGCTAGCTAGCTTTAGCTTGTAGCATCTAGCCATGCGGTTAGTCATCATTGTTCTTTGAGCGCGGTTCCAGCGTGCCTGCCTGCTGCTACTATGCCACAATGAGAAGGAACACAACCTAGTCTCGTCAAACTTTATTTATTTTCTTTTCCGTTTGAGAGTTTCGTGTTCTGAGTTAAGTTTTGTAACGTCGAGTCTCCGACGCCTGACCTCGGATGCCCGTTCAACTTCGACCAGCGCACAAGACTCTGCACTTTCAGCCAACGCCCAACAGCCACGAGCTTCCCAAGACGTCACTTCACTACTGAACTTCCAGCCAATCAGCGACACCGGGATACCCCTTTCAACGGGAGTCCCTTTCACAGGAAACTAAGGCAACGTATCCCCAGATATTTGTTGTGCTGGTGTATCTAATATCATTTTAGTCACATTGAGGAACTCAATGCGAGCTCTAATTACGTGATTGATGGTTGTTCATGTCTATGCAATTTAACGTATTGCTGTAAACTTGGGATTCCATATTTCCATTCTCTTAAACTCATCTTTCCTTAACTTTCGACCTTCCTGCAACTTGTGTGAATGTGTGTGTGCGTGCGTTTATGTGTTAGATTAGTTTATATGTCTTAGATTTATCTAATAAAGCCTTATTCATATTGAAAAGAGAAGTATCTTGTGTTTTGTGCTTACAAGTTAATGTCTTAAACTGCCGATCTTGTTACTGTGCTAATTGATAGTGTTTCACTATAGTTTGGATATTAGTATCCAGTGCAGATTTGATGTTAAACGGCTAGTTCACTGAATCGCAGGGCGTCTCCGTGACCAGCCGTGAAACAGTGATTCTGTTCAAATTCCCTTTAAAATCTTAAATGATTCCCTTTGAGCTAAATTGACCTGTTTCCCTTACAACTTCAAATCAAGTTAGTGGGGCACCAAGGTTTATATATATATATATATATATATACTTGTATTTTTAATTTATTTTTATTTTTATTTTATTTTATTTTTTTCTTGAAAACTTGTTCAGCCTTGGGCCACAGATGCATTGTTCGTACCCTCTTTTGATATCAAAGAAGGGCACAGTAATGTAATGCAATTGAGTTTTTTGACAGTTCTATCTCAACCAGTCAATAATCATTAATGTCAAGCCAAAGTGCCAATCCAGCCATACATGACAGGAATCGTTTATTTTATAAGGTCTCCATCTCTTTCTCCCTACTCTCTGTTTCCACTAATTTGTGATTCTTCTAAATATATCTTGACTAGTTTTTTTTTTGTTTTTTGTTTTTTACTTAAAGGGATATTTCACCCAAAAAAAAAAAAAAATGTCATCATTTACTTTTACCCTTGTGTCATTCAAAAACCTATGTGATTTTTTTAATGGATCATTCTTTTTATCATGAATTATTTTTTTTTTTTCTTACATCTGTATCTTACACAAAGTTATCATATTATTTCAGAAGACTTGAAATATAGTTCATACATATGTATAAACCATCTTTATAATGCCTTTTTGAAGCTTGAACAGGTCTGTCCCCATTCATTTTCTAATGTTTGTGTGAACTATTCCTTTAAACGAGTTATGTATTCAATATGCATAACATACCGTGATGAAAACGAAATTATCTGTTTATGCCCAAAACTGCAATTAGTCGTTTATATCATATTCCATTATATGAAAAAAAAGTGTCCAAAATGTTACTTTTGTCATTACCTTTCTGCTTTCTTACAGAACAGCACTAACTACTATCCTTTTGTGACATTCAGCTTCAAACCGCAGCAATTTTCTGGTCACAAAAGCAATTTCATCCAACTTAAGTAAATACCATTTGGAGGTTAAAATGTCAAATAGTTTATGCAAATGTTTACCCCTCATGCTTTTCTAAGGAGCTTCCTTCTTAGTGCCTACCTTATATTCTTCTATAATCTACTAAGTGCATGTTTTACTCTTTTCATTCGTTCCTTAAAGGGCCAAAAGCAGAAAATAGATGTCTTTCATTGATATGTGGGGATGTGGTAGAACAAATTGCTTCTCATTTTGTGTTGTGCTGCATTCACAACCGAAATAAATGAGTACAACCTTGGTTGGTAGCCATTACCCAGCTTCAATTGAGAGAAGTAAGAAATAGAACTAAGATTTATAGAAGGATTTAGAACAGACATCAAAATCTCAAGCAATTATAGAGTTATCATTGTGTTTTTGTTCCCTGCTTTGTTATCCTGTTTTGGCCTCAAGGTCACCTGTTTACAAGACAAATAAATTGTTACACAGGAAAGGTCTGTATTGGACAGGATTACAGGATTAGCAACCACATGTACTTAGCAACTTACCAAAAACAGCCATACTTCAACCAATTAACACACATTGCATCTTCTTGCCAAAAGTGAGCTTAGACCAAAATAATATGTTTTGAGAAAAGCCTTCGGTGCTTGAATTTCATTGCATTTCTATCATGACAGCTCTCTGAAGATTTAAGCGTGGTAATGGATATAACAACGTTAATGTATTTGGTCTTAGCAGAATAGATCTGCTACGCTTCTGAATTGCTGCTGCTGTTGGTTATGCGGTTGTTGTAGATTATTGCTATAACTGCAAAGCAAGTACAGGAACTTGCTACTGCTATGACTATTTAAGACTGCACAAGGAGCATATACAATAACCCGTAGCACATCTATACAGGTGGAGCTGGGAAAGGTGGAGGGTTTCAGAGGAACTCTCAAAGTGAGATGCAAAATGATCTAATGAATGTTAATGAGTTAGGGCTGTAACGATCACTCATTTTCTCGATCGATCAGTTACAAACCCACACGATACATATGTACTAATCTTGAAACATGGATTTTTGTATCGTGTTTACTTAATAAAGCACCCTGCAATTTTAATTTTACTATTACTAAACTAGTTTACTTAAAGTCTACTAAATTGGAAAAACAAATTTTCTGTATAATGCCCTTTAATTGGGAGGTAGTGTTGAAGTCCATCTGAAGATATACTTAAGGGAATTATATTGTGCTGAAGTGGAGCTATTGCAAGTACTGTATACTTCATGTATATTTTAAATATCTTGCATTTAATGACGGATGTCATTTAAAGGTCATATAATTGCTATGTTGATTGATTGATTGATTGATTGAACACAGATGCAAAAACACAATACAAATATCAATGGCTGTCTAAATTCCTTCATTTTCAAACACTTTCATTTTGGCAGAGGAAGGCCTTAAAGTTTCTGTGAAAATAGCTGGTTTATAAACACCTGTCATTTTGAGTTTGCAGAGAATGTTGGTGCATTCCCAAATGCATGTTCTAAATGACCCAAGCTTACTGCACAAGCAGAGATGAGTTAGCAAGGAGCAGCTTTTACTGTGAGCCCCACTGAGACAGATACTGAAAACCCTGAATCATGAGCAGTTCCCATTTTAAAGAAAACATTGCTGTGCTTCACTCTTAAGCTATTTTTATTTTAATCAAATTGCAGCCTTTGCAATTTTCTGTAAAGCCCAGATATGCCCTAATGTTTGTGTGGATGAATTTATTGAACACAAAATACAAATTATGCAGTCAATAGGATTATCTAGTTTGGTCGCAAGCAATGGCCGCAAACGTAATTCTGTCTTTGTGCATCATTTCCCCCAAAGACAATAGTTAGCTTTTAGCTTTGACCTGTCTGTGAGTGCAGACGTAAATTAACATTATTTCACTCCCCTGCTCTCCCACTCTCCCAGGCCCCTGTAGCAGCAATACTGATCATCAAATGAAAATGAAACATTTGTTCTGCAGGCCTCTACAGCATCTCAGCAGCAGTGAAGCCTTAGCTAAAGCTAAGGGGCTTGAGGTCTATGATTGATGGCAGGTAGGGGGAGGCTAACTTTAGCCCTTAATGGTTTAAAATATGCTTGCGTCGCTCTCTTATACTCAGGCCAAATGAGCCCAGGTGCCAATTTATCAAAGTGATCTGGCCTCAGTTGAAAATCGGGCTCTTGCTTTCTAATGTCCTTAATAAATGTCCTTCTTTACTTTTCTGTATTCATCCTTTTTTACCTGACTGCTGGTAACTGGATCCATTCAGCGATTAATTTGAATCAATATTTGTTTAGATGTGTGAGCCCTCACTTATCATAAGGTATATCTTCTGTGAATTTCATCACAAATGCAGGCTGCTTTTGAGAGTAATGTCTGCTGGATGATCTAACGGGTCACATTAAAAATGAATATCAAAGCCTAATGCTATACATCCGCTGTCTTTCCTAGTAATAACACTTTCTAGCAGCCTCATATATGTAGTAGACATATATACGTACAGTACAGACCAAAAGTTTGGACTACCTTCTCATTCAAAGAGTTTTCTTTATTTTCATGACTATGAAAATTGTAGATTCACACTGAAAGAATCAAAACTATGAATTAATACATGTGGAATTATATATGGAATTATATACATAACAAAAAAGTGTGAAACAACTGAAAATATTCTAGGTTCTTCAAAGTAGCCACCTTTTGCTTTGATTACTGCTTTGCACACTCTTGGCATTCTCTTGATGAACTTCAAGAGGTAGTCACCTGAAATGGTCTTCCATCAGTTTTGAAGGAGTTCCCAGAGAGATGCTTAGCACTTGTTGGCCCTTTTGCCTTCTGTCTGCGGTCCAGCTCACCCCTAAACCATCTCAATTGGTTCAGGTCCGGTGACTGCGGAGCTTTCCAATGTGCGCCACTGAGTGGCGTCTGTACTTCCCGGTCAGAGAGCACCTGTCCATCAAAAGCTCACTATCCAATTAGAGTAGATCACTGTTAAGCCTGCCCCCACGAGAGGTTTTTGTCAAAACACCAAACAAAAAACTGTGAAGCATTAGCGAAATCTGTGGCAATGCATTCAGAATCCACGATTAGCGAAAACAAATCTTTGAAAGACATTAACAAAGAATTAAGCATATTTGAATAGCTTGTTAAATTTCTGTGACCGAGTTAATTTTTTTCTTTTCATTTTCATTGTGTTTTTCTTCTTTTGTAATGGCATATTTTTGATAGTTTCTAAAAAAGTTACGTTCCGTTTTTTAAAGTTTTTTAAAGTTTTTTTTTTTTTTTTTTTTTCATTTTTATTGAAGCAAATGTAATTCCATGCAATTAAGGCTTTATCAGAAAGTTGTCAAAATACTCACAAATAAAGGTGTGAAAAAATGTCTAGATAGGCTATATGGCAAAAATATAAATCCTGTGTCCAGTGATTTATTATCATTATTATATTTTTTTTTTTCAATGCATTGGCCATAGAGCTCAATGTAGCTGTGCCTCAGGTGTTGAAATATATTTGTTAGACATGGTTATACAGGTTCACACGTACTCTGTTTGCAGTGCGTATATAGAAGGCTATGTGTATGCAGTGCTGAAGCAGCAGCGAGAGTGCGTTACTATAAAGCAAAAGAAAAGTAAAATAATGTGCGAGCGCGAATCTCTCTGCTCGGACACAGATTTCCTTTGCTCTGTCACAAAACCAGACACGTGCTCAGATACACGCTGCTCGCGCCTGGAGAGAGTGCGCACAATTTTTCCTTTCGCTCAAACTGTGTCCTGAGCACTCACAACTCTCTCTGTGCTTATGTACTAGACATTAATTATTTTCGCACCTTTCTATTTCTAACCTTTTCTGTGAGCATATTTTGCATCCATTACCGCATGCAGTGTGAATGTTTTGATCCGTTAACATGGGCTCGGAAAAAAAAAAATGCATCACATGTGAACCTGGTGTTACGTAGGCATATGGCCAATATGTACTGTTCTAAGCGCTCCATTTAGGTGTGCTGCATTCTGATTGGATCAGATAGCATAATGTTGAAGGTCAGGGACCGTGGAAAATTGTGCTATAAAGCGTTTTAGAAATCGCGCACGCTCAAATCATGATTTTATGACGATTTTGATTAATCGCACAGCCCTACTCTGTGAGACTTCCAAAAGAAAGTTTTGTAAACGAAAGAGCATGTCAGTGAAAAAGAGATGGATCTACCGCACAGACTCCCCATTAAAAGATCAAAAGACGTCACTATGCCACAGGACGGCAATATCACAGCAATTAGCTCCCATTATCGATGTAAAAATGATATTATGTTATTAATTTTCCTTAAGATTAACAGAAAGACAGCGAGATCATCTAATGGCTCCTTAGCAGAGGCCACCACCACACACACTTGCCTGACCATTCACCCGCTGGAAAGGTCAAGCCATCATCAGTCAGATTTGGATGTGTGAAGTGTCATTAACCTCCACCGGAGTGATCAAGTGTTAAGTACGCTCTCCTTGAAATGCATCAAAATTGCCCAGACTACTGGAGCTTATGATTCAACTACAGTACATGCAGACATTTTTCACAGCCCTTGTCAGTGTCAATGAGCAGTGGGGAGGAACCCATCCAGACTCCGCAGGGATGAGCAACACTGACCCACTGCATCAACACTGACACCATGTCATCTCAACACTGTCTGAAGCCAAACCAATGTACCAGGATAGGCTTTGGGCTGACTGTACTAACCAAATGTGATATGTTTTTTTTTTGTTTTTTTTTGCTTAAATTATGGTTAGCCTATGAGTGCCCTCCTTTTGTGTAGACTAGGGTAAACTACTTTTCAAATGTTTAGGGTAGGTAATGTGTAAATATGATTTGAATGGTAAATAGATATGTGCAACTGTCCAACAATCAGCTTCTGTCACTGGACATTGGCCCTGCCCTGTCCACACATTTTGTGTGCATGTGCACTTGCAGTCTTGCACACTTGCAATGGCCACAGCATACACATGTTGTCAAGTCAACAAGGCCATAGGGTGTCAAATTCATCACTTAATAAACTTATTATATAAATAAACTGGCCAATATGCAAACTCTGTAATCCTGCTACAGTGTCTACTATACAGTTTATTCATATATATTTGGAAACAGGCACAGTTTTTATTATTTATGCTCTTGAACAAAACCTTTTCAAGTTATAGTTATAAAATGAATGTGGTCTTATAGCTTTAATTTGAGGGTATTCTAATCACAAGTTAGGAAAGGTTAAGGAATTACAGCTATTTAATATGTACCTCCCTACTTTATCAAGGGACCATCATAAATTGGACAGTTGACTCAAAAGACATTTAATGGACAGATGTGGGCTGTTCCTTTGTTTTTTTTTTCTACATAAGCAGGTAAAAGGTCTTGAGTTGATTTTATAAGTGTGCCATTCACATTTGAAAGTTGTTGCTGTGAACCCACAACATGCAGTCAAAGGATCTTCCTGCAAGTGAAACAGACAACTATTGGGCTTCAAAATCAAAACAAACTCATAAAGAGATAGCAGAAACATCAGGAGTGGCCAAATCAACCATTTCGTATATATTTATAATAAAAAAATAAATAAAAAAAAATCTTACACTTACAAAAGCCTGACCACTTCTGGAAAAGCTTTCTTTGGATGTCTGGAATTAACATCAACCTGTAGGCAGCAAAAGCAACACATGAGTTTTTGGAGGTAAAATGTGAAATTTTCCACAATGGCCGAGTACATCTCCTGATTTCAACCCAATTGAGCTAGAATTTAACTTGCTGAAGACAAAAGTAAAGGCAGAAAGACCCACAAATAAACAACAACTGAAGTCGGGTGCAGTAAAGGCCTGGTAAAGCATCACAAAGGAGGAATCCCAGTCTCTGGTGATGTCCATGAGTTCCAGACTTAGGCCCTATTTACATTAGTGCATTTTCATTTTAAAACGCATAACTTTTGCTACGGTTACACCTATCGTTTACACTACTCTGGTGTTTTCGACCCTCGAAAACTGAGACTTTTGAAAACGCTGCAGGCCATGTTTTAGTTTGAAAACTCTGGGATTGTGTTTCAGTGTAAACGGACCAAAACAGAGACTTTTGAAAATGATAGAATGTCTGCACACATTCGTTCTGCGTATCCTTGATGACCAAGTAAACCCAGGCAAATTGTTCCCCATTCGATCGCTTCAAGCACGTAGACGCGTCCATGATCTTAAAAATAGGTAATCTACCTATTCATATCTATGGCTGTACCTGCATGAATGGTCACGTGATATGCGTTTAGTGTAAACAGATATTGTTTCTGAAACGTAGCAGAAACGCCAATGTAGACGAGGATCATTTTCATTCTAAAATGCCGTTTTAAAACAAAAATACACTAGTGTAAATGGGGCCTTAATACAATCATTGCCTGAAAAGTATTTTCAAAAAAATATATAAAAAATGTACATTTTGTTTATGACTATATTTTCTTGTCCAAGTACATTTGAGCCCCTGAAAATGGGAGAACTGTGCATAAAATGTTTGTAATTCCTAAGCTTTTTATGTTGTATTTTGTTAAGTTTCTTTGAATTAAAGATTAAATGTGGCACTTCAATCTCAGTTTAATTCTATTCTGTTGGTACACAGAGCCAAAATTATGAAAATATTGTCAGTGTCCAAATATATATACTTGTTAGGAACTATTTTGTATTGTGTTAGGTTTCACAGGTTTAAACTTTAGCTGCTTGCCAATTCATTGAAGGTGGGATGATTTGCAAGCACTTTATGTGGCTAAATAACTGAACTTGTATACCACCTGAGAACACTGCTGTTTTATTTCTCTCTCTGAAAACAGTGTTTGGCTTTTTCTTGTGTACTTGTACTGGAGCATTTACTAAATTTCAGTCACTCTGCTTCCAGCCATATTGCTCCTGTTTTGCTTTGTTTTATTTTTCGCTTTTATGCTGAGTCTCATTTTTCTTAGTATTGCTAGTCAGTGGTTTGGTCAATTAACTTGTTTTATTAATTTCATTGGTCAGGTTCAGTTTGCTATTTGTACTGCCATTGCATTTAATTTGCCTGTTTGCTCCAACCCATCATGTAATATTTTAGCAATTTCTTTTAAAGCTTTTGGCTTGCCTCTTTCAGTTTAGGTTCTTTTCAGTTCTTCTCTTTTCCTACACTTGTTTTTCCTTTTTTACTACACCCATGTGCTTTACTCTAGCTATTCTCTGGTCTATATTGAGCTGGTTTTTCATTATAATGTAAACTATATTATGGCACAGTATTAATTTTGGGTATATAATAATCACATACAGCGATATATATATGAAAGTGAAAGTGACGTGACATACAGCCAAGTATGGTGACCCATACTCGGAATTTGTGCTCTGCATTTAACCCATCCAAAGTGCACACACACAGAGCAGTGAACACACACACAGTGAACACACACCCAGATCAGTGGGCAGCCATTTATGCTGCGGTGCCCGGGGAGCAGTTGGGGGTTCAGTGCCTTGCTCAAGGGCACCTAAGTCATGGTATTGAAGGTGGAGAGAGAACTGTACATGCACTCCCCCCACCTACAATTCCTGCCAGCCCGAGACTTGAACTCACAACCTTTTGATTTTGAGTCAGACTCTCTAACCATGACTTATACACTTATATATGAAATTTCAACTGGTTACTTGTATCATCGCAAAATGTAAATTAAATTATAACCTATAAAACAAATATATTTTAAGATATTTTGAACATTATAGCATAACATTTCCGTAAAGCTGCTTTGAAACAATGTGAAAATGTTACACAAATAAATTTCACTTGACTATCTAGTACAGGACAGTAGCAGTGCAGTTTTACAATAATATGCATATGCAAAATGTCTGTGTATAATTTGAGTTACAATTTGAGTTACAAACCTTTGGAAATAAAACCACAGATAATTCATGAACTAATGATGAAGTATCATTTGCTTCTCTTAAGATCTACAGCGAACAAGCTGTTCACAGAGGAGACTGCCAAGTGAAAGTGGCAGAACTATACAGTGCTACATAAACAACCGTTTCATGCTTCTTTCAACCCTCTCCCATCTTTTATGCCTCACTGGACTATTGTTGCCGTTTATTTTGTTCTTCCTATATTTTCAGATTCAGAATAGGCAATTTTATTTTGACAGCAATTTGTATGTAAAGTGAAGCCAGAAGAGCCTCATGCATTCTGATATCTGCCTTCTTGCTGTTTGCTGATGCAGCTTTTATTTCCAGAATAATCCGTGACATCCCCTCTGTGAATTGTGGATCTTTGAGCTTTGAGGATGTTTTAAACAAAATAGCTAATTTTTCAGAGAAAATACCAAGCATTTTCCAAGGCAAGCCTCATTTTCAATTCACTCTTCTCTTGATTATGTTTCTCTTTAATACAATTGGCAATTGTGAATATGCAATCTTGCAAAGAAAAATGTAATTGCTTCCTAACTTTTGTCACTTCCTCTCTTTCCCTTTTCTCTTTTCGTCTAAATGATTTTCATCTGTTATTTATGGTTGTATTAAGCCAAAAGCGTCTGTTGCCTCTGAGAATTTATGATGCATTACTTCAATGGCTGAGGGCAAGCCATTCTGTCTGACGAAACATTACTTCAGATCATCAATTAGAGTTGTGGAGTGGAGCCTGATTTTAATGTCTAGGAAACGATTGGGGCGAAATACAAAAATTTCACTCATTTAATTAATCAAGATGAATCATTTTAGTATGTATATTAACACTACGAATTACAAAGGGCAATAATAAAATACAATAAAACTGCATCCAGGTCAGTCATTTATCTAATAAAAAAACAAGTGCAAAAGATATTAAATATGTAAACGCTAGTTACTGGAAATAAAACATATTTTAAATCTTTGCTTTCAGTAATGCATGAAATAATTTCTAAAACAAGTCCTACTAGAATGCTTCCTCAGTTGTTCACCCTGCCTTTCTTCTCTGACAATACACACACAGAGAACTGATTATGATGAATCTGTCATAGGTCAGTTATGAGTCTCCGTGCCAGCTGAACCTTGACTCCTGTACCTTTTTAGCGCTGGCTATCACTCAA
This sequence comes from Carassius auratus, assembly GCF_003368295.1. Classification (NCBI taxonomy): domain Eukaryota; kingdom Metazoa; phylum Chordata; class Actinopteri; order Cypriniformes; family Cyprinidae; genus Carassius; species Carassius auratus. Next base: position 34,745,337 of record NC_039249.1, read on the forward strand.
CCATTTTACAGCTATGGCAGGGCTTAAAATAAAATGGTTTCACCACCTTTTATGTGTTGATTTCATGGATTGGTTAAAAGGCCTGAAGACCTTCAAAGGTCTTGTTATCAAGTGTTGAAGTTTCTACTCAACACTTTTTGGTCTTGAATAATTTGTGAGCAGTTCTTAACAAATCATTGTTGCTCTTACTTAATAAAAATTCCTCTGCAGTTCTGCAGTTTCTATGGTGCATATGAAAGTCTTTTCTATCCTCCCCTGTGCATTGAAAATTGAGCAAGCCTGCAAACATGCATCCTTCAAGAAAACTCCCCACAGCAATTTATGTTACATTAATAATTAAGTGACACAAATTAGACGAAGAAATGTGAAAATTTCTTCAATCTTTAACAAAGGATTGACTATAAACAGATGCAAAATTGCTCACACAGAGTTGTTTTCATTTCCCAGCGAATCAGTAATTAATCTTAAAACTTTATCCTGCTGATACATCATGTAGAGCTGCAGTTAACAAGTAAACACAGAAAAAAGAATGATATATTTTTAAATAATATATTGTAATGTATCAATTATCCTGCTACACACATTTAACCATGTAGATGATAAATAGGATATAGTAATAGGAAACAACAAACTACTACTACTGCTGCTATATATATATATATATATATATATATATATATATATATATAATAAAATAAATAGTTGTCAATATTTGTTATTATATCAAGGACCATGCGATTAAAACAATGATAATAGGCCTTTGGATTTATAGTGTTTGCTTATCTGACGGATTCATTATTTAGTGAAGATTAGGAGAACAAAAATATCAAATAAAACCAATTATTATTATTATTTATTTTATTTATTTTTTATCAACCATCTGGCTATTAATAGTGATTTTGTGACAGTGTTTTACAACATGGTTATTTCTGGTTCACCCGTAAATTGGATCTGCTGTTATACAAACATTACATCAGCAAAAACGGCAGGCACTAATGCAAGTCAGGGTACTATAATGGGAAAACATGCACTCTCTTTCTCCCCAGAGTATCTAATGCAAGTGTGAGTTGTTCACAGTCATGTTAGGGGTGACCTGGCTGACCCTGGTGAAGATGTGTTCATCTCTCCTCAGAACTGCGCCCTTTTCCCTGATTTACAAAAGTGTCTGAGGTTTTAGTCTAGACTCTTTTCACTAGGGACTAGAGGAGGTGAATTTACATTCACTCTCAAATTATTGTTTGGACTTGCAGAACATATACATATACATATTTCCGAGGCAAAGCGAACACTCTGCAGCTTTATTTCTGCATAACAGTTAGTATGGGAAGCTATTTGTTTTCAGATCAGCTCATTTCTGAAAGCTAATTATTTCCGTGGACTGGTGTTTGTTTCAGAGATGCAGCATCTTGACAGTAAGTGCTATCCGCTACAGATACAGTATATGGGGGTTTAATAGTACATTTGAGAAGGATACTTAAAGGTGCCAAGAGGCTCTGCTGTAAAAGCCTTGCATCCCCGACAGGAAGGCCATGGTTCAAATCAAATCAGGGAACCTTCAATGACCACTATCATTGTGCCCTTGAACAAGGCGATTTAGCACATGCTCCAGGGGCTTTCGACTATTTATGACAGTCTCTGTGTTGTAATGCCTATCTTCTCACTAAAGTTACAGACAAAAATAAATAAAGCCTTTATCCAAAACCCAAACAAACAAAAAAAAAAGTGAAAAGTAGAGAATGAAGAGTACTGTAAACAAATAATAATAATAACAATAATAAAATACATGTAAAAGACACTTATTTGCACATCAGTAGACAGAGACCACATACCTGTATATACAGGCTCCATACCTCTGCAAAACAATCCCTCTCTCCAAATTTACAACAAGCTAACAACAGCAAAATAATGGTTCCCCTATAAAATTTTCATGTGCTTTTCACTTCCAACCCAGCATTTTTTATTTGTACACTGAGTTGTTTATTTAACTATTTATTTATTTTTAGGAACGGTGAAATTGCATGCGCCGAGATGCCTGCTTGCCATTTTTGTGCACAGTTCACCAATTCTTCCACCCCCTTTTCTGCTATGCTGCAGTTCTGGATGCATGTGCCATGTTTTGTTCTCAATAATACATGTGGTTTCTATTCGATGCATTGCATTCTGAGGTCCCATTGAACAAGCTGGGGATAGGTGACTATGAAGCAGAGGCTGTAGGGTAGTTAAGCTATTTTGGGTTAGTCATGGATAAGTTCATAGATGTTTCTTTTTAAATTTGGTTGTGAAGATGTGATAAAACTAATAGCAATACTTTTTTTTCTGTATTGTGATATACACTGTAAAAAAGAACGTCTCGGTTACGTACGTAACCCTCGTTCCCTGATGGAGGGAACGGAGACGTTATGTCGACCGACAAATGGGGTCTCACTTGGGAGGCCAATCATCTCTGATTTTAAGAGAAAACGCCAATGAAATTGGCAAGTGGATTAACACACCTGAGCCACTCCCCGTGCCAGCGGGTATAAATAGGGCGACAGGTGCATCCACTCATTAGGTTTTACGCTGAGGAGCCGAGAACGTGTCCCGGCAACAGCGAATGGTTCAAGGTTGTGGCATGGGGACATAACGTCTCCGTTCCCTCCATCAGGGAACGAGGGTTACGTACGTAACCGAGACGTTCCCTATCTGTCGGTCACTACGAGTTATGTCGACCGACAAATGGGGTCCTATGGAAAACGCCATAACCTGAACCCCGTCACAACCCTGAGGCGCTGCAATTGTTGACAAGCCTTGGCGTGCCACAAAAGCTACGCTTAAGGTCGTAACCTTCCCAAAGCCCCGGCGCAAATTCACTGACCTTGGTACCGAAGGGGCCAAAGGGTGAGTACATCGCTGCTGGAGAAGGCCATGCTGCTGTTCCGCCCACATAAAGTAAATGGAAGGGATTTCAACCTTCGGTGAAAGACAGCTTCAAATCTTCCCTATTTGTTCTTTCAGCTGGCAAGACAATGGGGAAGCGAGCCTTTAGGAAAGGCCGCTACGGAGACCACATCCTACCTGTAGGGAGGTGACATGTGGATATACCGATATGGACTGACCCAGGGGGCAGTACTACATATGGAAGGGGTCTCTGAGGCAGGTCCTACCTTGGAGTAGGGATGGAACGGCTGCCAGAAGAGACTGACAGAACGGTCTGTCAAGGGAAGACACGGGTTTGCCAAGAGGGAAACCTTACCGTGGAAGAATACACATATGGGATTACCCGTAGGGAACCCAGCCATATGGACACCTAGCCCAGTACAGGGGCTGACCGAACTCCGGGCATGCTAACGCCAGTACTGGGCCTGGCGACAGACTGCTCCGCCAAGTCTGACGCCGAGGGTGCTGGAGGATGCTCGACCAGGGTACGCCAACCGGGGAACTCTACTGGGAGAAGAAGGCGCTCACATCCCCGTGTTAGGGGGAATGGCGCAGCAAGCGAGACACCCAGCCAGCCCTTCCCGCCAATTACCTGTTACCCAACACACGGGAAGAAACTGGCTCTACACGGAGGTTGTAAAACCTCGCAAAAGTGTTAGGTGTCGCCCAGCCCGCAGCTCGACAGATGTCTGCCAGAGAGGCGCCGTGCGCCAATGCATAGGAGGAGGCCACACTCCGTGTGGAGTGGGCCCTCACCCCCAAGGGGCACGGCTCGCCTTGGGAATGGTAAGCCAAGGCGATGGCGTCCACTATCCAGTGGGCCAACCTCTGCTTAGAGACAGCCTTCCCCTTCTGCTGACCTCCAAAGCAGACCAGGAGCTGCTCAGAGCTTCTGAAGCTCTGGGTGCGGTCCACGTATATGCGAAGCGCTCTTACGGGACACAGCAACGACAAGGCTGGATCTGCCTCCTCCAGGGGCAGCGCTTGCAGGTTCACCACCTGGTCTCGGAAGGGAGTGGTGGGAACCTTGGGCACGTATCCAGGCCGGGGTCTCAGGACAACGTGAGAGTAGGCCGGCCCGAACACAAGGCACTCTTCACTTACCGAAAATGCTTGGAGGTCCCCGACCCTCTTGATGGAAGTGAGCGCGATCAGGAGCGCTGTCTTGAGAGACAGGAACTTCAGCTCAACCGAATCCAGCGGCTCAAAGGGACCCCTCTGAAGTCCCGCCAGGACAATAGAGAGGTCCCAGGAGGGAATCAGGGGTGTCCTAGGAGGATGTAACCTTCTGGCACCCCTCAGGAACCTAACGATCAGGTCATGCCTCCCCAGGGACCGGCCGTCCACTGCATCGTGATGTGCTGCAATGGCAGCCACATACACCTTCAGGGTGGAGGGTGACAGCCCACGCTCCAGCCTACCTTGCAGGAAAGAAAGCACGACTCTGACCGGGCATCTCCGGGGGTCTTCTCGGTGAGAAGAACACCAATTCGTGAACAGACTCCACTTCAGAGCATAGGCCTGCCTCGTAGAAGGGGCTCTAGCCTGAGTGATAGTGTCTACCACCGCTGGGGGCAGATCACTTAGGTCTGCCGCGTCCCGTCTAGAAGCCACACGTGGAGGTTCCAGAGATCTGGACGCGGGTGCCAAATGGTGCCAAGCCCCTGAGAGAGAAGGTCTCTCCTCAGGGGGATGCGCCAGGGAGGGGCTGTCACGAGGAGCATGAGTTCCGAAAACCAGGTCCGGGTGGGCCAGTAAGGCGCAACCAACAGGACCTGTTCCTCGTCCTCCCTGACCTTGCACAGTGTCTGTGCGAGCAGGCTCACTGGGGGAAACGCATACTTGCGTAAAGCCCGAGGCCAGCTGTGTGCCAGTGCATCTGTGCCCAGGGGGGCCTGGGACAGGGAATAGTACAGCTGGCAGTGGGAGGACTCGTGGGAAGCAAACAGGTCTACCTGGGCTTCCCCGAATCGACTCCAGATCAGCTGGACCGTCTGGGGATGGAGTCGCCATTCCCCGGGGAAAGTGAGCTGTCGTGAGAGCGCGTTGGCTGCACGATTGAGCTCCCCCGGGATGTGGACAGCGCGCAGCGACTTGAGCCACGTCTGACTCCAGAGGAGGAGATGACGGGCGAGTTGAGACATGCGACGTGATCTTAACCCGCCTTGTCGGTTGATGTACGAAACAGCCGCAGTGTTGTCCGTGCGGACCAACACGTGCTTGTCCAGCACTAGCGGACGAAACCGTCGCAAAGCTAGATGCACTGCCAGCAACTCCAGGCAGTTGATGTGCCAAAGCAGTCGAGGTCCTGTCCAGGACCCTGAGGCTGCCTGCCCGTTGCATGTCGCGCCCCAGCCCGAGTTGGAGGCATCTGTTGTGACAACAACGTGCCGGGACACTTGTTCTAAGGGCACGCCGGCCCGTAGAAAGGCAAGGTCCGACCAAGGGCTGAATAGGCGGCGACACATCAGTGTGATGGTGACACGATGTGTACCGCGGCGCCATGCCCATCTCGGGACTCGGGAGTGTAACCAGTGCTGAAGTGGTCTCATATGAAGCAATCCGAGCGGCGTGACTGCGGCTGCGGATGCCATATGCCCCAGGAGCCTCTGAAAGTGTTTCAGCGGTACCACTGTCCTGCCTCTGAAGGAACTCAGGCAGTTCAGCACTGAGTGGGCACGCTCGCTGGTGAGACGTGCCGTCATACTCACCGAGTCTAACTCCATACCGAGATAAGAGATTCTCTGCACAGGGGAGAGCTTGCTCTTCTCTCGGTTGACCTGAAGCCCCAACTGACTGAGGTGCCGAAGCACGAAGTCCCTGTGATCGCACAACTCTTCTCGGGACCGGGCCATAATGAGCCAGTCGTCGAGATAGTTGAGGATCCTGATGCCCACTTCCCAAAGTGGGGCAAGGGCGCCCTCCGCGACCTTCGTGAAGACACGGGGGGACAGGGAGAGCCCGAAGGGGAGGACCTTGTACTGCCATGCCTGACCCTCGAAAGCAAAGCGCAGGAACGGTCTGTGACGAGGGAGGATAGAGACATGAAAGTACGCGTCTTTCAGGTCGATCGCTGCAAACCAGTCCTGGGGCTGGACGCATTTGATAATGCGTTTCTGCGTCAACATCCTGAACGGGAGCTTGTGTAGGGCCCGATTCAAGACTCGCAGATCCAGGATAGGTCGAAGGCCACCGCTCTTCTTGGGCACGATGAAGTAAGGGCTGTAAAACCCCGTCCTCATCTCGGCTGGAGGGACCGGCTCGATTGCATCCTTCGCCAGGACAGCAATCTCCTCGCGCAAGACAGGGGCGTCCTGGACTGCCACCGAAGTCTCGAGCACGCCATTGAACTTGGGGGGTCGCCGCGCGAATTGAATCGCATAGCCGAGTCGAACCGTCCGGATGAGCCAGCGTGACGGGTTGGGCAGCGCAAGCCACGCTCCCAGATACCGTACAAGTGGCACCAAAGGGACAGTCGACATACCCGCAGTGGTGCAGCGATGGGGAGTCGTGCCGGAAGGCCCAGAAGGCACTGCGTCCTGGGTCATCGCAACCACACTCCTCGTGTTCCCGGAGGAACTGGCCAGAGACGCGTGGAGAGGCGTTGCGTCTCCGAACCGCGACCTCTTGGCCGCTGGCGAAAGGGGGCGTCGTGGGTGAGAGTGAGGAAGCTGTGCGTCGCTCATTGTCAAGCCACGAGCCTTGCAACTCGGAGGAAGGAGAATTTGCTCTTTTATTGAAAATGTGGGTACCACTGGCCGTCCGGCCAGTGGCGGAACAGAACAAAACAGAAACTGAAGATTCTCCGCCCGGCCCTCCTCCGGGGGAAGGAGTGGCGCTGTCTTCGCCATCTCCTGAAGAGCAGTTCTCCGCATCTCCGAGTTGCCCGTGTCAGGGCCGCTTGGTCGACTTCCTCGAGGACTTCGCGGCCGGGAGTGACACGGGGGGCGCCGCTCTCCTGCGCGGGGCTCGACGCGCCGGCCTCGAAGAACTCTCGGCACGGGGCGGAGCTGGTGTGGAGGACGCAGGGGGGCGGCCACGGCGACGAGCAGGCTGAGGCGCTACCCGCGACGGAACGGTGGCAACCGGAGAGACACGTCGGGGCAAGATGTGCTGGATGGCCTCAGTCTGCTTCTGTACCGCCGAGAACTGCTGGGCAAAGTCCTCGACAGTGTCGCCGAACAGGCCTGCCTGGGAGATGGGAGCATCGAGAAAGCGAGCCTTGTCCATGTCTCTCATCTCAGCCAGGTTCAGCCAGAGATGCCGCTCCTGGACCACCAGCGTGGACATCGCCTTCCCGAGGGACCGCGCCGTGACCTTCGTCGCCCGTAAGGCGAAGTCAGTCGCCGTGCGCAGCTCCTGCATCAACCCCGGGTCGGTACCACCCTCGTGCATAGCTTTGAGTGCCTTGGCTTGGTGTACCTGCAGGATAGCCATGGCATGCAGGGCAGAGGCAGCTTGGCCGTGTCAGGGCCGCTTGGTCGACTTCCTCGAGGACTTCGCGGCCGGGAGTGACACGGGGGGCGCCGCTCTCCTGCGCGGGGCTCGACGCGCAGGAGCGCGGCCGACAGCTTACAGGCCTTGGACGGGAGACGCGGACGATTCCTCCAAGTGGCGGCGTTTTGCGGGCACAAGTGCACCGCAACCGCCCTCTCCACCTGGGGAACCTCCACGTACCCCCTGGCTGCCCCGCCGTCGAGGGTGGTGAGGATGGAAGAGGGAGACGAGCGGCTTCTGGCCGTGAAAGGGGCCGTCCACGACTTCGTCACCTCTTCATACACCTCCGGGAAGAAAGGCACCGGAGCAGAATGAGGTTGTGAGCCGCGTCCCGCGCCGAGAAACCAATCATCCAGCCGCGAGGGCTCGGGACTGGGCGGTGTGGTCACCTCCAGCCCGATACTCACGGCTGCCCGGGCAAGCATGGCCGACAGCTCCAAGTCAGATTCGGCAGTGGCGACAACACCCGAGGGGGGCAGCCCCGCCGAACCCTCATCCTCAGAGGTCGATAACCCATCCCCCGATGCCGCGATCGACATCTGATCTTCGGGCGGCGCACCGAAAGACACGCTGGGACCACCGTGAGACGGCCCAGCAGAATCAATCGGCAGCTGCACGGGACAGGCGCTGCGGGAGGAGTGAGAGGTCCGTGGGGCGTGGCCCGGCGGAGAAGCTCTCACTGTAATCCTCAGATCTCCCAGAGCGCCAGCCGGCGGCCCTCTGCTCGAGCCAGAGAGACCGGGACGGGTGGCGACAGAGGGGTCTGCTGCACTCCCCTTGAGGAGTGAGAGACGCGATCGCAGCGCTGCCATGTTCATACGCCCACAATAGACGCATGAATCATCCACGAGCGCAGCCTCAGCGTGTTGGACGCCCAGACACTGCAGACAACGCTCGTGACCGTCAACCGAAGACAGGAAACGACCGCATCCAGAAGGACACGGACGAAACGGCATCTTGAAAAAGACGCGAATCGTCCGTGATTTGCTCTTTTAGAGAACTGTCTCTTTTAGCCGAAGCGCCCAGGGGAATCGCCACTCGCAGGGACACCACTGTAACGCGCCGTCACACCGACCAGGAACAGCTCTACCGAAAACAAAGATGAATGGCTTTGTAGTGATCTTCTTCATCGACTACTCGGCTCCGAAGCAAAAATCTAATGAGTGGATGCACCTGTCGCCCTATTTATACCCGCTGGCACGGGGAGTGGCTCAGGTGTGTTAATCCACTTGCCAATTTCATTGGCGTTTTCTCTTAAAATCAGAGATGATTGGCCTCCCAAGTGAGACCCCATTTGTCGGTCGACATAACTCGTAGTGACCGACAGATAGGGAACTGAGAACTTGTATGCCCCTAATATTCACAGACAAATTGCTCACAATAATATCAAGAACTTGCATTTAGAAAATATGCTATTTATTTATAAAGAAATATAATATATGTAAAAACAGTAAGAGTTACATGGGAGTACATGCTATAAAAAAGTCAAGCATATTTGAAATAAGCCTTATCATCCTTTATTTACAACCTAAGATACTGCAGAAACAGAGTTTAAACATTATACAATCTGCAAAATAAAAGTCTATATTTTTGTCCCCCTTTTAAGTAATATACAGCTAAATAAAAACAACAACAGTCAAAATAAGCCAGATACTTGTTCAAAAACACAGATTCCTTCATATTAAATCGATTCACATGGTCCATTGCTTACTCGATTTTAATATTATTATATACTTTATTCAAATTATTCAAAAAAAAATTACATTTAAGTGGAAAGTAAATCTGATTTTAAATCACTTCATTTTAACATGTATGCAACAACACTTAACACTAGCTATCTTAAAAAAGGCAGAAATGACACCATAAAAGATTGCACAGGCAATAACAAAGAAAATAGCTATTAATAACAAAGAAGTAGCTATTGCTATTGTAGGTGATCTAATATGCTCCTGACAATATATATATATATATATATATATATATATATATATATATATATATATATATATATATATATATATATATATATATACATCATTGTGTGTTTTCAAATCATCCTCAGCAACATTTACACAAAATCAAATATATACTTAAAGCACTCCAAATAGTAGATCATTTATATAATACAATGTGCAATTCATAATTGGACAAAATAGTGTGCACTTGAAATACATTTCCTGCTTCAGAGGTACCCTCATATCTTCTGTAACCAAGCATACTGTAACCAAACAAAAAAGTAATATATAGAGCTCAGGCATGAATGTAATCAAATTAAAAGGCACTTCACGCTACTTGTCTTCCAGGCCTCAAACTCACAGATCACACCAAGGATAATAACTATAATAATTATACATACAAAGTTGTAGTGACTATTGAAATCAATACTGATATAGTTGTAGTTTATTGTAGGTGTTGACACAGAGGAATGTTATTATTGGAAAAAAAATGATTTATTGATTAAATGCAACAATTTGACATACAAGACAATGCATACAGTTATAGAGATTTTCTTAAATTAATCATCCCTTAATCATTTTAAAGGGACAAATATTCTTTTTTTAGTGGAAAATGTCTCCAGGTTATGCATGTCACCATGGTGCCCAGAGGGAATGAGACGCTTTGTCTGAAAACACAGCATGACCTTCAGCTTAGTCTTCAACGTGACCATGCTCGGAATCACATGTGTACTTGTGTACCAATGGATGGGCGGGACGTCACGGGCTGGGTGAAAGAGATCAGAAAGCTTAAAAGAATGTTCAGTTGATACAGCAGCAGCTTCTGGGAAATTAAGTAAGCGCTCACAGGGATGCCGGAAGTATGGCTGGGAGACTCAGCATTACGTTCCCTCAGGGAACCATGGTTACATGCGTAACCTGGAGACGGTCCACTTCAGGAACTCGTGCTGCATCTGAAAATGATATGGGAATGAATATGCCCACACCGCCACACTTTCAAATCCCTGCCTAGTGTGGAAAAGCCAGTTAAGGTGAGAAAACAGAGGAGGCTGAAGTGGCATGCATATTGTGGAAATAGAGCCTCACAAAGGTGAGTGGAGTGGACCAACCCACAGTGTTACAAATATCCTGCATAGAGGCACCCAACATTAAATACTTGGAAGCCTCCACGCTTCTAGTGGAGTGAGCCTTGACCCCCAGGGGCAAGGGGAGGCCAGAGGACTCATAAGTGAGGGAAGGTGCAGTCACAAACTACCGACTGAGGGTCTGTTTAGAGGCAGCAAACCAGCAACTGGTATGATTTCCTCCACAGGACAGCTCTCTGGACATATGTGTCCAGTGTGAGCACAGGACACATACAATTAAGCTTCTTCTGGACAGGCTCCTGAAAGGAAGAAGGACAGAAGGCCTGGAGTATGACAGGCCAATGGTGCAGACGAAGGGACTTTAGGGACGTAGACTGGCCTGTGGTACAAAACGCTTTAGCCAATCTGGGTACAAAGTCTAGGAAAGAGGGAACCACAGAGAGGGCCTGAAGATCACCAACTCTATTGATAGAAGAGATGGCAAGAAGGAAGGTAGTCATTATAGAGAGGAAATTATCAGAAATCTCTTCAATGGGCTTGAGAGGAGGCCTTACAGTGACCTTCTAGCACCACAGTCAGGTCCTGCAGGAGGACACGCAATCGTACCAGAGGCCTCAGCCTCAGTGCACTGGAGAGAAAACTTATAACTAGGGGTCTCTTGCCCAAGGACTGACCACCATTGACATTCAGTGTGGAGTGGTTCAACCCTGTGGAGAATCTGGCCTGCAGGAATTTCACCACTGAACCGACCCAGCAGTTAACTGGGTCAAAATTGCAGTTTCCTCACCAAGAAGTGAAAAGCTTCCACTTCAAGGTATATAGTTTCCTCATAAAGGGGGCTCTGGTCTTTAAGATGGTCTCCACAACCTCAGTTGAGAGACCGGAATCTATGAGCTGAGCCCCCTCAGGGGCCACACCCACAACTGTCATAACTGTGGGTGGGGGTGGAAGATAGAGACCCCACATGTTTAAGGCAAAATGGCATCACCGTGTGACCTTGAGAATGAGAAGTGAATTTTTCCTCAGAGAAAACCACTTGGTCTTGAGCCACCACGTTACAGCTGGCCAAAAGGTATCTCATTGGATGCAGCTGCCATCAGATCCAGCAGTCTTTGAAACTGCTTGACAATGAGTTACCAGTCTTCTCTTACTCTCACAACTGCAGTGAGGATCAACTCAATCTGAGCATGAGACAGACGTGCCTGCATCATGGTCGAATCCCACACCATGCCCAGTTAAGTGTTCCTCTGTAGTGGAGAAAGAACACTTTCCTTCCCATTTAGTCTTAACCCCCGCTTTTTCATGTGCATGAGAATGCTGAAAACCAACTGCTCCGATTAAGCTATTATCAACCGATCATCAATATAATTCTGTATGTGGATGCTCTGGAGTCACAGTGGAGCTAAAGCAGCATCCACACACTTAAGTGTGGGGTAGAATGCAAGGCTGAACAGAAGAACCAGATACTGGTAAGCTTCAAAAGCAAACCTCAGGAACTTCCTGGGGGAAGAATGAAGAAATGGAAGAATGCGTCTTTTAGATCAATCATGACAAACAAAAGTCCTGAAACATGACTTGTTTGACTGCGAGCATCCTGAAATTCAGTCGCATGACTGGGCAGTTCAATTGACACAGATCTTAATTGGGTTGCAACCCTCCACCCCTTTTGGGAAGAAGTACCAGCTGTAGAACCCAAACTCTCTGTTGAGAGGAGGGAGCACATCAATGGCCTCCTTCCTCAAGAGAGTGTTTACTTCTTTTTCCATTAACAGAGCCTGCTCGGGTCCGACAGAGTGGGAATGACCCCGTTGAAACGAGGTGGAGAAGAGCGGAACAGACATATTTGGCAGATGTTTCCATGCTGCAAAATAGTCTGCTAAGAAAATCAGCCTCTGGAGGCTGATCTCTGGTGTACTTAGAGCTGCTAGCTCGGTGCCCAGGAGCAACAACCAGCAGGAAATGGACGATCTAGCTGCTCTAGATACCACTGAAGTGGTAGCGAGCCTCCCAGTATCACTACATTTCCATGTAGAGAGTAAGAGATGTGCTTGCCAGAGACCCCTTCACCCTGAAGCACCGTGGGTGGCAGGGTTAACAGACCGATGTACTGAGGGCACTTAGGAGAGATTGGCACCCCCCCCCCCCCACAATTTTATAAAAAGCTCCAAACAATCAGCAACTGATCAGAAGCTAGCTTATACTCACTTTAATTTTCAATAAGTGGTCCCTCAACTTGTCAATCACACTTTTATGAAGCAGAAGCATGGCCGTAGGTTTAGGGGGGGACGCTAGGTACTAGTCCCTATCAATATTTTGAGATGACAAATTTGTCCCCACCAATATTTAGCAAGCTCCTTTGAACTGCTATTTGGATCTTTGCACTGCTATTTGGATCGATTCTACGGCCAGAACGATGACAGTACAAGAAACGGCGTAATTTAATTGGCGGCGGGGTATCTGACAGGCTACACGCGCGGACCGGGACTACTTTTGTGCTTGCAGCGAGCGGGTGGTGTGTGCGCGCACATGTTGACGACGCCGATGGTAAGTTACCAGGGCTGTCTCTCTGCCACATACAAAGGCCAGAGTAAAAACATTTTAATATTCTGTTTTTTTGTACTTTGTAGAAAAAGCCACCCAAGAAGAAAAAGGGGACATAAGAAGCTTTTTCATAAAGCAGAGTCAGAGTGTAAGTAGGCAAAATAACTAGCTAGCCACACAAATAAACTAGCATTAGTTACTGACCAGGCTTTCAAATGCAGATTATACTGTGGAAAGTAGTATTAACTGGTGATAGTATGTGTTCCCCAGGATGATAGAATACTATGTTAGCAAGTAAAGTTCTTAAAGTCTACCTCTTGAAACAGTGTTTTTGTGTAAGTACGAATAGGCTGTTAACATACATAGTAAATTATGTTTGTTTGTTAATAAACCGTATGGTAACCGTGTACTGGAGGGTAACGATATAGTGTTTATTATAGAAAACGTTTATTATATTTATTTACTTAGATTTGTTTCCTTGTGGCAGAGTATTTTTTTTTTGTGTGTAAATACTAATGTACATAATAATTTATGTTAATAAAACGTTTGGTCGTTTAGCTTTACACAGTGTCAGGTATTTATTTTTATTTTTGAGAGTGCATTTTTGAGATTATACAGTTATACTAGCTCTTTAGGACCAATATACAGGATGGTATATCGGGGTCAGGATACAATATTATGAGATGAATTAGATTCACTTCTGTATTGTGATATTCTGTATTGCCAACAGTCTGAAATAAAAAAGTACATTACCATTAAATCACTGGTATCTTACAACAAAAGAAAATGGGGGGGGGGGTTATGGGGTTGTCCCCACCAAAGCTGAGACCAAACCTACGCCCATGAGCAGAAGACATAAATGTGAATGGCAGTGAGGTGAATATAAAAAGCTCAACGGCAGAGTAGGTTTCAGAGTCTCCAATGAGTAAAATAATAATGATGTTACAAGTGTAATTCAAAGCACTTCATTAAATATCTCCTGACCAATTGGCATGAACAATAACTTTTCTTCAGTATGCATATTGAACATTGTCATTTTATTAAAGCTCCAAGAGAAGGGGTCATGGAAATGTTATATGTACTGTAGCATTGTTGGTGTTGCTATTAAAACTAAGTATATATTTGACAGTAGCTTGACAGTATAACTTTTCAAGTATAACTTTTTTTTTACATGTAGAATGTAGTGTGACCAAATGCTACATTGCTGTACTTTATGTCACATTATAATGCATACAGCTTTACAGATCAATGAACTGAGGCAATAACCAAACACGCTAGCATACACTGACCTCTCTCCCTCTCTCTCTCTCGCTCTCTCAACTAATGACGGGAAGCCCACTACTTGAGACTACTTTTTAGTGGAATATCCACTTATTGAATTTACCACAGATAATATTAATTAAAGTACTTAAGTTTTCAATTTGATACACTCTACTACCTCAAGCAAAACATCAGTGGCTATTAAAACTGCTTTTATGATGTGTCTTGTACACATTATCTGTTTGTTTCACAAAGAGGAATATTGTACAAATTAATAACAAGAACAAAAAATAATAATAATAATGAAGCAAGTACAAAATAGAAGTGTTTTGCTGTCTTAAACATTTCTAAAATATTTAACATGTTCTTGTATAACTGGGTTGATTTGGCAAGCATCTCTGTTGTCTCCAAAAGTTACCATTGATTTATTCATAAAGATTGTTACATCTCAAAATGTTTTTTTGTATGTACATTGTTTGCAATATTATTTTGTTTTTTATACATTTAGCTATTTGTGATAAGATCGCTGGATGTTTTCTGTTGTGCAGCTCCACAGCTAAAGGTCACCTATCGGCAGTAAGTTTGGACTGACTTTTACAATAGATTAATTTGTGACAAAAACGGCAAATGCCATATTTACCTGCTTTAGGTTAAGGTTTAGATTTAATTTTAATTTTAGATTACAAAATTTATTGGGTTAAAATCACACCTCACTGGGAATCAAGTATGCAAGTAAAGTTATTAGAGAACTTTATGGTTTGGTTTTCATTACTTTGCACTAAATTCTGTTCAGTAGTCAAATAATAATAATAATAATAATTATTATTATTATTAATTAGTATTATTATTATTATTATTATTATTATTATTATTATTATTATTATTATTATTATTATTATATTAATATATTAATATTAATAATAATATATTCTGATCTTCCTTGAGATGGTTCTACACCTTCATTTGAGTCCAGCTGTGTTTCGGTTATACTGAGTGGACTTGATTAAGAAAATCACATACCTGTCTATATAAGACCTTACAGCTCACAGTGCATATCAGAGCAAATGAGAATCATGAGGTCGAAGGAACTGCCTGAAGAGCTCAGATACAGAATTGTGGCAAGGCACAGATCTGACCAAGGGTTCAAAAAATTTCTGCTGCACTGTGGCCTCCATAATCCTTAAATCGAAGACGTTTGGGATGACCAGCACCCTTCCTAGAGCTGGCTGTCCGGCCAAACTGAGCTATCGAGGGAGAAGAGGTAAAGAAGAACCTAAAGATCATTATGACCGAGCTCCAGAGATGCAGTCAGGAGGTGGGAGAAAATAAGATTGTCTTGTCTTATGAGACCAAGATAGAACTTTTTGGCCTTAATTCTAAGTGGTATGTGTGGAGAAAACCAGGCACTGCTCATCACCTGTCACATCACCAGATGAATGCAGCCAAATACAGGGATATCCTGGACGAAAACCTTCTCCAGAGTGCTCAGGACCTCAGACTGTGCAGAAGGTTCACCTTCCAATAAGACAATGACCCTAAGCACACAGCTAAAATAATTGAAGGAGTGGCTTCACAACAACTCCATGACAAGCCAGAGCCCTGTCTTAAACCTAATTGAGCATCTCTGGAGAGGCCTGCAAATGGCTGTCCACCAACTTTTACCATCCAAACTGACAGAACTGGAGAGGATCTGCAAGGAGGAATGGCAGAGGATCCTCAAATCCAGGTGTGAAAAACTTGTTGCATATTTCCCAAAAATACTCCGTATTAGAGGCTGTATTAGATCAAAAGTGTGCTTTTACTAAATACTGAGCAAAGGGCCTGAATACTTAGGACCATGTGATATTTCAGTTTTTACTTTTTAAATAAATGTGCAAAAATGTCAACAATTCTGTGTTTTTCTGTCAATATATATGTTGGACAATGTCCAGTTGTGTATTGCGTTAACGATATTGTACTCTTTAACTACCTCAAGTCTTGGTAATGCAGCCAGGAGACATGTTTATGTGTTGTGTATGGGGTCATGTACCTGTAAAACACATTGGTCCCTGTAATCCAGAGAATGGACATGTTTTGTTTATTGTAAAATGAGTGTCCTCATAAATTAATCGGACCCTATAAATCCCAATTATGTAATGGGCAGGAACATTATAGGAAGTGTTTGACAGTCCTTGGGTACCACCAAAATTTCATATTGTCATATTATCCATTCTATTGTGTGTAAAGAAAATCCAAAGTGAAGGAGTGGATGCCGGGTTGCTATATCCTTCATATTGATATTAATTATATTACATTATTTTTTGTTTGACTAGTAATCAAGTTATGGCAAGAGTGAAATGTGTAATCTTATGTGCGCCTTATGAGACATTAAAGAATCCTGCTTCATGCTGTACTTCTACTCTCTAAGATGATGAATTCATAGTGTGTGTGTGTGTGTGTGTGTGTGTGTGTGTGTGTGTGTTTAACAAACCATACTGATAAAATTCTAGCTAGGGCCAGGCAGCCTTGAAGTTCTGATATGTTTTCTGCGTACCATATTTCCTGGACTATAAGTCACACTTTTTTTCATAGTTTGGCTGGTCCTGTGACTTATAGTCAGGTGCACTGACTTATTTATCAAAATAATTTGACATGAAACATTACTGTCTACTGCCATGAGAGGGCAGTGCTCAGTTCTCCTGTAGCCTACACTAAAAAAATAGAGCGCCCTCTCGCGGCTTTAGACTGTAGTGTTTACTCTTGGTTCTTGGTTCTAAATAAATGTGACTTATAGTCCAGTGCGACTTATATATGTTTTTTTTTTCCTCGACATGGCGTATTTTTGGACTGATGCAACTTATACTTAGGTGTGATATATAGTCCAAAAAATATGGTATGTGTGTTAGTATCTGTCAGTACAGGGAGAAGCTCAGACAGTCCCAGGACAAACGTTCAACTGCCAATGTCCAGCATATCAGATATATGTCTTTGAAGAGTTTATCTAGGTTTTGGAACCAATCAGAATTTTGCTGACTTATGCATTGATGCAATTAGTATCCTCTGTCAGGGTATAATTGTTGTTGATTTTGAACTGTACGCAGAGTGGCCTACAAACTCTGAGAGTACTGAAGCTGACTTCTGCTGATGAAACTGCAAACCATGTTCTTCAGTACATTTTTCTTTAATTGAATGCATCTCTGACTCCTGGTCTACATTCATCATATCTGGTCCTTGGGTTTTAACTGTAATTCCCCTACAGTGTTCTGCAGAGTAAAAAGGAAATGTTGATAGTTGTATCATCTCTGTAGGAAACCGGGGGAAGGGGTGTCCCCTTAAACCAACATCCAACTGGTTTTGCCATCAAAGTGCTGCTAAACCACAAAAACCAGTGTGTGTGTGTGTGTGAAGTTTTTTTAAATAAGTGATTAAAAAGCATTGCAAACACTCAAATTCAGTGTCCAATATTTTATGTTTTACTAACAAATTACATGCAATAGCTGATAAAAAATAAACTGTAACTAATTGTTCACATTAATGATTACACCGCAAAGCAAACATCTGCCACTTTTGATATGATGTGCTCTTTTTAAGCTCAGAATAAAAGCAGATGTTTCTAGAGGATTCCACAGCTTTAGCGTACATTTCAAAGCTAATAATTCCCACAACAGACAGAGAGGTGCTATCAAATAAATTAGAGATAAAGTTGTGGAATGGTACAAGCCAGCAGATGGGTGTAGAAACATTTCAAAGGCTTTAGGTATCCCATGAATCCTCCCTCCAAGCTGGATCAGAGAGAAAGGAGATTAATCAGATCTACCAACATTCTACAGGTTATCAACAGGAAAGAAGTTGTTGCACTACAATCTAATTGCAATTACAGCTTGCTTCATAAGAAATCTTAAAAATAGTCAGCAACAGTATTTAGATCTTGCTTGGTCACTTTGTGTCTTTTTCATGTTTTTATATAATGTAAATAAAGTATGTGACACATTTGGGATATGACCCTTCAACCCTCCTCAGGAGGTGTTTTGAGACCCATAAAAAAATCCAACGTGTAAATTATTTTGTTGTTCAGTTCACATGCATGAAATGGTAACACAATTATTATAATAATAATAATAATTATTATTATTATTATTATTATTATTATTTAAACTTCATATTTATATAAATGCACTTATATGTATTATATGCAAGTGTTACCTTATACTATATAAATGTATACTTCTAATTCTCTCACATGTTTACTACATCAGGATTTAGAACCACTGGTACATCATCATTATGGTGTTTACTGAAACTTTCAGTAACAAGTCTTTATTGATAAGTCACTGAACTCTGGAAGAAAACAGCTATCCTAATATGTGTCTCTGTGAAACATAGTGGCAGATTTTTTTCAGCTTCGTTTGGAATTATTTTTTCATTGGCAGAGCCAAAACAGACAAAGTAACTGGCAATAGCATGTGTTGACTCAATATTAACTTTCTGTTTATTGAAATGTATAAAAAAGTTTAAAAAAAATATTTTTTTTTTTTAAAAAATATCATTATGCGGCCTTAGCCCTATTAGTGTTGTGACACTGTGTAAATTGCAAACTTTTTCTTCTTCTTTTTTTTTTTTTAATCTAGCAGAAAAATTTAATTAGCCTTTTCATTTACTTATTTTCCCCAAGCATGAAACACATTCAGCATAGTCATTGCTATAAATTAGAATTACTCAAACCTCTTTAACATTTGTAGGCCCAAATTGCACAATGTAAAATATATATATATATATATATATATATATATATATATATATATATATATATATATATATATATATATATATATATATATATATATATATATATATATATATCTATATATATATATATATAAAAAAAAAAAAAAATAATAATAATAATAATAATAATAATAACATATAGCTCATTCATTAATATCATCACTGTATAATTTTATTTCACATTGTATGATAGTATTTCACAGTGCAGCTTTTACATCTTTCAGCAGTTATCACGGTTACAGAGAGAAAACATATCATCAGTTCTACGACCACTACAGTTTATTATTTTAGTATTAGTAATGATTTGCATTGATGGTGTAACGGTACTTGTATCCGTACCGAAAATGTTCAGTATGGGTCTTTCGGATCGGTACGCATATTTACCAAATAAATAGTTCTTTTTTGGGGGGGGAAAAAACAATATGTGCTATTACGATGCTCTTTTTGATGTGGCTCGTACTAATGCTTCCGTTCTGATGGCAGCACGGAGCATGAGTGAACGTGATCACCCCATCTACTAGTTTTAAAAATGAAATTAGCTAGAATTAACATCTCACCCCTCAGGTAATAACTCTGTTAGCGTTTCAACCACATAAAGATATCATCAAAACTGCTTGTAAACAAAAATAGCATTTCATTTACCTCAGCAAAGTCATCATCAATGCTACAGCTAGAGAAATTAAGCCTAGAGAAGAGTATTTTGAGAAATATCAGGCTATATGCTTTATTATATTTACTTTACCTGTTAGTGATGTCTAACTTATTTTAAACTATGTAACTAAATAAATATTTTACATTTATCTTGCTGTACGGAAACCATATTACCGGACTGTCACATCAAAACAGAGGTAAGTACTGAAATTGTTATACTGTATTTGCTTTACAAGCATAAACTCTGTAAAACAAACACAAGCACTTACCTTAAAGTGATTTAGTATGTAATAAACATTTCCTATTGGGTTTAAGACAAATTTAGTGTCATTTATAATTCACATGATTCACACAGTCTATAAGAGTATTTTATTCATTATAGTTTTAATTGTTATATTACTGTAGAATGAAAGCAAATACATTAGTAGTTTGACATGAAGCATGCTCGGTTCTCTTGCTTATATGCATTCTGTCTCCATTAAACAAGTGGATTAAGCATTATGCTTCTCTCTAGTTAGTAGCTGACCCAGGTAGAAAGGTAAATGTGGCACTGATCTTAAACCCATTTCTCGGTTCCAGTGAAATTACAAAATAAAAACACAACTATTGCAGACCCCACCTCCAAAATCCCAAACAAATTTAGAAATGTGCCCAGGTTTTGGAAACACTAGAACACATAACTTCCCAAAGAGAAGGCAAGAGGATTAAAGTCCACACATGTTTTAGAGCAAAGCAATAGGATCTGTGTGTGTTTGTTGAGTTTGAATGTTTTATTTAGCACTGCAAGACAAGTTTTTTGATAAACACACCATGGTATCTTCATCCAGAAAAAATAAATAAAAGATAAATAATAATAATTATAAATAAATTTATTAATACATATAATTAAAATCTTCACTATCAACCCAGCTAGAGCAGAAAGGGAGGGGGGGCAGATGTGGCAGAAAATAACGTCTTGAGGTTCATTTTTTCTATAAACCAGATGGAAATGCCATGATCTAACCTCAATAATCAGACTGTTTTACAAGTCAAGGTAAGTATTTTGTCCAAATTTGTATTTTGAATTAAAGTATGTTCAGACAACAAACTGTATTGAGTTTTGGAAATGTAATAATATGTATCAAATATTTCATTATCATTATTATTTTAATAATTATTTTTATTTTTATTATTTTTATTTTTTTGATTACTCAAAATTGCTCCGGAACCAATTAATCTTATCTGTTTTAGTTTTAATCCACAGCTATCATACCACATGCTTTAAGTATCATATTTAGCATGGATCACGGAAGGTATTAATAGAAGTGGGGGGATGGGGGGCCCGGGGAGGGGGTGCCTGGATGAGAAGCGGCATTGTAATGCATTATAAATGTACCAAATCCTTGTTTTTGTACTATATATAGTCTGTAATATTGTAGATGTTACATACTTCTCTACATTTTAATAGGCTATTAGAAACAGTAATAATGGTTGGCTATTAGTTAAATGTTACATATTATTTATTAAGCTATGATTCTGGATACTTGATTTTTATAATCACAGTTCTCCTATGATTTTGAAAACAAAACATTAGACAAAAACAAAATATGATTGTGTGTGTTTGAATCGAGATCATGACCTCTTAATGATTAATCCATATGAGCCTCTAGCCTATGTATTTTTGTATTTAGCACGTAAATTTAATGAACAAGATGTGACTTCTCTCTGACATTAGTAGAGTCATGTGGTCTACTCTTCAGCAGAATGGTAACCACAAAATCTTACAACATAATAGAAACTCTTTTAAATGTCAAACATAACAGCATTAAAGGGGGGGTGAAATGCTCGTTTTCACTCAATATCCTGTTAATCTTGAGTACCTCTAGAGTAGTACTGCATCCTTCATAACTCCAAAAAGTCTTTAGTTTTATTATATTCATAAGAGAAAGATAGTCTGTACCGATTTTTCCCGGAAAAACACGAGCGCCTGGAGGCGTGACGTGTGGGCGGAGCTAAAGAATCACGAGCACCAGTAGGCTTTTGCGTTGAGAGCGTTTGGATGCTGTGACACCGTGAGGACAAAACCAACCAAAACAAACCATGACTAACTGTCAGATTCAGCCGTTTATTTATGATCCAGAATCAGATCCCGTGGCTGAAACTGAACGAGAGCAGCAGCAGCAACGACTTGCTCCGAGCGGGGCTCGAACCCGGGTCTCGGGTATGGGAGGGGACGAACTAACAAGGAGGCAGAGATATTTTCAGCAGTTTTACTCACCGCCTGCGGTTCCAACACACCATTGTGACCCTTTTTCGTTGGGATTGCATCATCCTTAAGAAATAAAAGATCGCAAATCCGTCGTCAAACTGGGCCTTGTTTGTAAAACAACCATCTTCGAAATGCAGGGAACAAACACTTGCACAACTCTGTTGATGATCTGTAAAAATAAACTCCATCCACTGATCCCTTGATGTTGTTTTTTCTTAGGTAATCTGTGCAGGGTTGTCTTGCCCTGGCAACCAAAAACACTCTTCGCGACGCTCTCGCTCTGATCAGTGATTGTCTGTGCACAGCCTCTCTCTGCTCTGCTATACGGGAGCACGCGCTCTTCCGGCAGACGTGCCCTCAGGACCCATATAAGGAAATTCCGCTCCATCTAACGTCACACAGAGCCATACTCGAAAAAAAACTTTCCGAAACTTGTGACAAACCGGAAGGAGTATTTTTGGAACAGAATCCAACTCTTTAACAGTGTAAAAAACTCAGTATGCATGAAATAGCATTTCACCCCCCCTTTAAACACTAACAGTTATTTTCACCACATAAAAGAAAACTTAATTTCAACATTTACTGTACTCTCCTTAACCAGTCCTATACAAAGCATTCTGTGAACTAGAAATCCCCTCCATTTACAGTTCCAAGTTAACAAGCCCTTTTCTTTAGGTTACTTAATTCTTAAAGAAATCAAATCAACAATTAGATTATCATCATGTTTTAACCGCACACAATATTAATTTAATGCAATGACCAACATTATTATGTAAACTGATTTTTTTTTTTTTTTTTGCTACTTTAGAATATATATAAATACACATACACACACACACACATATATACACACATATATATATATATATATATATATATATATATATATATATATATATATATTTAAATTTATTTATATTACTTACAGCCATGCATTTTTGTCATAAAAGGTCTCCTGAATTACTTTTAAGAGTGCATTTAAACTGAACACTTAAATGATATTTATTGAGTTTTTAAGAAAAAAAAGTAAGAAAGAAAAAGTAAGAGTAAGGAAAACTCCTGAAAGACCGAAATACATGCCCAGTGCAGTGCTTGGTTTCCTCTTGCTTATGCTACAAACTGCAGTGCAATGGAATCGACACCATGTTTCTTTAGAACTTAAAGGATGTTTACATTGCTAGCACTTTTAGGTCTGAATACTTGTTTTAGATTGCTTAACCTTGATTAAATTGCAATTATGCTAAAATCTAATTTGCAATCATACCTTTCCCATTAACAGTTTTGGGACAATAGTTGATAAAATCAGGTTATCCCCTAATTGCATATGGATCATTCACTACCTTTCAAAACAGCACTGCTTTGGTCTAAAATTAAATTCTATTAGTGCACCAATTATCACACAATCAAATAAGATGGAAGAGAGCAACAAGATGAACTGGTCGTTGATGTGCTGGTACCAGAGACGGGAACAATTATACCCATATCGATCGTATACTCTGATAATTGAATTTTACGAGGGGTAAAAATCAATTGTAATCAAACTGTGGAATGTGTGTGTGTCCATTTTCACAAGACACCTTATTTCTCACCTCATTTTCTTGTGTCATTTTAGGTCAGTCAGGTGAGATATGATAACCATAGCACCTATCAAAGGCTCAAATTATGCTGCGGTCTAAAACAGTCTTTCAGTAGTCTCTTGTTTCTAAACTGCTCTGATGCTCTCACTTAATACATAGTGAACTGGTGGGTTTTTGTTAAATGTGGGCCGAAATCATCACAATTAAAATAACCATAGACTTAAACTACTTCAGTCTGTGTGCATTGGATTTATTTAATACATGAGTTTCACAATTTGAGTTAAATTACTGAAATAAATTAACTTTTCAACGACATTCTAATTGATTGAGATGCGCCTGTGTGTCATCTAAAGGTTTAACCCAATATATCCTGAGTGGCAACCTGAGCTTATGTCCATTGTGTGAATAATGTGTACATTTGTGGAATATAATATCAGGTGGGCTGTGAATGATTGCCCTGGGCAGCTTCCAAGTAGGTTTACAGTCATTTGAACTTAACTCACTCATAATGCCAATACCTTAAGTCAGTATGTGCATGTATTTTACTTCCTTTCATCCACTTTCATTTCCAGACATTGCCTGATAAAGTGTGCAAAGTCCCAGTACCCTTTACATCTTGTCATATTGTAATGACAGGGCAATTGTGCCCTTTCACAGCGAGGGTTTGTTCCTGCATTAAAGAACGTCTCCCTCATGATATTAATCTCATTAGCCTGATACCTACTAATTAATGTTTCATGACAATACACAAGGAGTTCATCTCCTCTGGTGGCGTGAGGTCAAAGAAGCCACTGAGTTTCACTGGACAGATTTGTTCAATCTTTTGAAAGAATTTCTCTTCAGAGAGAGTGAAAAGGGGCTCACTGTACTCACTTATTTGTTGGATTGCTTGATGGATTATTGGCAGATTCTTCAAGTCTCCTTCCTTCTGTGCTTAATTCATCTTCAAGAGTGTTCATTGTCAACTGCAGCCCTGTAAATATTTCAAAATGAAAAATATGGCATCCCATTTATCCAGTAGCTTTTACTTTTCATTTCATGCCGATTTATTATTGTTATCCAAAGTAAGTATTATTCTAAGTTCTTTCACCCTACTTTCCTTTGGTGTTCTCAGGCCAATAAATCTGTTCATATACAGCACATTAAAGAAAAGCTTTGTTAGAAAAGGTGTACATTTACTCTTAGGGTCACAGATGTTAACACTTTTTACAGTGCAGTGTTTAAACTTGAGAAATTTAAACATTTGATACATGCCCACAACTGTGAAAAACTGTTTTGTTACAGATCTCAAGATGAATATGTTCGTAGAATCAATTGCTTTACCTGAGTTTTAAAAAGCAAAAGCTGAAAACAAAGCCGCAAGGTTAAAACTATGTGCTATTTGCTGTCTTTTTGGCTTGAAGTCTTTTCAGATAAAAAGCCAACAACAGCCCTGCAGAGAATGCATCTGTTTAATCCATCCAATGAGATACATCGGCACTTGAAGGTCCCACAGGCTTCTGCATCTATTATCTAAAATTGAGGCTGATTTGAAAACATCTTTGTTTTGTTTCTCTTTTTTTGTTTTCTTTGTTTCTTAACTTCCTTTGTTGGCTTGTTTTTCACAATAAGATTTTACATGAAAGGATGATCTAATAATTTATGTATAAATAATAATTTATTCATTAACACTTACGTTTTTATAGTCCCCATCTTGTGGAAAGGGAGGGGGTGGGAGTGCAAACTAGTGCCTAATTTAAAACAAACCTTGTATGATAGTAATATAATAATATAAGGTGCCAGGGATTGATTGGGCTCCTGTCATATTTGTTGATACACATGGGGTATGTTTGACTGCCGTGTTCTTGATTAGGTGTCAACAATAAGCGACCTCTCACTCACCTTGCCGCAGATCTAATCCCTTTAAGACAGTGGGTTGGAACAGCTCTACGGATGCCAAGTGAATAAATATGAGCTTGAAGAAAGCCTGACTATAAAGCTTTGCATTCCTCCAAATCAGTCTATCCACAAATCTCCTGATGCTGCCCATCTTCATTCTATTGTCTTTAACCCTCCCACAGTCAAATGCTAGGGATTACTGAACAGTAACGTATTTTCTTCATCTCACACTCCTTTTATTTCTGAAGAGGATATGCCATTGTGAGGAAAGGGATGAGCAAAAAAATAAAGTTGAGCTGGGATAGAGAGAGAGACTTGAAGAATGGATGCTCCGGCTAAGACCTTTCTCCCAAATCCCCAGAAGAACAATAAATTGGATGATCTTGCAGAGAAAATACTAATAGCGGGCTGAGGTCAGAGTGGACCCCCTCACGCATCATGCCTCCGCTCTCTTACATTATCATTTCTCACCTTGTTAGCCCTAACGCCGAGCTCAGGGTCTGTTAGCAAGACTTGCATGCCGTGATCAATACTGGAGTGAGCCTGGAGAGAGCCAGAGCATGGAACAGTAAAAACAGAACACAGATGATAGTGGAGGGAGAGGTCGGGGAGTGGACTCTTCCCAGCGAAAGAATGGTCAAGGGTTTTAAAATAATTGGCACTACCTCATCCTGGTCTGAGGCAGCAGATGAATCAAGCACTATCAGAGAAGGCCCACAATGTTCAATTATTCATGTGTGTGCCTGTTACACCAGCTTACTCTAATACAGCCCCCAGTTGCACCATTTGTGGAGAGCTGGCCAATCAGTGCCAAAAGTTTGATGAAAAATATAGGGCTCTGGCAATGTCTCTGTTTATCCTGCAAACCCAGCTCTGTTGTAAACAGAGTTCAACTAAGGTCTTGCATGAGATTGTATTTCCTTTTTTAATTATATGCCGTCAAAGCAGATATGATTAAGTGCCAAAAATGATTCAGTTCGGACTGTTTAGTATTCTTTCATGCAAGGCTCCCAACGTTTTTAGGGCCCTATGATTAGAATTTCTGAATACAGTTATTGCAAATGATAAAAATAAATTTGAATGAAATTAATCTAAAGCTATCTTAAATACTAGTTCTCTGTTCTGGCTTCATTTATTTCTCAAATAAAATGACGAGCAGAGAAAAATTTTCAGATTTTGTGTTTTCTGTTTGGAGATTGAATGGATTGAGTTACGTGACTACATTCCAAAAAAAATAATAAAACTGGAAGTGCAATCTGAGATGACTAAGTCAGTGCAAAAAATTCAGAAAATTGGCACTAAATTCACAGCAGAGCTGTATTGATTTCACAGAATCTAGACAGCAGGTTCTGTCAACACTGTGGAAAAAATCCCTGAGATGACCACTTAAACTCTACTTTAAAACAGGTTACACACTAAGAGTGTATCTTAAAGTACAAGCACTCTCTCAGATGCAAGGCTTGAGTTTGTTAAGGAGTTTGTGTCTGGAGTCTGAAGTTATATATGTTTCTAGTTAAGCACTGCAAACGCAGAGGAGCATTGCGTGAGACTGAAAGCAGCCAACAACATATAGAGCAGTCCTCCATGAGGATCCATGAGTAGAAATGTTGTGTTTCATTTGACACTACTGACAATGCAAATATCTAAATGTTGGGTGTGTCATGCTATCTGGGCATAAATTACATTTTGTTTTATGAATTAAACTTTCATGGAAAACTAGTCATCTTTTGTCCCAGGCAATTCTAGGATCACTGAAGTGGCAGTATTCACAAATAATGCATTCTACTGCCTAAAAGCATACATGAAATTCTTAAAGGTGAATGCCCAACTGTAGGGATTTGACCTGCCTCTTCACTGTCTGCTGTCAGAGATCTTCACTAACACTGCAATACTGCTGACCTGAGTTTTGTCTTCTTGAACAAACCTTGAAAAAAATTTAAAAAATAAAAACTGGTGAGTGTCCTCATTTTGAAGGAAAAACTGCAGGCCCAGTCTCACCCTGAAGCTGGTTTGAGGCATTTAAGTACAACGCAGAACTTGTCAGTTTCTACAAAGAGTTCTTGTTACATGAGGCTTCATCATCCCAGACAGTCACGAACAACCTCCAGTTCTGGAAGAGAAGGTTCAGGCCCACATTGTCAAGTATTTCTTTCATTTCAATCCAGATCATGTCAATACAGGATCCAAGTCTCCATGATGCTCTCCACCTGGCTCTCCCAAAGCACTGTGATGCCCATCCATCCATACAAACAAATAAAAAATAAATTAATTAAATAGTATTCTTGAGTGAGAGATTTACAAGAGTTTTGCCAATTGCTTCAGGTTTTTATTTATTTATTTATTTATTTATTTATTTATTTATTTATTTTTGTTGTCAAGACATTTTCAGCCCACTCTATAACCCATATGACTTTTTACTTCCGGATTGTGGGTTGTTGTTAGGTCCAAAATATTTTATTCTGCCTTCATAAAAGTCTGCATTGAATTTAGACATATTCAAAAGCAATCCCCACAAAAGTTGCCACACATACTGTTAAGGTCTGACTGAAAATAAAAGGGAACTTGATCAATTTTCTTGCTAATTTTGGAACAGGATATGTATAGTACAGCCATGAATGGCTCAAGACTTGATGGACTTTACCACATTTTGCCTTAAGTATTTATCTTTAATAAGTATTTAAACCTAATGTGGTATCTATCCTACTTACCTCTTAGAAGCTCACTATGACAGTTTATTTATTTTTATTTTTTTGCCAGTTATGTGAAAATGTGCACAGTTGTGCTTTAATGTATCCATCTATCTGTAATTAGAAAACTTTGTACACATGGTTTGCAGCTTAGCTGCAGTAGATTCTGACAGACATTTTTATAGTTCATTATTATTATTAAAAGGAATTCAAGGAAAACATTCAGAAGCACACAACTCTTTTAGGGCCTGAGGTGGCAGGCGGTTTCTTCTTCTGTGTCGCCATGGTATCAGATAGCACTTACTTAGATTTTTTTGAAAATTGCCTTTAAAGGAACTTGATCATGTATTTGAGTTTGGCCACTTTTCTGAACCCCTTAAAATACACTGCAGGATATAAAGTAATTGCCTCTGATTTTCAAGGCACAGAGACTATTCTAGCAGAAGATCAGTTAATGTTCTTTTCTTTCTATCCAACTATTTCATTAATTTGTTTCTTTTCTTTTCTTTCCTTTTCTTTTTTTCTCAGAATCAGAAAAAAATATCAATCTGACTAGGTCTTCTTGATACTACTCATGGTTTTCTGCCAAGATCCAAACATGATGGACCTTAATGAAGTACAAATGGTTCCTTAGGAAAATACTTGTGAAGCAAGTGTCATTGACACAGTGTGAGAGGACAGATATTGAGAAATAAGTGGTCAATTTCAGAGGGACAGATACAAACTTAAGAATATGTTTTTTTTGTTGTTGTTGTTTTGTTTTTTTTTAAATGAGGGCTCTAAAAATAAAAAAAGAATAATCAAATACATACATAAAAAACATTTCATTCACTTAGCTTAACACTTAACTTCTTCAGATCATAACTTCTAAAACTTCATCCTTTGAATTTTTTGTAATTTATATATATATATATATATATATATATATATATATATATATATATATATATATATATATATGTATATATATATGTATATATATATGTATATATATATATATATATATATATATATATATATATATATATATATATATGCACAAATTTAATTAATATTGTGTAAAGTGTATAGTAGTGTAAGTAGCATACAGTGCAACAGAGTTGTCTTTACGTCCAAACTAATTGCTCAAATGTGGATCCCTCCGCTGTGGCGACCCCTGATAAAAAGGGAGCAAGACAACAGAAGAGAGAGAAGCTCTCAAAATGTAAATACTCTGAAGTGTGAAAAGGACAGCAGACAATAAAAAGCTATCAAGAGCCTGTAAATGGAGAAACATATTTTTTGTCGCCATAATAGCAGTAGCAAACACCACCATATATTTTGAGGTGTCTCAATACACCAATTTTTATGATAATTGTATTTTTAAATATCAAATATTGATATTGTGTGTATACTACACAGAAAATTATATCATAAATAATCCAGCACCAGTAACCACCAGGTTGACACTCCAACATAGTATGTGTCAGTATTGCACCTTAACGCTAGTTGCCACCACCACCACCAAAAACAAAAAACTGTAAAAAGATGACAAGGTGTGGAACTACCACTGCCAGCCAAAAACATGTAGCCAGAGATGACAAGCAAAGCCACTCTATCCACACTCCGAAAAGTAAGTTCACCAGTGTGGAAGCTTTTTGGATTCCGTAAAAAAGATGGAATGTTAGACAGTTTGTAAGATGTGCCTAACAACTCTACGCTATTTTTGTTTTTCTGTACAGTATGCTTACAAACTCTCTTTCTGCCTCACTGCATTCATATTTTGAGCATAATTAATTTGTCAAAAAAAGAAAAAGTACAAAAAAAAGAATGAATAAATAAAAATAAACTATATTACATATTAATTTGACTGATACTGTAGTTAATAGTTGTAGTGGTAGTCGAAGTAGTATATATGTCATACTATTATCATTATAGTTATTTCTTTGAAACATGATAATAGTGGAGTGAAAATCTGATATATTTAATAAAAATTGAGTTTTTCCATCATTGGAGGATATTTTGGATGACAGAAACAAGCTGTTTCCAAGCGAAGGCAGAAATATTACTTTTGACATGCATCTCCTAACTTTAAAAAGCACTACTTTCTTTTTCCTGCTTTTGGTAGTACTACATCTTATAACCTAACCTTTATTCTTTCAAAAAGAAAAGCACTATTGGTCTCAGTCCAGCTTTCCTGGAATAAACCTGTCTATAAATACTGGTTACTGTTTTAACATCCAGAATGACCTCTTTCTACACCTTCATCATCTAATCTTAGAGACCACCCTGCATCTCATTACACTTCCTCTGCAGTGGTCCGCCCCTGTAATTATTCCCAGATTTTACACCTAACCTTTTGGTTCCCACTCATTTATTACCTCCCGCCCTCCTCTTTCCCTAATTGACTACAACCAGGTACAGTGACATTTAGACTGCTTGTTGAGGTTTGTGATCCTGCACATCCTCCACATTAGAGGCCTTCTGAAAAAGGAGAAGTTGACTAATGATAATTATGATGTGTGATTCAAGCCCACTCAGAAGGTGTCAGACCTTAAGGGACCCAGTAAGGAGCCTGGTTATTATATTTGTTCAGTACCAGATGGCACAGATGAAGACACATACTGGAGCCTCTACATTTGGGTCAATATGATTAAGGAGGAGAATTACAAGTGCAGAATACAAATAAGAAAAAAGATTACTGAATTATGTAAATATATTAAATAATAAAGATATTAAAAACACTACTTTAGTTATACTAAATGTATTGCACATGACTGAGAGCCATTCATAAATGAATTAAAGAATGCCTTTTAATTCCATGTCCACTGGGAAGCAGAATTTCATAGATAGATAGATAGATAGATAGATAGATAGATAGATAGATAGATGTGGAACCTATAAATACAGTAATATTATTCTAAAATAATTATGATACCATAACACTATCATATAACCTAGCATAACACATAAGGGCACTTACATAAAGAATAAAATGGAATGCCATAATTAAAAAAAAAAAAAAAAAAAAACTGCCATTAGTACCTTCTAGATCCTCTTCTTCTTGCGCCTTCTTTCCCTCCTCCTCCTCCTTTTCACCTTTTTGTTTTCCCAGAGTTGAAAGCAGCCCGGAAGGCTTGCATTTGATGTTTTAAAAGGTACTCACGGAAAGAGTGCTGAGTTTGCATCAACTCTAAAGATAGATGGTATTCAGTAAGTGGAGGAGGCAGGCGGCCCAACCTGGCTCACTGATGAGAACCATTCTGAACTCTCACCGATTGAATGCGGGCCAGAAGAGAGCCTAAAGCAGGAGGAATAGTGAGAGAGCGAGAGAGAGAGAGAGAGAAACAAGATTGATAATGATGCTGTATGCACCAAGCAATCACTTCAAAGCCCTCCTCCAAATTTATCTTCAGTTGTTACAGAATAAACAAGAGCACAGACCACCCTAAATGAGTTGCGAATAACTTGAATTGTTGGTCTTTCTAGCTTTGTAACTATAGCACATTTCACAACAGTCACGTTTGAGTTCCTGTTCTGGGGTGTGTTTCCCCATACAATTAACCACCATAGTACGATAGATGGTTGCTGAAATGAACTAGCCAGTTACGACTGTTTCCCGCACACGGTGCATCTCCATCATTTGAACCACATTAGTTCAACAACATAGGACAATTGTTAATGATGTCACACGCATGTGATGGAGGAATAACTTCTGCTATTTAACCAATTAGATTATCTAAGATGGTGCTGTATTGAACATGTCTCTGCCATGTTCCTGCCCGACACCAGCCTACAGGGAGGGGGCCGATTATGACACATTTGAGTTCCTGTTCTGTTTTACTAGTTTAGTTCACTTGTCTCATTAGCTAACCCTCACCTGTGCTACCCTCATCAAGCTACCTTATAAGGTATATCCTTCGTTCAGTTTGGTTGTCTATTATGTTACAGCTTGTGGAATACCCTGTGATCTTCGTCCTTGGATATCTATTAAATATTGAAAAGCTAGTCTTAATCCTTGTGTGCCTTCCCCTTAGCAGAGGCATGATGACAACCATTTAATATACTCTTAAATAATTTTCAGGTTTCAGAGTAGATCATTTGTTTAGCTCTTTATAAAGACATGTATAAAATCCCTAATCGGATGCCATTTCTTTAGTGCACTTAATATATATACTGTAACAGTCTAAATGCATAATGATCTCTAAAGTTACTGACTCCACTTGGAAGAAAATATTTGAACAGACAGCCCTGAACAGTTCATACGTTCAGCAAAAAGGAAGAAAGTCACTGAGGAAAAGGTGAAATTCTGCTAGCGTAAGCCTTCAAAACCACAGTGTTTTTTAGACGCAAGTAAATAAGAAAAGAGCAAACTAAGATATGCCAGGAGCATATATATATATATATATATATATATATATATATATATATATATATATATATATATATATATATATGAAGTTTGATGTTTAGGTGGTATTTCATGTGTACAAATGGCACCTGTCTTTTTTAGCCTGAAAATATTAAAATAAATGACTGATTATGAAAATTGACATAATATAAGAAATGACAGCTGAGTTAAATATATTATTCTCTAGTATTTTACATCCCATATGCTGCACTTGAGGATGACACAGGAAGTGAGGTTATCAAACTCAAAGACTGCTTTATAAATTTCATGAGATCATTGAATTTGAAGAGAATTCATTAAAGTGAAACAAGGCAACAGACAGAAAATCCTCCCAAAAGCCCAATCATCTGATTAAATTGAGGCAAGGACATTTTTTTTTTTTTTAACAGTGACTTATAGGTACTCAACCTCAGCTCTTCATTTTATCTTGAAAGCTTTAAGCTTATAAAATATACAGTTGAAAATTAAGCTATTTGGCTGATTATGTGACTGGCCTTTTCTAATGCATCAAAAGAATTGCATCCAATTAGCTTTAAGAAACAGTCATCCCGGCAGTGTCATTAATCTGTGCCACCAACAGGGTGTGTGAAATAGTTAGCTGGGATCTAATGACAGTAATCAACAATAATTAAAGGGAAATGATCACCATTTACCAAGTAGCGTCATTAAGGCTGGTGGCAGAGCACTCTGTGTAACCTCTTAGAAAGAGAACCAGAAAGTACATATAAACCATGTGAACTTGTCATTCTGTTATTTTAAATTTTTCTGTGATCCAAAGAGTGATCCAAAAGTTTGTCTCTGGCACTACACTTATAGATGTTAGAAAACAAAATAAAGGCTTTAAATATGACTGTATGAATATAGCCAAACCTCCCTGTACATGCAATAGTAGAAATATTCAATGAACGAATAATCAATCCCCTTCTCTAATTCATTAGTAATTGACAGTATTAATACAGTGCAGACTGTGTAGACACAGAACCAAAAACCTTCTGTTTCTGATCATTTTTCTCCCTTTCTCTTCTGCCCAAACACTGAACAGGAGTTTTGTCTTTATTTCCAACCCACCAACCCAATACTTATATTTTCTGCCATATTTCATAACCAGAGCAAGTTTGACAGCTCTAACATACTAGTGACTGACAGCAAAGAATAACCCACATTGCATGGCCCATGTCATACCTGTGTCAATGATGCCACTGACAACTAGTTTTTGACTGCAGTTCCATTCATGCAGAACATGTCACTGGATCATGCTCTCTTAATTTGGTTGTAAGTCCTGAAATGTTAAGGTTAAAGATAGAGAATACATTTGTAGAATATGGATGTCACTTTCAAAACTAACCAAACTGTATGTGAACACACCTGCTTTTAGCACTAAAAACAGGACTAACAACCATTCTCTGCTGCTGTGTGTCTATACCCTGTTGAGAAAAAAAAAAAAAAAAAAAAAAAAAAAAAGCATATGCATATGTTTTGAAGAATGTTAAAGACATTAAGAAATTGACACGTTTGGTTCACCTTACATCTTCTTTCAGTTTGTTTATAACATGCACTGGCAACATAAAGTGGTTTAAAATAAATAAATAGCTGAATCAGAGTGATACACAATGCCATAAAAAAAAAAAAAAAAAAAAAAAAGATTATATATATATATAATAAAATGCCAATATTAAATAATACATTTAACACTCTTGTTGTCGTTTTGTTTACATCTGGGTCAACTGAAATAGTCAAATAAGCATGAATACACTGACAAGAGCAACTATAACAAAACAAAAAAGCACCACTTGCAGGTTTGTAGTTTTCACACACTGTTGACATGAAACATGAGAGCTGCATTTCTTTTAGCCTCGATATCAAGCAGCAATATGAGATGTTAAATGTTTATAGTAAAAAAAAAAAAAAAAAAAAAAAAACTTAAATACTGTACTATTTTTTTAAGACATTAAGTTAAGACATAAATTTAAGAGAAAACAGGAATCTCTTCAAATTGAAGATTTGGGCACCTCAGGTGTTCAAAACTCTCACTGACAGCATACACTGCCTACTAAGAAACCAAAAAGTTTGAATCAGCAGAGTGAATACGAGCCAGTGCTTATCACTGGGGTGAAACTCACATACGGACACAGGTTTATTGTATATGCTCTGCAGGGAGCGCTGAGTTTCCAGCTTGTGTACTCTGGCCAAGGGCATCAACATCAATGCTCCCTTATGCCCCACATTTGCTTGATCACTGACCAATGGGGAGATGGTTGTCACTCCCAAGCTGCCGTCGCAACATTCAGGAGCCCCTGTAGCATTCTCCCAAACAATTGTTCAAAGAGGCTTAGCCTTCTGGAAGCCTGGGGTACAGCTCATATGTCAGAGAGAATTAGGTTCCAGTCTTGATTGTCCTCTGTTATCACCTTCTTTTCGGGCAGACCATTGTTGACTGGGATCAGTGGCTTCCCTAGCTGGTTTTCAAATACCAGGAGATCCCCCAGTCATCAGCTTCTTCCTTTTTCAACTGCTTTACACTTGACAAGCGAGAAACCCCCTGGACTTACTGAAAAAACACTGGGAGAACCCAAAGGACAAAGAGCATTGTCACCTCTATGGTAAAAATGAGTGTCTGGAAAAAGATGATGGTATTAAAACGAGGTCTCAAAAGATCTGATATGACCAAAAGGCCCACAGTAGAGCTGGAAGTGCTGTTGCTTCTAAAAACAAGCTCTTGACCAAGTGGTCTGTGTGTGCCATAATAGTCACCTGAAAGTCAGGCTCAGAGATTTATGGGATGCTTGGAGACAATTAAAAGGAAAAATACCAGGAACATTGCAATCCAAGGGTCTGCATTGTGTTGTAATATCTCTCATGTGAGTATTTGAGATGCTTTGAAGTTGTAGAGCTGCTTCTAGATCAGTGTGTCCAGATGAGGTAGGGCTGTCAAAGTTTGACAAAGCTTTTTATAGTAAAGAAAGAGAGACACGTTTATGATAAGCATCTTTCTTTTGAGCTCTGACGAAATAAAATTATGAATGGGTCTTAGGCCACATTCACACAGCAGCAGAAAAAGGTTGTCAGTCCTGTTTTGAGACCTTAATATGGTTACATTCACACACATATCAGCTATTTAAATTTTCAGGATCCACCACACACACTTGTACACACACACACACACAACTAGTTGTCATTCATGTCATACAGTGAGAGAGAGAGAGAGAGAGAGAGAGACACTCTCCTGCACAGACGCATGTCTGTGGGTTACGTGTTTCCATGTGCGTTTTCAGTAACTTACAGTGACAGAGTTGCATGTCATCTGAACGTTTTAGATACTGTCAGTTTTGTATTCTGCGTGCAATTCAAATGCTCTGCTCTCCACCAAAATTTAAAGCTGCTGTTGGTTAATGAAGATCTGATGAAAGAACTCGCAGATCGATTGGACTCTTGTTGTTTCAGAAAGTGATAAGAATGTCAGTGTTATGCACGTTGCCATCTTTAATTTTACTTTGGTCACTGTCACTATGGTTACTGGTAAGGAATATGGGCTTGACTTCCGTTGCACTTTCATATAGGCAGCACTCTAAAGACAACTGTAAAATGTGTGGAGCTGGGAGAAGGGGTTGAATTTCTAAAAAATACACTTTATTTTGTAGCAAACAATAGTTAGGAATGAATATCAAAGTTTTAGAAAAACACTGAGTAAAACAGATTAAAAGTGTCATAACAATCCTCATTCTCCTCCATTTACTTTCTAGAAATATAATGGGATATTAATGGAAACATATTATATTATAACACACTTTAAATAGACATTTCATCTTGTGGCACTTGCTTCCCTGTCTTTTTGACAATGTTTATACTCTTCAACAAGTCTTATTTCCTCTGGCTTTGATCCCAAAGTGATGCGATTAAATTATTCGAAATAAGAGAAATGAATGAAACAACACATCTGACTCATTTTATGCCAAGAACAATAATCCCCAAACATCATACAACACAATATCCAAAGAGGAACAATCAGGTGTTTCTCATCTTCTTTGATTATTATGTTATCATCTCTTGGACCAATCAGATCAATGGATTCATACAGATGGCAGTTCAGCAAAAACGGCTAAGGTTGCGTATGTAACCCTGGTTCCTCGAAGGAACGAGACGCTGCGTCGAGAACGTTTGGGGAACGCGTCCAGCGTGACGTCTCTGAATAACATGTATAATCAGTCCAAAGGAAGGGCGAGACGTCATAGGTGGGTGACGTCAGAGACCAGGAAGCATAAAAGCATGAGCGGCGAAGCCGGATATCAGCCTCAAAGGATGAAGCAAGCGCCAGCCAGAGATGACGGAAGTGTGGCACTGCGACGCAGCGTCTCGTTCCTTCGATGAACCAGGGTTACATACATAACCTTAGACGTTCCTCTTCAGGAACTCAAGCTGCATCGAGAACGTTACGTCGAGAACGGTCTTACAACCTCGGTTGAGAGACCGGAAGCTAAGGGTTGTGCCTCCTCAGAGACAACACCTAGAGCCTCTAAGCTCCATTCGGGGACGCACCCTCCGCCTGCGAGAGGAGATCTCTCATGACGGGAACCTCCCATGAAGTGCCGTCAAAAAGAGAAATCAGGCCCAGGAACCATACACGGCCCGTCCAGAACGGGGCTACTAACAGCAGCTCGACTCCGTCCCGGCGCACTCTCTCCAGAACTCCTGAGAGCAGAGCAATCGGGGGGAAAATGTACAGATGAAGCCTCCGCCATGTCTGTACCATGGCGTCCAGCCCCAGTGGAGTGCAGAACTCCTTGATGGTTGATGTAAGAGACCACCAACACATGGTGATCTCTTAGGTCTGGGAGAAAATAACGAAGTGCACAAAGCACGGCCAGCATCTCCAGGCAGTTGATGTGCCATGTCAGATGGTGACCACTCCACAGACCACGGGCAGGGTGGCCACTCATGACCCAGACCCAGCAATCTCCATGACTGCTTGACAGTGAGTGACCAGCCTTCTCTCACTCTCGCGACTGCAGTGAGGATCGACTCGATCCGAGCAGGTGACATAAGTGCCTGCATCGTGGTCGAATCCCACACCATGCCCAGATAAGGGGTTCTCTGAACTGGAGAAAGCACACTTTTCTTGGTGTTTAGTCTTAACCCCAGCTCTTTCATGTGAGCGAGGATGACACCTCGGTGCCGAACCGCCATCTGCTCAGATTCAGCTGATATCAACCAATCAACAATGTGGTTGAGCCGGGAAAGTGTGGGGTGAGAGTGCAAGGTCAGTGGAAAATCCTTATTGGTAGGATGGAGATAAGTGCATCTTTTGATAGATCGTGACGAGTCCTCGGACTTGGCCTGTGCAGTCGTGCTAAACTTCAGTCCCCTGACTGAGAGGTTCAAAAAGCACAGATCTAGAAAAGGACACAACACCTCATCCTTCCTTGGAACAGTAAAGTACCGGCTGTAGGACCCGGAATCTGCAACCCAAGGAGGGACCACCTCGATGGTCTCCATTCCTCAGAGAGAGTCTACTTCTGTTCCATTACCAGAGCCTGCTTGGGGCCCACCAGAACTGGATTCTGTGGCCTCTCACTACAGTGTGCAGGACCAACTGAGACACATTTGTCAGTAGTTTTCACGCTGCAATATAGTCTACTAAGGGAATCAGCTTCTCAAGACTGATCTCTGGTTGCATCAGCGCAATTAGCTCGGTGGCCTGAAGCGGCGTACCGGCAGGAGACGGCCGAACTAGCTGCTCTGGAAACCTCCCAGGAGGTTGCGAGCCTCTTAGCACCACTACGTTTCCGGGCGGTAACTGAGAGAAGCGCCCGCTGCGCCGTGGAACACCGGCAGGGTTGGCAGATTGATCTCCTGAGGGCACTGAGGAGAGACGGGCACCGTGTAATGCGGTGTACACTGCTCTTCCCCAGAGGGGCCTGCCCTCCGAGGTCCTGAGCCGCAGCATCAGGACTCTCGCAGCTGAAGTCTCCTAAAAACGAGGGTCCTCAGACCCACATCGTCTGCTAGGAAGACTAGACCAGAGCCTGCTCGGGGCAGGACCCCGTGAAGTACACTTGGCAGGGGGTCCCACACCGCCATGTGACCTCCTAGGGAACCAGTCTCGCGAGCCACTAGCTCGGTGCCCTGAAGCGGTGGACCGGCAGGGGACGACCGGACTAGCTGCTCTAGAGACCTCCGTAGAGGTAGCGAGCCTCTCAGCACCGCTACGTTTCCGGGCGGTAACTGAGAGAAGCGCTCGCCGGAGATCGCTGTGCCCTGGAACATCGGCAGG
The DNA here is from genome assembly GCF_003368295.1 of Carassius auratus. Taxonomy (NCBI): domain Eukaryota; kingdom Metazoa; phylum Chordata; class Actinopteri; order Cypriniformes; family Cyprinidae; genus Carassius; species Carassius auratus. Next base: position 34,784,054 of record NC_039249.1, read on the forward strand.
GTTGGCAGAACGATCTCCTGAGGGCACTGAGGAGAGACGGCCACTGTGTAATGCGGTGTACACCACTCTTCACCAGAGGGAGCTGGCCCTCAAAACGTCCTAGGCGTCAGGACGTTATGATGAAGGCTATCCAGCGAAAACAACGGTCCGTAGAACTGCTTTCCACTAGAAGCCTTCGGCCTGGGAGCGCCACTTTGACTCTAGCATCTGCGGAGTACAAAAGTGACACCCCCGGCACGTGGGGCTGGAACACAGTTGGAACTGCTCCGCCCAGCAGCCCCTGACCGCCTCAACCTCCTCAGAGGAAGAGCGGTACACACGTGCTCTCACAAAAGAAATCACATCCCTAGAGCCCCTGTACATCTAACTTCACATAGTCAGATAAATGTCATTTTATTCCTTAGAATTAAATGTAGTCAGCAACCAGACTAGTCAACACGGTTTGGTGTAGAAAAACTCACAGAAAAATGAAACCATGTAATACACGCGTTGCCTCGGCAGCGCTCATGTCTTTTATATATATATATATATATTATTTTATGCTACTCAGTCACACAAACAAAATCAATCTCCTCAGAGAAAGATGGATGCTGCAGCGAGCTGTCTCAGCGGGCGAAGAAACTGCAGCGCTGGTTTCCAAGCCTCGAGAATGAGCTCTAGATCTAATGAACACGGGTGGAGTTAGGACGAACCGTCTCCAACCCGTTCGCCAGATCATGTGCGATTCCCGCTATCGCGGCCGCCGCTGTGCCATGGCAACAGCGCGACCGCAACTGCAGGATCGCATGCACGGACACACTCCTCGGAGCGTGCCCGGCGAGAGAGCATGCAGCAGCAGCGAGCTGTCTCAGAGGGCGAATAAACCGCAGCGCTGGTTTCAAAGCCTCGAGCATGAGCTCTAGATCTAGTGAACATGGGCGGAGATAGGACGAGCCGTCTCCAACCCGTTCGCCAGATCATGTGCGATTCCCACTATCGCGGCCGCCGCTGTGCCTCGGCAACAGCGCGACCGCAACTGCAGGATCGCATGCACGGACACACTCCTCAGAGAGGTCTGAAAATAACTCAACAGAAAATGAATTCTGATAAATATAATTACAGCTTTCATTGTGACTGTGAACTTGCCCAGTTATGAGTCAATGTCTGAAGAAATTTATATTAAAAGCAGTTTAACGTCTGATATATATGTCTCAGATGTAATAATTCCTGCTACAATAGGTATGCTGTGATATGGCATAATACCAAGCTACTTTATCTAATGTGACAATGTCAAACGCTGACAAACAGGCATTTTAAATGACAATACTTGCTAAATAATACAACACCTTCTTTGTTTGTTTATTATTATTATTATTATTATTATTATTATTATTATTATTAATAATAATAATAATATGTTGTTGTTGTTGTTGTTCTGTTTGTTTGTTTGTTTCTTTCAACCCCTTTCATTCAATGTGGGGGAAAAAAATAAAAATAAAATAAAATAAAAAAGCTTAATAATAATATTCCCTTTAGTCCAATGAATAATACAACCCTCTCATTTCAGGTGAGGGCACATACCTCTAGAACGCAAAATAACAGAACACATTATGATTGTGGCGAAATCCTTAAAGCTGGATTAATGCTTTTAATCAACAGTTTATGCCAGAGAAGTTATAAACCTGCAAAAATGTAATGCAATTATTGAAAGCGAATTAAATGTTTTTAAAGTCGGCTTCCTAAGCTCTGATAAAATAAAATAAAAAAATAATATAACTGTAATGGTGAATGTTTCTCTCTCTCTCTCTCTCTCTCTCTCTCTCTCTCTCTTTCTCATTTATTCTTTCAGCTTCTTTTACAAAGCAATTTAATTATAGCTGCTTAATATTTACATTTTAGAAGCACTTAGAGCAGGAGGGAATGAGTTTATGACGAAAGAAAAAAACAGTTGGCGAGTGTCTCTTGGAACAGCTGCTGTAATAAGGAGCAATGATATACAATATATCTCCTTTAATGTCCATTATGAACAGGGGTGTAAAACCTGGAAATTTGAAGGCCTGTTACACAAAACACAGACTCAAGGCCATTGATTCAGTTTTAAAAAATCAGAAATATACAATATAAACACATATGGGCATGCGTTTAATGAGGATTAAGCCTAGCGGCAACAACAAAACATTCCTAGCTAAAGCCCATTGAGAGGATTGAGGCGAGTGGTGGGGCCTTTAGAAAAAGATGAAGATGGCCTTCTTTCCTACAAAAATCAATTAAAATTGACAATTCCGATTGATTAGACAAGCAGGAGACTCACTAAAGCCCATGGGGATTAGAGGCAATGCAGATAGCCATTAAGATATTTCAAAAGCAACAAGAGGAAGGATTTATTTTCCTTTGTTTTCTTTCTAGGATATTGTTACTACAGTTTAATCATTTCTAATAATAACATACAGCAGTGTGTTAGTGAATTTGACTAGGTTTTCTCAGTGCTCTGGTGAGCCAATGAGGTTCTCAAAAATCATAATACCTTAAAACTGAAAAATTGTTCTTTACATTGTTCTTACACTTAACACCACCATGTTCAACTCCTACAGTGCTTCAGCTGTGGGTTTTCATACATTTTAGCTTATTTTATTATTAATGCAAGTTATAAATCTACTCATTTGGATCAAAAAAATCTGATCGCTTACATATTCTGCTGTGTGAATGTTAACAGAATCGGATGCTTTTTCCATCAACTTTCATCTCTTTGGATCGGCGTTCTGTCAATCAGCTTTCTGTGTTGCAAGACTGCTCCCAGTGGACAAAAAAGAAAAAAAAAAAGAAAAAAAAAGCCTAACTTTAAATAGTCTTAACAGTAAAAAGCATATTTCAGGCTGGGGGCCTTTGCGGTGCATGTGGAGGCAGGTGTTCTGGAAAGTTATTTGAATGATTAAATCAAAGGCCGGGGGTAGTGATGTATGAAGAACTGTAGCATTTCAGCTTCAGTGGCTGAAGGGAGTCATTACAATTCAAAATGAACTTTAATGCTCTTTCAAAGCAGCAGGTAATTTTAGTTGGGCCCTATAATGTCAGCATGTGTATTTGTAAAAGAGGGTGAGAAGAAAAAAGAGAGGGAGGAGGTCATAAAGCCATATGTGCACCCATACACAAATCCATCTTTCCTTTACAACATGGCCACATGGAGTATACATAAATGAGAAAATTTGTGTATACATATGTGGGTGCGTCCATATGTGTGTTTGCTTGTTCGCACACACGTTGATTCATTTTGAAGTGTGAAAAATTTCGAAGGAAATCTCTGTAAGCTTCCAACAGTGTTTAGTGATATTAAGTGTAGCACAGATACTGAAGCAGCATGCATTATTCAACACTTAATAGCATATGACAGCTGTTTGATGCAGGTGAAGTGCTGTTGGCTTCACATGTTCTTAATATTTTACTTCACACTTCAGGAAGGTCAGACTGCATCATAGGTCAAAAAATAAAATTTCTTGACTTTCGCTTCAATGTCATTGTAATCGTGACATCGCAGAAAGGATTAATTATATATTACTATATAGTTAAATAAAAAATGTGTTGCATCAAAAATTTAGTTTTTCCTTGACTAAAATTAAGCTTCCTATCCACGGGTCCAGTGACTGCATTTAATATTAAAACAATTCAGGATTTGTTAAGTGACACTATACCATTTGAAGGTCATTTAATGATTTAGTATTGGCCATTGTGCTATAGAAAGTCTTATTTTAAATAGCAAATTAGGCATGAATGAAGCCTCATTTACTTTTTATTGTAAAGTCTGTTCCAGTTTGTATTATATTCTATTAGTTATTTATTAATGAGCCCCTCCAACTCATAAATTTAATTGTATATCCTGCCAGGTCACTGGTGTTAAATGAAGTAAGGCTTTGTTCATTAAAAACCGTTGTGTCTTGGGATGATCCTGAGCAGGTTTTGCTGACATTGGCCCTACGCCTTGTGTAATGCAGTATCATGCAATATATTTAGTATCCCTAAGACACCTGTCATATCAACTGTGCTTCACATATGTGAGCTTACTTAAATTAAATTTTGTCCCTATTGATTTGCCAGTAAGCTAAAAATATTGCCAAAGCTGGAGAAGGTTGGAGAGGTCCAAGATAGGACAAAAAAAAACTGTCTTACTCGTGTGGTGTATTGCTGACCAGATGAATAACTCTTGTTTGTGGTCTTTAAAATCATTGCTATTATTTCTAGAAAAGAATAAGAAATATGTGAATATATATATATATATATATATATATATATATATATATATATATATATATATATATATATAAAAATAAAAGTAAAAGGAAATAAGAACAAAGGGTTGAATGTGTATGTTGACTGGCTTCCGGGTGTCTAGAACTTGGGGTAAAATGGTATAAAATTGTTTTCATTTTTTGGGTGAACTTACATATCTTGAGAAGTTATTTTATAAGACACACACACACACACACACATGCTGGTAATATTATTATTACAAGAAATAAGAACTGACTTCTATTGTTTTATAGTGAGCTAATTATATTTTCTATCCTCTAAACCTTTTAAATTTGATATTTATTATATTTATTTAGCCATTTGAATTGCCATTTGCCATTCCTACATCATGAGGATATTTCTCCATTCCCATCTTCACACATAATGTAGGTGAACAAGAACGCACACACACACACACACACGTTACACATCTACAATGATGCAACAGCCATGTTGCATTAACACATACATGCTTCCTTTTACAAGCTTTTACCCAATCACTGCCATACTGCAGTTAGAGCTGTACTTTGCTTGTAAAAATGTTGATTTAGTACATCATTAACTGTCCCTAAGTACACCATTAGCACAGGATAGGAAAGGGGAAAGGGAGAGTGGAAGGAAATGGTCATGGGCTCAGAGGTCCCCATTATAACCTCCACCTCTCCCTTCCACTATTCAGCACTGGTCCCAAAATGGAATATAAAGCACTCTCTTACTCTCTCTCTCTCTTGCTTTCTTTTTACTCTGTGTCAAGGCTCTGGAGAGGTCTGGTAGGGTTGTGGTATTGAAGAGAAAATTAACCTCATAGCGAAGCTGCTTATGGAGCTTGTTAAGCCGGACACCTGCATGCTACCACGGCCCACTTCAGCATCGTTTAACGTCATATCATTCCTTTCACCCCTACATCTTATCCTTTTTTCTCTAACCCCCCTCGGAAGGGCTGGGAAAAGTCTATGACACATGCTGGAGGAGAGACAATGGTGCTAAAGATGCTACAAGGAAATGGTATAAAATTATTGCAATGCAAGGCACCCTGCTGAGGCAGAACGAGGGATAGATCTCTCTGCCTGACATCCATGAGGACTGTGAGTTATGCAGAATGGAGGAATGAAAAGCAAGAAAGGGCTGTGTTCTGTGCTTCTGACATGCAACAAGGGCAGAAAGCTACAGAAAAAAGTGAGCAAGAATGACAGTGAGATTTACAGAAGGCAAAAATAGTCAGCCTTCTAGTCATTTTCTCAACATTCAAGTGATGAAAAATGGAAGAATAGAATACCTGGGAGCAAGAGAGAACTCAAGTGCTTCTGGATGTGAGTGACTCCTGGGCACAGGGCACACACCTCAACAGCCTCGTCAATGGGTTATTCTCATTATTAGCACATCTCCATGGTAACCATTAGGTGTAGAGTAATAGCCAATGGCTTTGACCTTTAGACTGACTCATGCAAAAGTTTTACCGCATACAGAACAGACACCAGCTATAGCAAAGATTTTATTTGTTACAAATATACAGAAAAAGTATATAAAAAGCCTCTGCAGAGTTTTTAGCCGAATGAACTTTAAATGCTACTTCCAAAAGACATTAAATGTACATTTGCTACTGCTATTTATTCCATGATTACAAAATCACAGCCCCCACAGTTGTTGAATTTCATTAATTTTTTTCTATTTGCCAACTTTAAAGCCAATACATATCATTAAAACTAGATTATGTGTCTAAGACCAAGAAGACTTTTTTGCATGCAGGTAGCTGGGGGGTAGCAGGTCCACCCATTTTACACAAGATCTTTTTTTTTTTTTTTAAATGTCTTTTGTTGACTGACCAGAAATCCATACTTGAATACAGTGAAAATTGTAGTACAGTGAAATTTACCCCACTACCGTTTACAAGTCACCAATTTAAAAACAACTTAAGTAAAAGTCTTAAGCATATATTGGGTTATTCTGCTTGTCTATATTATTTATTGATAAGGTTTGTACTGAATTTAGTCATTCAGTGTTTTACATTAAGCACTTTAGTATGTCCCAAAACTGTACCTTAATAAGCATGCTCCATTTCATCCAAGTTCAAAACAAATCTATATTAACTGCTCCATTGTGAACTTATGGAGCTGTATGAACCACTACAAGCTGTGAAGTAAACAGGAAGTGTTTGAACTTGGAAACTTTGAACAACTGGTTTTGCAAGGGAACGCAGTACCTTTGCGTGAGAATCCAAAAGTTTTGTGAAGGAATGCCAAAGTTTTACAAGAGAAAGCAAAAAATAAAAAATCTGAAAAGTTTATTTTCCTCACACCCCAAATTTTTCCACTCACTGTGATTATTTTTTTTTAAATATATATATATATATATATATATATATATATATATACACACACACACCAATCACCCTTTAGCAGCTCCATATGACTGAAACTTCTAATTCAAAAACTAAAGAGGTGTGTCCCAATACATTTTTTTATATATTGAATCTATGTGTCCAAATTTCCATTTTCTGTTACTTTTCTTACTTGTTTGTAACAAGTCATGAGTTGCCACTCATCTTATTTATTAGCTATTTTTAGCTACTTATTCTTAGCATGACACCAATCCCTGGTAAACTTCATGTGGCAAAAAGTGGTCAGGTAGGGGAGGGGACCCACCAAAAATGGAGACACGACGCCTACGCCACCTGGAATATACCGGGACAAAACAGCCCTACGAAATGGCACAGAGGTTTGTGGCCAAAAGCCAGGGTGAGCATGGAGACATAGACCGTATAAAACAGTTGCAATTTATGCACAGTTGAAATTGTTCAAACATTGGGTTTTTTGGATACAATATTAAACATGCCTAATACACAAGTCTACCAGTTACAAAATGACCAGAAGGGGAAAAATTACCAGCCTTTTGGATCATCACCTCACACCATACCCCAAACCACTCAATTGTGAGAGCAATACATTTGGCCAAACACCATATTACTCCAAGTGGACACGAAGTATAAAACCCCCGCTTTAAAAGTTCCTACTCACAAGTCACATAATTAACTGGTATAAATTAAGACATTCATATCACAACAAGAGTTAAACAATTTCACAAACACTAAAAACAAAGCAGCAATGCAGTCATGATGTACATTCGTCTTCTTCCAAGGTACTGGAAACCCCTGGATGTGTAGTTACACTGAGAGAAAATTAAAATTTAGCAAAACACATGGTCACTTACCACGAGACCACTGCTGCTAGCATGCTGAAAAAAATGCAACAAACCCTATCTTTTGTCCATGACTTTCCACAATGATCTAGTACTAAGGATAATGCATCTTGAGTAATCAAACCATTTCCTTTTTAATATGATCAATCCCAACACTGGTAGGTTCATTGGATTTAAACCATTTTAACCAATGACAAAGGAGTAGGAACACTGATAGGTTCCCAGAATGGCATGACATCAACCAATCATACCTGAGCTATACCTTACCCTGCTAAATTCAGATGCCTGCTCTGAATCAACACAAAACAGCCAAATGTTCCTTATACAAACACAATTCCAAAAATTGTGGGACACTGTACAATTATGAGTAAAAAAAGGAATGGGATAATTTACAAATCTCATAAACTTATATTTTATTCACTATAGAATATAGATAACATATCAAATGTTGAAAGTGAGACATTTTGAAATGTCATGCCAAATATTGGCTCATTTCGGATTTCATGAGAGCTATACATTCCAAAAAAGTTGGGACAGTTAGCAATAAGAGGCCAGAAAAGTTAAAATGTACATACAAGGAACAGCTGGAGGACCAATTAGCAACTTATTAGGTCAATCGGCACCATGATTGGGTATAAAAAGAGTGGCAGTATCTCTCAGAAGTCAAGATGGGCAGAGGATCACCAATTCTCCCAATGTTGCAGCGAAAAATAGTGGAGCAATATCAGAATGGAGTTTCTCAGAGAAAAATTACAAAGAGTTTGAAGTTATCATGATGACAGTGCATAATATCATCCAAAGATTCAGAGAATCTGGAACAATCTCTGTGTGTAAGGGTCAAGGCTGGAAAACCATACTGGATGACCGTGATCTTCTGGCCTTTAGATGGCACTGCATCACATACAGGAATGCTACTGTAATGGAAATCACAACATGGGCTCAGGAATACTTCCAAAAAAATTGTCGGTGAACACAATTAACCGCACCATTCACCGTTGCCGGCTAAAACTAAAAAAAGAAGCCATATCTAAAGATGATCCAGAAGCGCAGACATTTTCTCTGGGCCATTTAAAATGTCTGTGGTCAGGCAAATCAAAATTTGAAGTTCTTTTTGGAAAACTGGGATGTCATGTCATCCGGACTAAAGAGGACAAGGACAACCCAAGTTTTTATCAGCGCTCAGTTCAGAAGCCTGCATCTCTGATGGTATGGGGTTGCATGAGTGCGTGTGGCATGGGCAGCTTACACAACTGGAAAGGCACCATTAATGCTGAAAGGTCTATCCAAGTTCTAGAACAACATATGCTCCCATCCAAACGTCCTCTCTTTCAGGGAAGACCTTGCATTTTCCAACATGATATTGCCAGACCACATACTGCATCAATTACAACATCATGGCTGCTTAGGAGGAGGATCCAGGCTTTGAAATGGCCAGGCTGCAGTCCAGATCTTTCCCCAGAGAAAACATTTGGTGCATCGTAGAGAAGAAGATGCGACCAAGAAGACCTAAGACAGTTGAGCAACTAGAAGCCTGTATTAGACAAAAATGGGACAACATTCCTATTCCTAAACTTAAAGGGGGGGTGAAATGCTCGTTTTCGCTCAATATCCTGTTAATCTTGAGTACCTATAGAGTAGTACTGCATCCTTCATAACTCCAAAAAGTTTTTAGGTTTATCATATTCATAAGAGAAAGATAGTCTGTACCGATTTTTCCCGGAAAAACACGAGTGGCTGGAGGCGTGACGTGTGGGCGGAGCTAAAGAATCACGAGCGCCAGTAGGCTTTTGAGTTGAGTGCGTCTGGAAGCTGTGACACCTTGAGGACAAAACCAACCAAAACAAACCATGGCTAACAGTCAGATTTATGATCCAGAATCAGATCCAGAGGCTGAAATTGAACAAGAGCAGCATCAGCAATCAGTCTCTATGTGGTATGTACTGAAACTGTATATATTTGCTTAGCGGTTTTGGAAAATGACTAAGTTCCACTTTGTCTTCTTTTTTTTTAAGCTGTACATGTGGAAAGTGCAGTTTGATGACAACATCGCATGTTGTTTACTTGATGTGCTTACGCGTCGATAGCTAAGTTAACAACACAGAGATATTTGAAGCAGTTTTACTCACCGCATGCGGTTCCAACACACGATCGTGACCCTTTTTCATTAAGATTGCATTATCCTTAAGAAATAAACGATGTGCAAATTTGGCGTCAAACTGGACCTTGTTTGTAAAACAAGCATCTTCGAAATGCAGGGGAACAAACACTTGCACAACTCTGTGGATGCTCTGTAAAAATAAACTCCATCCACTGGTCCCTTAATGGTGTTTCTCTTTTGGTAATCTGTGCTGGGTTGTCTTGCCCTGGCAACCAAAAACACACTCCTTTTGTGACATTTCGCGACACTCTCGCTCTGATCAGTGAAGTCTGTAGTGCTCTCAGTGTTGTGCTATACGGGAGCGCGCGCTCTTCCGGCATACGTGCCCTCAGGACCCATATAAGGAAATTCCGCTCCATCTAACGTCACACAGAGCCATACTCGAAAAAAACTTTCCGAAACTTGTGACAAACCGGAAGTAGTATTTTTGGAACAGAAATACTCCTTCAAACGTACAACTTAATTTTTGAAACTTTGTCCATGTTTAGCATGGGAATCCAACTCTTTAACAGTGTAAAAAACTCAGTATGCATGAAATAGCAGTTCACCCCCCCTTTAAGCAACTTGTTTCCTCAGTCCCCAGAAGTTTGCAGACTGTTATAAAAAGAAGAGGGGATGCAACACAGTGGTAAACATGGCCTTGTCCCAACTTTTTTGAGATCAACTTATTTTTTCCCTTAAAATAATCCCATCTATGTTTTTTTTTTTTTTTTTTTTTTTTTTTTCACATCTTTGCATTCTGTTTTTATTTATTATTTAATTTGTACAGTGTCCCAACTTTTTTGGAATCAGATTTTTTATTATTATCATTAAGATTACAAAATATATTAATTGCTTTAAATTTTATTTCTGCCATACGGACATTACTTGTACACAGTCACCTCTGATAACACATTACTCTTAAATCTGAAATAGAAATATATATTATATATAAAGCAACTTTGAAAAGATAAGTATTGTACAAGTGCTATACAAGTTAATGTGAACCTATGAGGCATTTTTGGGGGGGTCCGGAAGGTATGAGTTGGTTCACAAAGTTTGACTAAACAAAGTGAGGAAATAATTTAATACTCCGGAAACATATATCTTCCAGTGTCTGCCAAACAGACACTCCCCACTGTGTACAGTCAGTTAAGGGCAGAAGAAATAAGAGAAGATTAACATTTCTTGTAAGCTAAAAGATGGGCTCACAGAAGACATTGATTAATATACATGTATACAATATGATTATAGTATCTGCCCCATTTACAGTATTTGATTTGAACACATTCATTCCACTCTCCCACACTGATACATCCTGGCAGACCGTTGTGACACATTGTATCTTTACCTCAATGGTACACGCATATTGCAAAGCATCGATATTGAAAACATTTACACAATTATATATTGTTTTTCTGTTACATGTTAGCAGTTTATGCCATTTGGTCTCTGCTAATTTTGGCCAGTGTAATAATAACAACCAAAATGCCTTTTTCTGTTTATATTTTTACATTTGATGCTTTTAAACAATATTCTATTCCATGTCTCCATGTCTAAGTATTATAAGCAGATTTAGATAAGTAGATTTATTTTTCCAGAATGTCATGTATCATATCCTGGATTATTTATGTTTATTCTGGCAAGTCAAGTTCTGTTATAACAAATAGACTGGCAAGCAAAAGTTTGGGAACCACTTTTCAGAATCCTTGAAAATCTGAATAATTTTAACAAAATAAGATCATGCAAAATTTATGTTATTTTTATTTAGTACTGTCCTGAGTAAGACATTTAACATAAGTCCATTATTTATTTTGAACAGTTAAACTGAGCACTGCTCTTTGGAAAAATCCTCTTCAGAAAAAAAGATTCTTCAGTTTTCCAGCATTGTCCTCAGTGTGAAAAGATGGATCTCAAAATTATACAATCACTGCTGGAAAGGGTTCAGATATTGTTACGGCTGGCTCCCAAACCGCAACATAAAAGAGGCCAACAACAAATGCTTTAACAATAAACCAAATTTATTGTCAAACAATTAAACAAACAAAATAAACTGACGTCTAGGGGAAAAACAACACGCGCGTGTGGTTATTAAATAAACAAACAATATCTGACACTAACAATAACAATAAGAAGATGATATATATACGAGCAAAATATGTATTAAATAAAAGAATGGGAGAAATGAGAGAGAGAGTTCACTTGGAGGTGCACTGATCTTTATACTAGTACTGATTGGGGATTGAATACACCTGTTGCCCAACTAACGTCTGCACTGTGTAGCAGAGCCAGCAGAGGGCAAACAGGCAGGCGTAACACCTCCCCCACAAAAGTATTCCTCTAAGGAATACTAAAAAAACATCAAAATTTCCACCGATGATCCCACTCCACTTGGTTCCGGATTCCTGCTTCCTGGGCCCTAGGAAACAGGATAGAAAGAGACAAGTAGAGGGGAAGAAAAAAAAAAACAAAACAAAAAAAAATAAGACGACAACAAAATATACAACCTTTATGTTCGGGATAGGGCATCGGCAATGACATTGTCACTGCCCCGGATGTGTTTAATGTCAAGGGAAAATGGTTGCAAGAAGAGACTCCACCGCATTATCCTCTGGTTACGATCTTTCATTCGGTGTAAAAACACCAAAGGGTTATGGTCGGTATAAACCACAATCGGACTAGCAGATGATCCCAGATAGACCTCAAAGTGTTGGATAGCCAGAACAAGAGCAAGCGCCTCCTTTTCCACAACAGAATAAACTCGCTGGTGGACATTGAATTTTTTTGAGAAATAACAGATTGGATGTTCTACTCCATCCTGACTTTTCTGTAACAGAACAGCTCCCGCTCCAGTGTCGCTGGCGTCCACAGCTAAACAAAAAGGTCGAGAAAAGTCTGGTGCAAGAAGGACAGGAGCACTAGCCAACAGTGCTTTGGCTCCATCAAAAGCCTGTTGAGAAACAGTGGTCCAATGAAAAGATACTTTTGTACTTATAAGATCGGTCAAAGGTGTTACGATGGATGCAAAGTTTGGGCAAAACCCACGATAATATCCGGCCATTCCCAGAAACCTACGCAACTCTTTGCGATTTGAAGGCACTGGAAAAGCACAGATGGACTCAATCTTAGCTTTCTCCATCTTACTCTGTGACTTCCCCAGTTTTCTCTGAGCAATTGCTCGAGCCTCATGCAGCCGATATCGAAAACCACTCACGAAATCCAAAACATTTTTGGAGGGTTCAGAAGGGATCCAGTTGTCAGCTAGAACAGCAGTTGGACCACGAACTTCATGACCAAACACCAAATCATTTGGACTGAATCCAATGCTCTCCTGAGTAACCTCTCTAACTCCCATAAGCAACCAAGGCAGCCCCTCCTCCCAATCAGACCCAAGCTCCACACAGTATGACCGTAGCAAGGACTTCAGGGTCTGATGAAATCTTTCAAGGGCCCCTTGACTCTGAGGGTGATAGGCACTGGAAATGTTATGACTGATTTTTAATTGTCGCAAAGCTTTAGCAAACTGACGGCTCATAAAATTAGAGCCCTGGTCAGACTGGATAACTCTAGGAATGCCAAATGTTGACATAAATGCAGTTAAAGCTTTGAGAATAGATTTGGTAGTGATGGACCTGACAGGATACGCAGCTGGATACCGGGTAGACAGACACATAACGGTAAGTAAATACAAATGACCGGTCTTTGATCTTGGTAGAGGACCTACGCAGTCAACTTGTAAATACTCAAATGGTTTTGAGATCGCTGGAATAGATTGGAGAGGAGCCACAGGGATTTTTTGGTTTGGCTTACCAGTGAGTTGACACACATGACAAGTTCTAACATACTTTGCTACGTCTCTTTTTAAACCAGGCCAAAAAAACCTGCGTTGCAACCGATCGTATGTTTTCCTCACTCCCATATGTCCAGCCATTCTATCATGAGCTAACCTGACCACAGACTGCCTGAATTTAAGAGGGACTACTACCTGCACATAAACTTTAGTAATGGGTTCAGATTCACTGACCCACCGTCTAAGCAACATCCCATCTTTCAGAAAGTAACAAGAGGGTAGCTGGGTCTCAATATCTCTCTCGATACAAACCATTGAGAACAAAGGTTTAAGAGTAACATCAGCTAACTGTTCTTGAATCAAGTTCTCTCGAGAGACATGAAAAATAGAGGATAAAAGATCCTCTGATACTCCCTTCTCCCGGGATACAAACTCCTCAGAAAATAAATCGGATGAATCTGAAATCATGTCTTTTGTCAAGGACATACCAAGTGGTTCACCTTCGACTGTCCCATCATCAACCTGATCTGATGGAACAAACGCACCCCCATCTACATCATCCTCAGAATGAACAGGTAACGGTTTCTCCATGGTTACCTCACTGTCAAGATGTAAAGAAACTTCACCCCGCTGGTCAGCTTTAAGTTGTTTTCCTCTGGCTCGGGTGACAGCACAGGAAGGAAACACATGGGGAAATTTCCAACCACATTCATCAGGAACATCTGCAGACACAGGCGAGGAGACTACAACAGTAGATGGTACAGGTTTTGATGTTCCCCAGACATTTCCCTGAGCAAGATCATTTCCCAGGATAAAAGAAACACCAGGCACAGGAAGGGAAGATCGTACTCCAACGATAACATCACCAGTTACCAGATCAGATGTAAGATGTACCTTATGTAAGGGGACTTTTAAAAAGGTCATTTCTATTCCCCTAATCAATACATCCCTCCCGGTTGCAGTCTGACCTGAGAGTGGAAGAACTCCCTCTAATAAGAATGATTGAGAAGCTCCGGTATCTCTCAGGATCCTCACAGAAACTTTTCCTTCTTGACCTGGCAGAGACACGATGCCGTTAGTAAGAAATGGAGCATACTCTGTATAATTATCCCTTACATCTACCTGTGTTGAGATCCCCTTCCTAATCTCAGAGTTCTGTTGATAAGCATGACTCTCCAGTGGTTCAATTCCAACCAATCCAACTGGCTTAGCAGATTTCTTTAACGAGTTACATTCAGAGATTTTATGCCCAACTTTGTGACAGTAAAAACAGATCACCGTACCTTTCTTATCTGATGAAAAATTCTGACTCACAGGGGGCACCCTTGACACAGTGTTTGATGTACTCACTGGAGGTGTCCACCGATTCTGTAATGACTTTCTACTCTGATCGCTTGAAACTCTATCAGGAAAAGAAACTCTGTGAGTAAGAACAAATTCATCAGCCAACACAGCTGCATTAGCTAATGTAAGGGCCTTCTGTTCATTCAGATAAGTAGACACAGACACTGGTACACAGTTTTTAAATTCTTCCACAAGAATTAACTCCCTCAACTGGTTCAAGGTTTCCACTTTCCGAGACTGACACCACCTGGTAAACGCAATATCTTTTTCGCGAGCGAATTCAACATACGTTTGTTTCTCAAGTTTCTTATAGCTACGAAAACGTTGGCGATAAGCCTCTGGTACTAACTCATACGCTCTCAAAATGGCTGTTTTTACTTGTTGAAAATCTACACTCTTTTCTTCAGAAAGAGAAGAAAACACTTCTTGAGCTTTCCCCGTCAGAACACACTGCAGAAGCAACGTCCAGACTTCTTCTGGCCATTTTAGAGAAGAAGCAACTCTTTCAAAATGGGCAAAATACTTGTCAACATCACGTTCACAGAATGGAGGAACCATCTTAATGTTTCGACCAACATCAAAAGAAGAGTGCACAAACTGAACAGATTTAGAAGCTTCAGCTTTCCTAACTTCCAATTCAAGTTCTAACTTCTTCATCTCATACTGCCTATGTTCGCGTTCACTCTCACGTGCATACTCTAACTTTTTCAGCTCCAATTGTGTACGTTCACGCTCCTGTTCAAGCTCTAATTTTTTGAACTGAATCCGGTTTTCCCATTCCCTATCTTTTAATGCTTGAGTACCTTCTAACGATAGTCTCTCAGTTTCAAACTGTGTTTGTTTCTCTGTGAACATGACATCTCTCTCCATAAATGGATATTCTCCTACATCCAGAATTCCTTTGGCTATCAACTGGCTTTTAACAGCCCTCAACAAATCCTCCTTGCGTTTCTTATCATTACTATTCAAAATGAGTGCATGACTCTCTGCGATTTCTAAAAGTTGTTCTTTGGTGCACCTATCTAGAAATTTATCAGAAAGTTCTACATTCAATTCCTCAATGGACGTCATTTTGAACAAGCATACGATTAACACAATGAAGATTTAGTCAATAAATTGACTACAATAGCCCAAATAATTCTAACAAAACCTCCCAACGAAAAGTGTCAGAAAAACAACCTAGCTCAATCCACTATAACACTAGAAACACTATAAAAGATCAAGTGAATAATTAAACAAGAAAAAAAAATCCTGTTTCTACTATTCAACTTAATCACACAGACCTTAAAGTTACTGCAACCATTTCAGTGTTATAAAGAGGACAAATCAATGCACATTTGTAATAGGAATGTGTAAAACCCTGCATAACCACTCAATGCAGTGCTAATTTACTCACAGTAAACAACAATCGGTCTTACTCACTAGGCCACAACAGCTGTTTCAAACTTATTTACGAATCACATCAGCTGCTATTGTCCCCAAGATTTTCATGTAAACAAATCAAATTGTATTTAACTAGTCTACACAAACATCCACTTCCTATATAAAATGGCAAAATGAACATAACCACACGTACGCGAAAACACGCTCTCTTTATAATCAAATTAAGCAAAACCAAGGGAGAAAAATGTACTCACCAGGATTTCCATTGGCTTTTACATCTCCGATATGCCTGCCTGTTGAAACTAACTAACCTAGCTAGTCTTCAAAGGACTGCCGGGCTCGAGGCGACTTGAAACGCTGAACCTCGTAACAACCGTTCTCCAAATGAGATCAGCTGCGCGAGAAGCGTACCCCCACCCAGGATTTCCTTCCGAACTCCAAAATAAAATGCAAAACAAAATCAACAAAACAACAAATAGTGTTCCGATGGAAGGGCCGCTCACGCGCAACCCAGCTGAAACACACTGTCTAACCGGAGTGAAAGCCAATTCTCACAGGAAATCCTGAAGAGACAAAAAAAAGAGTCCCTCAGAAACAAATGTTCAAAATCCGGACGAGACTCCCATTTTTATGTTACGGCTGGCTCCCAAACCGCAACATAAAAGAGGCCAACAACAAATGCTTTAACAATAAACCAAATTTATTGTCAAACAATTAAACAAACAAAATAAACTGACGTCTAGGGGAAAAAACAACACGCGCGTGTGGTTATTAAATAAACAAACAATATCTGACACTAACAATAACAATAAGAAGATGATATATATACGAGCAAAATATGTATTAAATAAAAGAATGGGAGAAATGAGAGAGAGAGTTCACTTGGAGGTGCACTGATCTTTATACTAGTACTGATTGGGGATTGAATACACCTGTTGCCCAACTAACGTCTGCACTGTGTAGCAGAGCCAGCAGAGGGCAAACAGGCAGGCGTAACAGATATGCAAAAGATGCTGGAAAACTGAAGAATCTTCAGGACATGGAGGATTTTTCTGAACAACAGTGCTCAGTTTAACTGTTCAGAACAAACAAGGGACTCATGACCAACCATCACAAAACAAAACAAAACAAAAAAGCAGTTGTAGATCATCCAGGTAATCATACACAGTATTAAGAAACCAAGGGTTCCCAAACTTCTTGAGGGGGTTATTTTAATAATTTAAACCAGGGTTCCTCAATAGGTGGCCCACGGGCACATCCAGTCCCCGAGAGAAAACTGATTGGCCCGCTCTAATTTCAAATACAGTGGCATGAAAATTCAAAACCTAACTCTAAAACCAGGCGTGAGTGGCGCACTGTGATGCAGCAAAAGACTGTACAACATAACTTATTATAATCAGTGATGCTGTCTACACCCAATGTTGAATATTCAACAGGCAAAGTTCTTCTGTATCTAAATGCAAAGATGTTCATGATTGTTTGAATAAAACAGACTACTGAAAAAAAAAAATAATAATAATAAAAAAAATCTGTTTATTTTTTGTTGTGACCACCGGACTATATGTAAACATATTTCATGTTAGAAATAAATAAAATAAATAAATAATAAATAACATGCATTTTGTATGATCTATCTTATTTTGTTAAAATTATTAACATTTTCACAGACTTACAAATTTTGCATGCCACTCTTTAAGCTACTGGTTTTTAAGCAAATCTGGCAACACTATACTTAGGATATATATGTATGCGTGGGAGTGTATGTGTGTTTGTGTATGTGTATATATATATATATATATATATATATATATGTATATATATATATATATATATATATATATATATATATATATATATATGTATATATATATATATATATATATATATATATATATATATATATATATATATATATATATATATGTATATATATATATATATATATATATATATATATATATATATATTCGATAAACTGTTTTACTAAAATGTACATCACAATTAAGAATAAAAGATCTGTCGCTGCTTCCATTAGCAACATTAATGTTAATTTGGTTGTAGAATGTGGTTATCACTTCCATAAATAACTGAACTAAGTGTGTACAAAGGGATTGAGCATAGGGATTGACAGCAGCTGTCAGAGACTGGACAGCTGCCCACTCCAGTGGCAACTCTAATACTGCGGAAGGTTAATTAAACTGGCTAGCCCTTCCATATCCAGTGGCATAAGCTCTGAGCACACTGATAAGTGGAGTCAAAGTTCAACATGGCATCATGTAGGAGGAGTGTCTAAGCTGCCACTAGGAGAAGCTTTGATAGCCAGTTTGGTCCAAAACTGTCATGCAATCTTCTTCAGTCACCTGTGTCCCTGATCTGTCAGCAGTGCTCAGACCAACAAGATTTGGGTGTATGCACGCAGCATGGAGAGTTTGACCCCGAAAAAAAAAGCAATAGTGAATGATAGCCTGTGTTTAGGGGTGAGATGAGGGGCAGAGACCACTATTGCCCGTGGTTAGTGCAAACCAGGGTCTAATAACTGACGTCTGTTGAACTGCCTCCTGCTTTGGGAAGATGATAGCTTAGAGGAAAGTGACCTTGAGTAGATGTCTGGCTACAATCCCGAAGCCCAAAATGAAGGTGCCAGTGGGAAGGTTTTGTTGGAATATAAATGCTTTATCAGCTGACAATATGGTACACATGAGAGCCACAAGTTGGACACTTTTATGAAACAACGGAGCATTTATGTGCCTTTCAATTGGATATGAATCGCGTGCCTGACACAATTACTGCATACGTCATTGTCTCCAGTTCTTCCAAGAAAAATAATGTTTTCTCCTTTCTCAACTCACTAAAGGATGGCACATTGTTCTATGACACTCAATCGTAGCTTTGATCAGGTTGCACCCGCCAAATACTTTTGATGTTAGAAGACAAGATATGCAATGGCACCATGTTGCCTTTCAACAGACTTTTTTTTTTTTTTTTTTTTTTTGCAAGCATCATAGCATTACACCTTTAAGAGCAAACAAGTGAAGTGTATTTCAAAGTATAGCATTTCTTTTAAACAATTTCCAAAGGGCCTAATGCATTTCTTATCACAAAAGATAAATCCATGCCGTCTCATTACCGCTCATAAGTAATTTGGTTAACATCAGAAGCAGTGTTTGGAATAACGCCGTTTAAAAGAACGGCGTTAGGTAACAACGGTATTTTTTCAGTAACAGGGTAATCTAACTAATTACTTTTCCTGTCGTTATAACGCCGTTAACATTACTGGGTGTTAAATGCGGTGCGTTACTATGCATTGATTTAATAAACTATGTAATCCGAACGCACCCCTGTCTCACACAGCGAGAGGAGGTGGGTTAATAAAGAGATAAGCAATTATGATTGGCTAAGGCAGAGTCATGTGTTTCATGGTAGCCATTCAGAGCTAGTGTTTTTACGCCAGTGGCGCCAAACACACACACATGCTCGAACGCGTGCGCACCCACGCACGCAACAGCTACACGAAGATTCGCAGCAGCAGCAGAGATGGCGAGGTGGCGAGTCAGGAGCAATCCGTAGTAGTTACATATGAACACCTGTCTGTTCTACTCATTTTAACTGACTTGTGAAAACTGCAAAAAAAAAAAAAAAAAAAAAAAAAAACGTAATTTTTTTTACAGTAACGCAAATAGTTACTTCCCCTGGTAACGCGTTACTTTTATTATAGAGTAATTCAGTTACTAATTCAGTTACTTTTTGGAACAAGTAGTGAGTAACTATAACTAATTACTTTTTTAAAGTAACGTTTCCAACAGTGATCAGAAGTAGAGTATTAGACATTATTGCCATACTAATGGGTGGTATACTGGTGCTGCTTCAGGCACGAAGCCACAGTTGCCCCCACTCATGATGCCCAAAGGAAAAGGAAACAATCATTATGTTTCAGAGTGATTTAACAACGTAAAAAATTACGTTTTCATAAATTGAGGTGAACTAATTAAACCAGGGACTGGGTTTATGATGTGGACTGAGGATTGTACAAGATCACGTGTGAAAATGTAAGGGACTGCTTTGAGAGAAGCATCTTTGTTAGGGTACTGTATTTGCTTAAGAATATGTTTGCAAATTAAACAAAAAAAAAATCAAAATGAATTAAAATAAGTGTTAAGGTGAAAGAAAGTGTAGGAAGCAAAAGATTCATTTTCCTTTTGTGAAAATTGTCTTGTGCATTGTGCTGATTTTTATGTATTGAATTATCCGTTTATAGCAACAAATAACATATTATGCAAAGTAAACTTTGTAAAGCTTTAAATAAGGAATTTTTCCCCCCCAAACCAAATAATGGTGGCTGGCAAATTATCTTCTAAATACACAGACCAACAACAGTTCAAGGCCTTAGAATTACCTTTCATTGCAAACGTCCCTGCAAACTTAACAAATAAGTTCTTACTGTAAATTCTTACAGTGTATCAGAACTCATATTATTCCTTTTTCATTTATGTTATTTTGAAGTTGGCAAAAAAAAAAAAAAAAAAAAAACATAATAATAAAAATAATAACATAATAATAACATTTGTTGGTACACAACAGCATCTTAACCACTGAATTAACTTAATGGACTGCTAGGATAGTGTCTCTTGGGCACACTTATTTTTATTCACATTATAATAATAATAATAATAATAATTATAATAATAATAACAATGGCATCATCCTTATGCAGTCGAAACTAATTACTTTACTAATGTTCTTTGGCATTGTTTTGAGAGCTTGTTTAGCTGTGACGAGATGAAGAGGGGAATAATGCTCATGGAGTGTGATTTGTTTTTGATGTTCAGAGCGAATAAACCAGGTGTTAACAAGTGCAGACAGACGTGGCAGTGCTGGGGAAATGCTTACAATTCATAATCGTAATTACCTCATGAATAATCATGCAAGTAAGATCAGGTACCATGATAATTATTTGACTGAGAAATGAGAAAAAATGAAACAAAAAAAGTTTAACTTTTCTCCCTCCCAATTTTGCTGCAGTTCATAAAGTGTCAGATAAGTCAGAATCGTTCTTTTTAGGGTAATTGTTATCTCCTTCCAGCGCCCGTGCGATATAAATGGTGAATTGAAGGAAAGCACTCCCTGCCTTCTAATATGTCTGTCTGAACGATGGTCCTTTGAATGCTAACAGCACCTAAGGGTGACAGGCCCTCATGCCTTTTTTTTGCAGTTGCATGACCTGACTCTCTATCTTGTCCGCTCTCATTTGATTCCCCATTGTAGCAGGACAGCTCAATCAAACTATATCGTCCAAAGCCACAATAGAGTACTGGATGAATTGGGAAGGGGGGATGGTGCACCAGGGCTGTGATAAGGATTGACGAGCAACACTGAATTTCTTCTACTTGCACCTGGTCATTATCACCTAGTTGAGATTCTCTCCCATGCTGTGGCTCTGTCTGACAATCACACTGCTTTTAATCACCTCAGCAGATGTACCTATTATTATTAGCGAGAACAGATGTTTGACACAGCCTGGAAAATGCAATCTGTTAACACTGTACTATGAAGCGAATTAATAATATCTCCTTGCTTTTACTCTATCTAGCACTAGACTCAAAAGCTTTGCATTGAGAAACGTCTCAGTTATTACCAGTGTGCAGCATCCACCTGCAATGATGCATCGGCATTCTGCAGCTACCGATTATATGGATTAGGATGTGGCCAATAGTGCCAAATGTTACTCCTTGGGGTTTCAAACAAACAGGAGTCAGGATCTCATCCAAATGGATGTGGCTTTTTACAGTACAGTGAGGCTGTTAGGTCTCACATAGACTACAATATGAGTGCCCCCTTCTGGTGTCACTAACACGACTTCCCACAGCAACCTTAGTTTATCCTTGAGGTCTCCATACAGGTACTGACCTGGCTGTACCCTGCTTAGCTTCAGCGAGTAACCAATCAGCAATAAGGCCTTTATTTTCCTTTTTTTACATTTCTTTGTCTTTCTGTCTTTAAAGAGCAGTCTGGTAACACTTAGAGGTCAGAGATTACACTAAAAGTGCTTATAAAAATGTATACATAGAACAAGTTCTGCTTCCTCGCACTAGACGTGTGCTCAGTTCTGCCAAGTCATAGATTCTCTGAGACATTGTTAAACAATCAGAAATAAAATGTCTTTTGAGGATAATGATTTACAGTAGTCACTGTACAGGCACAATACAAATGATGAAAAAAGAAATATACATACATACTTTTAATTTTGCAAAAGGTTTTCTGATGTGCAGTAAATACATTTCAGGGACAAGTCTCTAGTTTGTGACTTGCCTGTGAATGATAATCACATTTGGAGGTCTTATTTACTAAGCATGTGTATAAATGTTTTCATGACCAAATCATGATTCACATATTCACATAACGTTTACAACTAAGATTATTACAATTTTACCAAAATGTAGGAACAGCCAAAACAACACATACTGAAGAAAAAAAAAAAAAAATCCTCCTGTATGTGCTTTCAGGTGAGAGACCATCTTAAGAGAGCGTCATTTTGCTGAGAGTAATTAAAAACTGGAAAGGAAATGTTAAGAAAGCCGTAAATATGAAGATCTCTCTATATCACTTATTTAGTATAGGATAATACTAATTCTTTAAGGTTCAAACAAGGTTAGTAACCAAATGTATTAAGTAAAACTTATTTCCACTTATTGTTGTGAGAAGTTCTCCTGTGTGTAATACAAATACGAGATAATCCACTTATTTATAAGTGAACGAGACTCATTGTTTCTAACAGAAACATGCACACATATGTAGTTAAGAGAACAGAGTAACATAATTCTGCATTGAATAATCATACAATTATGTACAATTCGTACACATCATAATTTAGTTTTACTTTTTTTTTTTCTCTCTATCCTATTGAAAACTTGAGGACAAGTTAAAAGTGTACTTTAGGATGTACGTAATTCTTCATTTGCAGTTTATTTGAAAGAACTCCACGATAAGACCGTGGTACTGCACCAAGTGAGGTTGACGTTAAAACTCCCGAGGTGGTATAACGGTGTGAAAACTGCTCTTAAAACACAGTGGTATTAAGATAGGTGATAAATTTGACAAGTCGAACAGGGCCTTTCATGATTAATGTTGTATTATTTAAGGCCCCTTACTTGAGCTGCCTCTAAAATATTGGTCCTCGTGGAATACTGCACTTAATAAAAAGTGAGCAGAGGAGGCGGCGAGGACGACATATTTGTATTATACAGGGCTTTCCATGACACAATGAGGCACTGCTTTCATATAAGGACAGAAGAGAGTTTAAAGACTGGATTACCTGCGTATGGCATATTATCAGTCTAGATCACATATTAGAAGGGTAGAGAACTGGAGGAGTGTATCTAAACTGTCTTTAGCTCACCTCCTTACTGGCATTTATGCTGCAGAGCCTACACTCTACATCTTATTATTTTTTTTTATTCAATTTGTTCGTTTTCAATTTGCCCTGTTTATGTCACAAGGCAGATCTGTAAAACCCTTGTAAATCTTGAAGCTAGTGTATTTAATAATTACTATATTTTAAATTTTGTAATTCAGACATATAGTATTGTAATTCATGGTTGTTATTCAATAATTCCATGCATTAGATGTGCATTACAGACATTTTTGCTTTTCATTGAAAAAACTAGGCTAGGTCATTAACTTTGCATTCAAAGTATTAATATCATGACATATTTTCAATCAACATATGTGCAATTTAATATGTCAATATTCATACACCTGTATATAAGTCATATAACGAGTGCAACTTTCAGATTAATGTATTTTACAGGTATTCTGAATATTGTCTATCGTTAGTTATTTAATTATTAAAATAATTGTCAACATTTTGTATTTTACATAATTGTATTTTACAAAATAATGACATTTTTAAATACGTAAACCCCCATAGTTGGGGTAAGACGGCCTCTTTGAACAATTTTTCATTTTATGGTATAACAAAATAAGCAATATATATATACCTATCTACCTATATATCTATCCAATTGTATCCTTCTCATCTTTTCCTCTAGTGATTAAGTGGTCTTATAAGCATCAGTTGGGCTTTATGTTTGTTTTTTGTTGTTTTTTTCTACCGCACGAGCCAGTTTACTCAGCACAGTACATGCATATAAACACACATTGCCAGGGTCAGTGATACCTAATAGGTAAAAATGCACATCTTGTCAACACATGCAGTATTTTTATAGCCACAGTATACAGCACATATTTGACATGAATAACTACTCTGCATAAACTGAGCCACAGCAGAAAACACACAAACTTAAACTTATGCATGCTCATATTTACACATTCTTCCCAGTTGTGTTGCTTATAACCAAGTAAATTATAAGAACCAGTCTTTAACAAAAGATCCCAGGGGCAACACATGGTGTGTGTGGCTCAGATACACACTTTCACTGAACTTGTGTTTGAATGTGAATGTTTGTGTCTATGTGTGCAGGTGTAAATTGTTGTGAAATATCCCTGCATTGCTGGGGCTGTTAAATTATTCAGGGCAACAGTGCACATTTGCTGAGGGAGTGTGGGTTGAGGGTGGATGTTTTGGGTGTCTGTGTGTGTGTGTGTGTGTGTGTGGGAGTGTTTGTGTGCGTGGGTGGTAGTCAACTTCAAGAGACAGATGTGTGAAGGTGTGAGCCAGGAAGGTGTGCATGTGTGCAAGAGTGTGTATACAGTGTGCCAGTGTCATGATAGTGATGAACAGCTTTTGCCCCCCAAAAATGTCATTATGGTAGACTCACTCATGGGAAAGTGTTGTGAAATCAACTTAGTTTTATTGTAACTAAGCAACCAAGATAGACTAGATCAGTGTGTGTTTGTGTGTGTGTGTGTGTGTGTATTGGGAGAAGGGTCCCATTTTATATTAATTGGCCTTAACTACTATGTTCTTACATCAAAAATAAGTACAGTTGTATATTGTTCATACTCTATTGTAAAACACTTTTGCTGCTAGGATATGGGTGGGATATGGGTAAGTTAAGGGAAAGATTTGGTGGTATGAGTAGGTTTAAGGGTTGGTTAAGATGTGAGGGATGATTCAACAGTGTAATTATAAATGCAATTACATAAATTAATTGCAGATGTAATTATATTCAGGTATTTTTAAAATATAAGTACACTGTAAAAACATCTAAATAATACAAAAAAATACCTGTGCATTGTACCAAATTATTAATTTAAATGTAAGTACATAGTAGTTAAGGCAACTTATTTTAAAGTAGGACCAGGAGAAGATTTATATTTCTTTCTTTCTTTCTTTCTTTCTTTCTTTCTTTCTTTCTTTCTTTCTTTCTTTCTTTCTTTCTTTCTTTCTTTCTTTCTTTCCTTCACATCTATCCTTCCATCACATAATTTCTCAGATATTCAATGTAGTGTTTTATAGTGTTTACACTTTTCTGGGAAATCAGCCGACAGTTGACTGACTTTAAAGAGCCAGTGAGATGAAAATTCTAAGCTTCCTATCACTGTTTATAAGTCCTGTACATTAGGTTTAAATCCATCCAAGGTTAAAAAACATTGTCATTTTGTCAAAATATCATTTTAAAATTACCTCAATTCTCAGATATCCCCAAACGGTTCACACGAAGCTGTTCAAAAGATTCAGTTTCCTTAAACCCCACCTTTCGGTAGCATACTGTGTTCTGATTGGTCAACTAAAATGCAAGCAGATTGGATTGGTTGTTCGCACACACCTCTACGGTAAACTATGCGTTAGCATCTGTTTGGGGTGAATTATGTCTTATTCCTCTCACCGCGAAGCAAACAGTAAAATAAAAAACTTGAACAGTCTTGCTGCTTTTTCTTCTATGTCTGCGTATTCAAGCCGCGTGCTTCAGTTTGAATCTGAATAGCGCGTTCAGCGCGAGGGCGTGGTCACATATAACTAAGGGAGACATGAAAAACCGACATCGCGTTGTTTTCATATGGATTACTTTATCACAGAATATCTGTTTTCGGCAGAACTTGTTTAGTTTTAAAGTAGACATGTCAAGCTTTCTATAGATATCTCTATCATGTCTCTTCCTTGAGTATTCACGGAGTTACACTTCATTTTAATGACGTTTTTGTAAATGACGATCAGCGCAGAAAGGCTGCAGACAGCACACATACTGATAAGACGCTCGGGAGAAAACAAACACATAACTTCATAATCATACTTTGCGTTGTGATTCGGAGATGCTCGTTGTTCTAAATAAAGTTGGTAATGAACCCTCTTTTATGGCCAAACGCTTTGAAAATCTCGCTGTACTCACCGAGATTAGAAAAGCAGTCATCAGTGAAATGTTGTGAACACAACAAAAGGGATTTGTTGTACTGCTCTGGTATTGTGCCTTCTGATCTTCATTCGTTGGCAGTGAAAATAAAACAAACTTGCCTTTACAATTAAAAACACACTGTCTCCTCGACATAATGCTATCACACCAACCAGAGCGTCGGTGTGAGGGGGTGGGGCAGGTCAGACTTCAGTTTCTCCCAAGACGGTAGGCGGAGATTATTATGCAAAGTGTTCCTAGTGACGTACATAGAGATGGGCAAAAGATTTGAAATCTATAACGACTCGTTTCAGCGATTCAGAGTCGACTCCTTACTTTAGAAGCCAATAACTTTATAAATCGTGTACTTTTTGGTTTAATTATTTGCACATTGTTTACACAGATGGACAGCTACATCATACACTGTAATACAGGTATTTTTTGATTTCCCATCCGTGTGGCTCTTTAAGTAATCGCTACACAATAAGCTTGAATAGGAGAAAGTATTAAAAAAAAAAAAAAAAAAAAAAAAAAAAAAAAAAACAGCACTCTATGTAGCAAGACAGGGAAACATGAGAACAAGGAGCAAGAGAGAGGCTGACTGAAAATCTTGTACAAATCATTTAACCATTCTTTTTCCCTATTTTATTAATAGCACATATTTCCTCTAAACTACTTACATGCATTCACATATCATGTTCCATTCGCACAGAGCAGTTGCTCATTATAATTGCCCTTCGAGGACATGAAATGTTGACAGAGGTCATCAGAGGTCTGAGACACACACACACATGCTCTCTCTCATTTTCAGACACACTTGCTGTGCCAGCAGTTATACCCATATCAGAACAAACAGTGATCTCTCTTATATTCTGCAAATAAAAACCTGGATTTATGTTCAAGTCTTTGTCTCACATCACAGCCTTAAGTGCTATAATGTTCAGAAGTATCCTCCATGCAACCTTCTCCTCTTCTTCTTCTGCTTTTTTTCAACCTTACATTTTAATCATTTTCTTTGTCTTGTTAATATTTGATGCATTCTCTTTATCTCCCTTTTTGCTATTCAGCTGTGGCCACATTAGACCCTGTGTTTGTTGCTTTAGTAAGAATGCTAGCACAGTGTAGAAAAGAAACCTCATCCTTGTCAGATTGCCCCTTCCGAATCCTAGCTAATAAAGTCTGTGAAATGTAATTTGTGTTAAACTCCACTGACAGCAACACATGTCTAATTTTTGGGGTTCTCCCCCTCTAAATCTTGAAAGGATCCCTGAAAGTGCAATCTCTGATTATTAATTTCAGATATAAACAATATCAAGATAGCAAGAGTGTGATATTGAATATCATGCTCTATATTGTTCCACTGAATATCCAATTAAAGGAGAACAAAGAAGATTCAGCTTGTGCTTCTCCAAACAATAGTGGGGTTTGAACGAATCATTTGAGTGAATGATTCACTGACTTTCACATTCACTTGTTAAATTCCTCAGTGAATCTGCTTTGAATTAACCAGTTGAGTGATTGGTTTAACGGTTGCATCTGAAATGGCAAACTTCCTTACTGTAAAGTAGGTGAAAAATATAGTATGGGAACATATGTCCAAATTCACAGTATTCATAAAAAAAGTAGACAAAAAGTGTCTATCAGCTAACCTATGAGGCCACGGAGGAGGTCAGTCACCTGTCAGTTTCTTTTAATTCAATCTGAGTTCAGTGTTCTGAACCAAATTACTAATGATTGAAATGATGGAACAAGTAGGTAAATATTCTACTGATGGTAATTTGTTAATAGAATGCTTTTGTAGTCAGCAGATGTGTTATTGTGAGGAAGGCTGTGTCAATCCAAAAAGCATAGATCAACCATTTAAAAAGAAAATATTTTATTTTATAAATTTAATTTTTTTTTTAATGATTTAGCCCAGTTTATTAAATCTTTTACATTTAATCACGTGAGTGCCTTGGAATATTTAGTTATTTCCAATTGATATGTACCTCTCATATATCAAATGAGCACTAGTTTCTGCATTATATTATAATCCTGTAGCACAACTAATTGTTTATTTTTTTTTATTATTTTTTTTTTTTTTAAGAAATCTTGAGTGATTGATTCAATGACTCACTTATACAGACATTCTTTTGGTAAGTTCCTAAAAGAATTTCTGTTTTTGAATGAATCAGCTGAGCCAGTTGAGTGATTCATTCAGTGACGCACTTACTGTATAAATGGACATTTGTTATTTTCTTGAATTATTTGCTTGAATATATATATATATATATATATATATATATATATATATATATATATATATATATATATATATATATATATATATATATATATAGAATAGCTTGAGTAAAAGACATTTTCTAAAAATATGTGCTGCTCATAAAGATATGTCACATGTTGCTATCTTCTGCCATTACAACGTAACCTAAAAAAAAAAAAAAAAATCTTTAACTAACACTGACTGACTGACTGACTGTCTGTTTTGCATGTGTTAACAGACAACTGGTTTGATGCTGGTTTGATGAACAGTAAAAATTCCCTTTGAAACATTACTTGCCCAATCAGATTTGAGGACTGGAACTAACTGTTGTATAACTGAATCCTAAAGACAGAGAAAAGTTTACTTGGAGCAGATGTGGACCATTACTGTGGTTATAATGGAACCCTAACCATCCTCTATTGTCTGTCAGTGGGTTTTCTCCTGAGACTAATCTGAGATTCATTCTGAAGTAGATAAGGGTTTGATTTGTCTAAGGAGTTGGTCCATGATCAGTGTAACAGTGCAGAACGTTTCTGGTGAACTGATCTTGTGATAATTGCCAGTTGGGAAAAATGTAAGTAAAATCTCAGAGCTGAACAGATTGTGTCTTTTATACTTGTCATTGCTTGTCTCCCATACTGTGCAAGGACTCCCTTAACAAACTGTAAAAGTAGGAGGCTTATTTACATGGTCTTATGTTTTTTTTCTGTTGGAGACGTGGGTGTTAGGAATGACTGAGTTCCCAACTGACACTAAATTACATCAGAGTTCACCTGACGCAGGTTTGAATGTGTGAGTCAGAAACAAGTCAGAGAGGACTCTACTGTACAAGACGAGATCCCGATGATCCGTGTTTGTGTGTGTGTGCATGCATCCTACACCCAAGTGTTGGTTGGTTATCCCAGCTCAAGGTGCATGTAGGGTAAGTTATGCAAACAATGCAGAGCATCTGCTTTTCTTATGCATAATGTATGTGGCACAGGATGAACCTGAGAAGGCGCTCTGCTCTTAAGTATTTTATCTAAAACCTTTCCATATGACCTTTCTGCTTATACCTGCCAAGATGACGCACCACCTTATGTTTACTGCTGAGCTACAAGATATTACTAACCATACAGCACATTGTCATTTAGCATGTTTTTTGGCAGTCTGAAATATTCCACTATTCTTTCAGAAATTATGCCAGGTTGGAATATAACGATGTGCTAAAGCTGGTATTAAATTTAATTTCCTCCATTACAATTATTCATATATGCAACTTTAATACACAAAAAAATAAGGATATTTTAAGAAAAATCTTATCACAAGTAGAGGAAGGACTGTACGGATGTCCTTTTAACCTCAGTGCTTTGCATTAATTTTGCTGATGCATAGCAGATGATGATTTATGTTTTATATGAGACGTTTGGTATCCTAATTGACCTAATGAGATGATTTTTCACTTAAACTTAATGGAGCAAAGTTCTCGTGCTCATTAAATCATTATGAACCACAGTCTTTCTTCAGAAACAAATAACTTGATGTTATTTTTAGCCATACTTTGGTGAGAAAAGTGTCTATCTGTTATCTGTATGCTGTTATTAATTCATTTCTTGACAAGAAGCATTAGAGTGCTCCCCTGTCACTGTGAAACCATCTGTTAATCAGCACTTTTGTGACTGCTGGCATATGTCTAGAATCAAAGCCTATGAACATGAGCACCGGCATCTCAAAGGTTTACAGTATCGATGGGATACAATGGATCTGGTTGAAAAACATATGCACATGCATATGCACATTGTAAAAATATATTTACAAATATTTTAACGGTCTTTGTGTAATGAAATACACTCTATAATGTTTGGAATCTATACAGTTTGAATCTGTAAGAGTTTTTAATGTTTTTCAAAGATGTTTCTAATGCTGACCATGTCTGCATTTATTTGATCAAAAATAAAATGAGTTAATATTGTGAAATGTTACTAGATTAATAGTATATATATATATATATATATATATATATATATATATATATATATATATATATATATATATATATATATATATATATATATATATATATTCAAAAATGTATCCTGTGATGGCAAATTTTAACTCGGTCCTCAGTGTAATAGATTACTTTTTTATAGAAAGTTTAAAAGAACAGCTTTAATTTGACATAGCAAAGAATTCACAGTATGACAAAAGATTTCTGTCACTTTTGATTAATTTTATTAATGTTAATGTTTATTGGTTTCAGGTCAAATCTCAAACTCAAGCCTTCCACCAAGGACAGCAAACCAATTGTGTTTCCTTTACAATTGAAAGATTATAACAACAGTATAACTTGTGAAAGTAAGAAGAAGAAGGAGAAGAAGAAGAAATATTTTCTCATTTATTTCACTGAGCACTGTGGCTGGTTGAGCAAGGACAGACAGTGGACGGGTCATGAGACCTTAGAGAGACATATTTTAAATTAAAGTTTAAATTAATGAAGAAGACATTAAAAAAGGGAAAATATAGTGTCTTTTGCCCCACATGACCTTAGCATTAGTGACTGTATAATACTCTAATAAGGGACAGCCAGGACCCCACCCTTACTTGAACCCCTTTTGCATTCCATATGACCCCTAGCATTAAACGCCACTGTAAATTCCACTATGTCATATTTTACATTATTTTTAGACACATTTCTACAGGCTTTTGGCACCCCACTACAAGTCTCTTAGTTTGGACAAGAGTTGATATGTTGCCAGGTTTCTTTTCTGAAAATCAATAGCAAAAATGCAAATTAATAATTTATTTTCTCCCAGGGTAGCAAAGAAATTACTGCATATTTATGTCAGAGGGATATGTAATTTGATCTTCAAAGTTAACTATATTGTATTTTAGAGGTCACATCACAGTTGGACTGAGTGTTAGACTGGGGCACACGAATCATATTGTTATGAAGCCTGTAGGGAGATAAAGGCAGTAGCCTTGAAGAAAAGAACAAAAAAGAGAAACCAAATTGTACTGATTTATAGAGTTATAGCCTTTTTTTCCAGAGTTTAGCGGCATAATATATGAAAAGGGCAATAAATTAAGGCTGGTGGCATATTATGAAAGTAAATTTAGTGTGGATCACTATGAATGAATAATATACCTCACAGCTCACAATGTAAACCTAAGTTAGTGGGAATTAGTTCTAGCTAGCTAGCTTGAGAAACAGATTGGAATATGCATGAGTTCGTCTAGAGTAATAAGTAGGCTACACATTTTATTGGATTTTTTAATAATTTTTTTTTTTTTTTATCTTGCCAATGGGGTGTCATTTCCACACATAATGTTGGCTCACATGATTTGAAAAGCTAGCCAGCTCTTGATAATATGAGAAACTGTTCCATAATCAAAGCCCTCAAACCAGAGAGATGAAAGGAGAGAGGCTGCAAAGTCTGCCTGACATGTGTACCAAGCCCCTTCTTTCACTCTCCTTTATTCCTCTTCTTTTCCCAGAGAGAGAAAAGGAAAGGAAGAGAGTATAAAGAAAGAGAGGGTGAAGACAGAGCCACAGAGAGGAGAGGGTGGAAAGCAAAACCATCACGCTGTGAGTTTTGTCACCTATTAAAGAAGAAACAAATCTTTATCTCCTTGGTCTTCTTGGAGGGCTGATGCACTGGAATGATCAATGGACCTCACAGTGGAGGGTATCACAATGTCTCTAATTGAAACATCCCTTCAGGGCCTCCTGTGGGGGGTCCTGTTTCGTGAAATCCCCCTCTAACACAAGCTTGTCCTCACTCAGGACTTTTGTTGCAGGAAGTGGTTGTTATGGAGGGAAGTTGGCTGACTTTCATAAGTCCTGTCAGTTCACTGATGCATACTCATATTGCTCTAAACAAACAAACAACAAATAATGTATTACAGTTGAGTGCTTCATGTACATTCACATAGAAATATGCAAGGGTCCAAAATTATATTCGGACACTGTTGAACTCATAGAGACCTGATGAACTTTTGGTGCGAAAATTAGGTGCAGTAAAGTATTTGATTTGAATGCACAACCAGCAAGAAAAAAACTAATAAGATTTATGCATTTTAAATGGAAAATGTATGACAAAACTGTAATAAAATTGACTAAGTGGAACCTGCTCTCCTCTCTTTGCACTTCTGTAATTGATGTGGTTTGATATAAACAATAGAAAATACAAAAATCTGAATTACCTGATTTTATATTGTAAATACTGTGATTTGAAAAATGTACATACTGTGCAAAAGGTGTGCAGCTCTTTGTGTACTTTATTATTTCTGCTTTTCGATATGTGCCATCTACTGTCAAATTTGCAATTTATAGTGATGTGTGTAAATTTACTTTCATTTTATAGTAATATTATTATTATTATGCTTATTATTATTATTACTATTATTATTATTGTATGTGTTTATTTATTTATTTCACCCAGGAAAGCATTTCCTCTTCAGTGGACATTAACAATCAACAATGACTTTCCTTGAATCTACTTTTATGAAAATACTATTATTTGTTTTAGTGTAAAACTGCATCAGCCTCTGTTCAGAAGAAACACTAACTACCCTCTCATTCTTTTCTAACAGCGCTGACACACAGACAGCTAACACAGATGGAGAAACCAGTGAACAGTGTTAACCCTCGTCTTCCCATTCACTCATGCGACAGTTTGGGCAAGGAAGAGTCAGAAGTGGATTGACAGCAGAAGGGATTGGTTTAGGCACAAATTTGACATAGCCCCTTTAAGACACCGATTTATTTTGCAACTGCCAACGTCCTCATTTGCATGCCAGTTTGCATGTGAGAGCTCCCAGGTGTTCAAGTTCACAATCCATCTGTGCGTTCAAATTGCCCTATAGTGCTGTGCAAAGTGAAGCCATCTTAAGTTTAGATTCTAAATTGCAGAGAGCATATTTGTTTTGTTCCAAAGGGCACTGCGAAACCACATAAGGATTGATAGATCAATTCACAGGAGGTGAAGAGGGAAATTTACCCATCTGTCAGTGCGCACCACCTGCCCTGTCCCAAATGGCACACTTGATGCACAATTGCAGTCTTTTATATTTGTTATGACCATCTATGAGACCGTAGGGCAGTGATGGGCATATTTGGCCCTTCTAGGCCACTGTCCTGCAGAGATTAGCTCCAGCTCTAATCAAACATCTAAAGCAGCTAATCAGTGAATTAAGGCTACAAACAGGTGAGTTTTGTCAGGGTTAGAGTTCAACTCTGCAGGACAGTGGCCTGTAAGGGCCCAGATTCCCCATCACTGCCATTGGGAGAGCTTCTTATTTTGTATTTAACATTAATGTGACATCAGTTGACATAAACCTAACATAAATCAAATACCACTTCATGTAAAGGATCAAATAAATGAACAAATAAATACATGAATGCCTTAACCTTAGATAATTACTTTGTGTTATGCTCCCAAAGGTAAGAATACAATCCCTTAAAGATGATTTAGTGCATTTTTTTCTCACCTCAAATCACTGGTCTTATAAAAACTAAAATCACAATTGCCCTCTTTCCTTCTACCATTGATTTGACAGGCTGCCACTGCTCATTGCGTTTTGTTTAGGTAACACAGATCATTACACATCCATAATTACAAACCGAGTCTCTTTTCACAGTACAGCGGCAGACAGTACAGGCTGTTTCCTTTCAGCAGGGCTGCTAGGTTACCTCTGCTCCCCTGCCAAATCTTCTCTCCTCTTTTCACCTCATGAAGAAACTAAAGAGTTTTTTTTTTTTTTTTTTTTTTTTTTTTTGTGAAGCTGCGGTTGTTTTTCCCCCATAAATTCCCATTTTATCCTTATTTTCTCCACTCTCTTATCTCAACTCTGACATTTATGAAGAGTGACAGAGTATGAGTACGGATGTGAGGACAGAATCCATAGAAGCACAGCATCTTTATATGGATGTTATTTTTCCCCACACCATTGGCCCACAACCACCAGCGCTCACTCAGTTTCACACAGTACTCTCTGTACCCAGCACGGGGGAACTCACAGGTAGATGCTGCTAACTGGACCAGATAAAGCGTTTGGGACATAATTGGCACAACACCATGCGTTCCTGCCAATGCAATGTTCTTAGAGTGTTGTTTGCGATGGTAATGTGGTGTAGCGAACCATTTTTCTCCCGGCTGCTGCAGAGAGTGAATGATGCCAAAAAGTATATTGGAAATTGGGTTACACACAGATGTAGCTCAACATTCAAACTATAAAACCAAATGAAATAAATAAAACTGGCTTTGCAGTGGAATTTAGAAAGTTGGACAGCTACATTTTTTGCAGATACTAGACTTTGAAAGACCAGACTATGATATTATAATATGATATTGTGATATGAAAGAGATAGTACATACAAAAATTTGAAACTTACTGTCATTATTTATTCACCAACACAAGAGAAGATATTTTGAAAAAGCCTTTGACTTTCATTGTATGGATACAATCTGTCATCTTGTCTGGTCCAAAGTAGAAAGTCATACAAAATTATTCGGAATACAGTATATAAAAATTCTCAAAATAAAAGTTTTTCAAAACCAATATAGCGATTCACAACAGACACAACAGTGTTTCAAGGATTCTGTGGATAACTTGTTCTTGGTAGAATCAATACTTGGTAGATGTCTGTAACTCCAAGTACTTCAGATAATATGTTTTACAATAAAGTTTGTTTGCTACAAAAAAGTTTTCAATGACTCAAAACATAATATATAGTTGTAAAGAATTTACCAGGCTGAATATCCTATCACTTCTGGCAGTACTAAGCAGATACTTTTTCAAATCTCTGTTGTTTTTGTGATCACTTTTTATGCTAAGAACATTACACAAAACCAAATCACTTTCCTCTAACAAACAATAATTGACGTACTGTATGGTAATCTCTTCTTGAACATGGTCTTTGGTTTCTTCTAAAGGCCCTGAATGAGTGCCACATATGTGCTTTCGCCCCCCTGCAGTCACAGAATTTGACCTGTGAAAGTGCTGACAGGCTTGTTTGATAAAATATGTACATAATGTAACCAGATGCACAAGGCTAATACAACCACACAGCCACATCATCAATTGAAACTTACTTATGCATGTACATTAAATATGAATGGGTTATTACTGTAGATGAATTATTGATTTATATAGTAATATAATTATGCATTACATAGGTGGACATTGGTCAGAAATTGATATGTTATGAGGAATATATTAATATTTCAGAGAACCAAAATCATTTAGGTCAGTCCAAAGTTATGCTGATCAGAATACATTAACATTTACACCAAAGGGTTTCAGGTATTATGGGAAAATCAAAACAATTACAGATATTGAATATGAATTTAATGTCTGTGAGGCTTTTGCATACTACTCGGCATGCATAAATTCCAGTTAAAGAGCCAGTAAGATGAAAATTGTAAGCTTCCTATCACTGTTTATAAGTCCTGTACAATAGGTTTAAATCCATCCAAGGTAAAAAAAAAAAAAACATTGTCATTTTGTCAAAATATCATTTTAAAATTACCTCAATTCTCAGATATCCCCAAACGGTTCGCGCAAAGCTGTTCAAAATTAAACCCCACCTTTCGGCAGCATACTGTGTTCTGATTGGTCAACTGACATAGTTTTGATTGGTTGTTCCGCACACAACTTCATGGTAAACAATGCGTTAGCTTCTTTTGGGGGTGAATTATGTCTTATTCCTCTCATCGCTAAGCAAAAAGGAAAATAAAAAACTTGAACAGTCTCGCTGCTTTTTCTTCTGTGTGTGCGTATTCAAGCCGCATTCTTCAGTTTGAATCTGAATAGCGCGTTCAGCGCGGGGGCGTGGTCACATATAACGAAGGGAGACATGAAAAACCGACATCGCGTTGTTTTCATATGGATTACTTTATCACAGAATATCTGTTAGCAGCACTTGTTACACTTCATTTTAATGGCGTGTTTGTAAATGAAGATCAGCGCAGACAGGCTGCAGACAGCACACATACTGATAAGACGCTCGGGAGAAAACAAACACATAACTTCATAATCATACTTCGCGTTGTGATTCGGAGATGCTTTTTGGTCTAAATAAAGTTGGTAATGAACCCTCTTTTATGGCCAAATGCTTTGAAAATCCAGCCTTGTACTCACCGAGATTAGAAAAGCAGTCATCAGTGAAATGTTGTGAACACAACCAAAAGGGATTTGTTGTACTGCTCTGGTATTGTGCCTTCTGATCTTCATTCATTGGCAGTGAAAATAAAACAAACTTGCCTTTACAAAAAAACACACTGTCTCCTCGATATGATGCTATCACACCAACCAGAACGTATGTGTGGGGGGGTGGGGCAGGTCAGAGTTCCCTTTCTCCCAAGACGGTAGGCGGAGATTATTATGCAAAGTGTTCCTAGTGATGTACATAGAGATGGGCAAAATATTTGAAATCTATAATGACTCGTTTCAGCGATTCAGAGTCGACTTCTTACTTTAGAAGCCAATAACTTTTTAATTTGTGTACTTTTTGGTTTAATTACTTTGCACATTGTTCCCATCTGTGTGGCTCTTTAATAACAGAAACCTAATAGAGCGGCATTTATTGTCCTGCTTCTAGAGTCCGCCAGCACTGCACGTTTGGATGTCTACCTTTATCAGATGTGCTAAAATACTAGTCACATTTAAATCTAGACTTAAAACTCATCTGTTTAGCTGTGCATTTATCGAATGAGCACTGTGCAATGTCCGAACTAATTGCACTATATTTTCACTGTTTTTTATTTTATTTATTTTATTTTATGTGAAATCATTTTCTAACTGTTTTAAATTCATTTTAAATAAGTCATTTTTTTATAATTTTAAAAGTTTTAAAATTGCTTGTTTTATTCTTGTTCTTCATTATTATTCATTGACGATCAGCGCCACGCGATTAGCGGGAGCTCAGTGCTCATGTTTAACGACGAAAGCAACCTGGACTCAGTCTTTCTAGCATTTGCCACTGGCTCTGATGTATCTTCAGAGGTTAAACATAAAATATTATTAATTTGGATGAATCTAACAGCTAATCTTTGGTCTATATTCTATTTATCTATATGTAAAAAAAATACAAATATAAATAGGCAATTGATATATTTCATTTCATTGTAATGTACAGTATATACACATTTCCCTGAACTACATTTCTGCGGCTATTAATATATTTAAATTAAAACGAAAGGAGGCAGTGGGATTTGATGTCATATTTCGTTATTTTAAATATGCAGTGAGGAAAATTGCAGTGGTCAAGGTGAGCTGACTGATCTTATCAAGTACACTGCTGTTTGCAGAATTACTGGACTTGCGTCATCCCGCAAGATCACACTCCCGAGTCGAACTCGCAAACTCCGAACTACCGAGGATGCAAGTCCGAAATGTTCATACTTTGTATTGAGAAATGTGTGCAAGCCTACATAAGCAGACTATTTTCCTAATCTTCATGGTGCTTTAGAACGCAGTGGAAACACAAAAAGCAACAGGTCTTACTTCTTGGGGAAAAAAGTTCTTGGTACAATTGTTCTGGGTAATTTCGGTGGAAATGCAGCATATGTTTAGACAGTGTCCTAAGAACCAGTTTGAACAACTAGCAGTTAATCAAGGGCTATATATATATATATATATATATATATATATATATATATGGGTCTTATATTTTGGATTCAGTTTAGACTAATCTGCGTTTTTATATAACCGCAATTGAACAATTTTGGCCATTCTTAAAGAACAAACTTAGTTGATTAACTTTTACCACTAGTCTAAACCTTTTATGCAACCGGCCCCTGATTCAACACATCAGCTCTTTAATAAAGGCTCCAAGACCTCACTGGGGTGTGTCACATTAATGACTTTCCTGTGGGCTCCTAGGAGCTGAGAAATGCCGCTGCGATACAGAATCCTTCTTGAGAAGAGGCCACGTTTTCTTTTTGGACAGTGGTCCTTCAGTTGCAGGAATGGACACTTCTACATTCAGAAGAAAAAAAAAAAGAAAGATACAAACAAATACTAAGAGTTATAGAAACACAAAATCCATGTAGATAGCATAGCACAGATCATATGGCTGTAAAAAAAAAAAAAAAAAAAAAAAAAGCATAATTAAAAATGCCATATTATGAAATTAAACTATATGGACAAGAAAAAAAAAGAAGAAGGAAAAAAAAAGATTGAATAAAAAACATTAAAATTAATGCTTCTCAAAGTAATGCACATGCTGTCAAGTTCCTCTGTACCTTGATTTAGAGACTCAGAAAATATAATCAATCTTAATTAAACATTACTAATGGAAAAATGTGCCTGTGGAGAAAATAAAAAATAAATTATATATATATATATATATATATATATATATATATATATATATATATATATATATATATATATATATATATATATATATATATATATATATATATATATGTATATATATATATATATATATATATATATATATATATATATATATATATATATATATATATATATTAAATTTCTTATTGTATGTATCATGACACTTTTGGAAATTCAATGTTCAGTGAGTAGTGCTAAACAGATGAACGTTAATCTTTTCTATATTTTTACATTTGAAAATAACCTACCACCTATGCTATATCCGACCCCAAACCTAAGCCATAGGGTTAACAGAAGCAAACATACTCTGTACCAGAGGAGCCACTGAGTGAGTTCACTACACCAGAAAAGCCATACGGTATGGAGCAGATTATATGGTGTAAATATGACAATGCAAATCATGCACTATGGTAAAAGAGTTTTAAGGTCGTACCATAATATTGTGCAAGAAACCCCATTAAAACAAGTCTTCATTAATCAATAATGCGCCCCTGTATTCAAAAGGAATAAAAGTCATTGGCGTTTTGCTGGCGGTGGTGGTAATATTTGAACTAACATAAAAAGAAGCAATGATTATTTTTTTCCCCAATAAGCTGAAGTTGCAAAAAGTTGTTTTTAACTCCAGCAGCCTCTTAAATTGCCAGCTACAAAAAGATTCAAATCACTCAAAATACAATATGCTGGACTGAGAAACGCTGCAACATAGTCAAAATCGTATGGAATCCTTTTTAAAAAGAAAACATTTCCTGATTCATTTCATCCATGATGTGTATCTCCTAAGAAGCAATACTGTAAAATGTGAAATATTATAATTTTCAACCTAGTAAAGCTAAAAGAACAGAGCTTTAAAATATGTGTTGATAGTATAGTTCAGATAATTTGACCTTGGAAAGATTTCATTTCCTTTGAAATGATGGAGTACATCGAGTACAATCTTTGGTATCTGATTGCAGGCTTTTTGGCTAATCTGAACACAGTTCTTGACATGGTTAAGTTTTTTTTTTTTTTTCTGAAACTCATGTGAGATAGCGAGGGTCTTTTTCTCAGGAGAAAAATCTGAGCAGGAGACTTAAGCAAATGTTTTCCATTTAATCGCATTGCCGTCAAGGAGAAAAACTTGAGATATTAAGAGATCTCATTTGTGATTTTTCTTCCCTATGGGTAAAAGCTTTTCTGTGCACACTAACACACAAGACTACTATAAACTTCCTATTCAGTGGCTTGACATCCTATTTTGGAAAAGAATGTTAGCAATTTAGGCAGGAGCTAAATGATGTGTAATGCTGCAGTTGCGTGTGAGCGTGTGTGTGCGTTTGCTCCTTTGCCTGAACCCTTTCGCTCGGCCAGTGACAGATGTGCATTTCTGCTGACAGTGCTGATCTACAGCAAGCCGGCCTGGCTTCTCACCAAGCTATTACTTAATTCATTGACATTTGCCATAATTGCCTGGAGGCAGTTTCCAGAGGAAGTATAGGGTTCTAACAGGATTAGATTAGAAAAATACAATTACCATTTCAGATTTAAGGAGAGTAATCTGACCGAGACTTTGATGTGAAGGAGAGGTGGAGAAGGGGGAGGACAAGGAGCACAAAACTACAGGAAATGTTAATGCATACTTTAAGGTGAGGAAATGAGGGATGGAAAGGCAAAAAGACAAGTGCGCCTGCGTGTTATGGATGGCCACTAATTTTTTTTTTCTGTTTCTCGCAGGCTGCCAGTTGATCATGGTGGCTTGTCTGCCGAGCCGGCAGAAATGGACTGTCAGGGCTGCTTGGATATGTCGATTCAGAGATAATGACATATTGAAGCCTCTGAACCACGGTCGTATCATCCCTCATGTAATTGGTTCCTCCACCAGTTTATTGTCCCCAGCTGTAATGCTCATCATTTAGAAAAGTGTGTATGTGTGCCCGTAAGCCTGAAGAGGGTTGTCAGAAAGAGTGTTAAAGAATCCCCCACCGATTCAAATCTCACTCTTACTGGTTAGAGACGCTGCTATGTAACAAGCTCTATTTGAGCTTTTCACATGGGGGAACGGGTCATCACAACTTCAAAGAGGAAGTCTTTATTCATTCCCAGCTGTACTGTGGGACTCTGGTGAATGAACTGATTAGAACTGCAATCTAACTAACTCTCTCAACTCATCTTCCTTTGCATACGATTCAGATGAAGGGTGTGGTGTTACCTGAAAATGTATTTTTGAGTTGTGTATCATAAATCATGTCTTAAAGTGAGCTATAGAGCCACCAGAGGCTACATCCTCATTCACAGCATCCTGTTTCTGTCTCTTAAGGTCTTGAGACACAGCCGAGCCATCCCATGCAGATTTGCATTTACTGGGGCTGCTTGATTAAATGTCATACAGCATATATCCATGCCTTGACTGCATTTTCTTTTTAAAGAGAAGTAGTCTGAAGTTTCCTGTGCTCCGGGTGACCTTGCCGTCAAAGCAAGTTGCCACTGAAGGCCAAGACTGACGCTTCCATGATTTAGTCAAAGCCCAATCACAGATAATTAATCAACCTTGAGATAAATTTTTCATACACAAACAATGGTCATGAATCAAGCCAATCCATGGACACACCTTTCTGACCTAAGCTGACTCCTGCATATGTTTTGAAGGGGTTGGTTACATCTCAACTTTTACATTTAGTTTTTTGTATTAAAATGTATTATAGACTTTCACACCAGAAGCTAAGGAATTTTTCCTGCACTGACAGATCAAAATAACTCTAAAATGTGTTCTATGGTCTGAGAAATCATCAATCATCTGGGATCATCTAGAACAGGTGTTTCTCAACTCTGGCTGCATTTACACTTTGCATTAACATACGATCACCGTTATCCGATGAAGCAGATCGGATCATCAGTCAATCAGAACACGGCGCATCACTTGGCAACATCAACTGACTTTTCTATCTGGATAAGTGATCGGATCTGTCTTTTCTGCACACAATATTTAAATAAGTCTGCAGAGAATGGCCTGGTGCAAAGTCAACCTGAAGTGATGGGTTTTCTTTGAAAAGCGTTTTCAGTTGCGGGACCTTTTACAAATCAAAGATAAGTGTAGGAGTTTCATTAGCGCTCCACGCGGGTGTTCTCCATCCTTTCGGAGTGTTCTCCTCATTCATTCTGACACCTGTTTGAGTAATGATTTAACTTACAGAAAAGGTCACTTTAAAATCCCCACCACTATTCCTAGTTTTCACATGACATTATATTCTTATAGAAATGCCCACTGTTTAGCCAAAATGCTGGACAGCTGTTTAATCAGATGAACTAACTGGTAAAGAGACATGTCTGGTTTTGGTCAAAATTAGCTAATTAGCCCTCACCTTTGCCCTGGCAATGAAGATTTTAAGATTTTTTGCCCACAAATATTGTATCTTATGCCAAGACATTTATGTTGAAAGCCAATTCAGTACACACTAGATTGATGATGTATACTATATACAGGCAAGCAGATGTGCCCAGAATATGATCACATGTTAAGTGCTTTCCCTTTAGAAACCATTACCAAGAAAAACTTTTAATTTGGCTTTATGAGACAATGATATTGAAGGACCAAATTAATCTTAATAAAACATCCTAAAGTACAGGCAAGCAGAAGAATAAAAAATATGAATAAAACCTGTAAGCATTTTTCCATAGAAAACCATTATGAAGAAAACTTTTACAATGCAACTTAGCATGTTGCATTCTGGCTCATCTGCTTGTCTGTACTGTTTATAGTAAGCATAGTATATATCATCAAAAAAGTCTACACTGAATATGATATTTAAATAACATTCTAGTTTTATAGAATTTTCTGTTAACAGTTTTCCATGTCACATTCTGATTCGACTATACAAAAGCTTGTATTGCACTTACTTTTTCCAGACTTACAAAAAATAAATAAATAAACCAAAAGACTGCCTTATTCTCTAAAATATAGAGTTATGACTGTAAATATCTAGTTTGTGTTCGAGCCATTTTAGGCAGAGATTATCTAGGCTAGAATGTGCAGTAAGCTGAATGTTATATTGAAATTGATGCTGTGTTTCTGTCTAAGCCCTCCTGAAAATGGAATGAGTAAAGGTTATGACTGCTGTGTTTAGCTGTATTTCATGTGTTTAAGTGAGGTCACGGGCGTGACAATGACTGCTACTGGCGATCATTGGCTTTTACCTGGCCTCCAACTGGTCTAATTTATTTCAAAAACTTTCTTCATCAAGGGTGAAGAAGCTGGTCCAGTTCTGTCCTCAGGTTAAACAGCTATGCCAATGTCAGCAAAACCTGAAAATTCTCCTAACTGTAGGGAGCTAACACATTTACAACTGGGAGGATGTTGAAATCAGAAATGTGAGATGACAGTGGTGTTGTAAAATGTTCTGGATGTTCAAGGGAAAACAAAGACTTCATGCTAGGAAAGGCCAAGACTGTAATTTGCTATAAAAGCAGCCAGTTCTAATTTTTCAGTCATATTTATGGTTATGAAACATTAGCGTCCAAGCATTTAAATTGAAATGAATTCTGATGCTTGTGTCATATCACTAATTTGTGTATTTCAGTGTTGAGCATTATAAATAATGTATTTGATGTATTTGTTTCTTATGGTCATAACCCATAAGATACGTCCACCCTGTCATGGACATGTATATTTATATTACTGTTAAATACGTTTTCATTGCAAAATTAAGATGCAAATAATATTTTCTGAAAGGTATGATGTCCCTTTCCTAAACAGGGTTATTAAAAAAAATTATATAATAATAAAATACTTATATAATTACGTCCTCAATCATACGGATTTCACGGACATTCACGCGGACATTTTGCGCTTCAATAAGCACATTAGCTTCCAACAATTCAATTCAATTCAATTCAAGTTTATTTGTATAGCGCGTTTTACGATACAAATCATTACAAAGCAACTTTACAGAAAATTTAATTTCTACAATATTTAGTAGTAGCTTATAAAGGGTGACTGTCAGTTTGTGTGCGTATGACAGGATTTTTCTGAAAAATTAATACCAGACGTAGTCAGCCAGGCTGACTGAACATTAACATGAACATTATTAACAGCAATTGTTATATGATGCAATCACACTTGTAGCAATATTTGTTAGTTCTGTTTGTTGAATCAGAGTTTGCATCATCTGCACACTAAAAAATGTTGGGTTAAAAATAACCCAACAAGTAACCCAACTATGGGTTGGTATAGCACCTTCCCATCTGTGGGTTATTTCAACCCAACCAACAAAAATAATCATAAAATCAAGTAATAATAATAATAAAATATACTAGCTGCTGGACCTACTGATGATTAGTAAAATAAAAAAAAAGTTTTTTTACTGATTACTAAATACAAAGTTTTTAAGGAGGAGACAGTGCACAGAAGAAACTATTATAGACTGTGTGTTAGAAACTCTCAAATGGGAGCAGAGGGCTTTGGGTAGTAGATGTCATGTACAAAGAAAAGTTTGAAACACAAATCGACTGCTTGTAGTCTTGTCCTCTGAGTTGAGGTGAGTAAATTTTCTTACTTTGTTTATTGATTAAAATACAGTATTTTCAAAATATGTAAGTTTACATATGCCAAATTATCTTCAACAACCAAATATTTAGCTAGTCGCAGTTTGTC
This sequence comes from Carassius auratus, assembly GCF_003368295.1. Classification (NCBI taxonomy): domain Eukaryota; kingdom Metazoa; phylum Chordata; class Actinopteri; order Cypriniformes; family Cyprinidae; genus Carassius; species Carassius auratus. The sequence continues at coordinate 34,828,679 of NC_039249.1, forward strand.
GACACCAAAAGGCACTCTACAGTTATACTGGCCCTTTGAATGTAGTGTGAAACATTTAAGATGAAATATTTTGATGTATAATAATAGATCATATTTTGCACAAAGATTATGTTGGTTAAACAATGTATGGAAACTTTTATTTAATACAGTCAATTATTTTAATGATCAATTTATTTATTCTCTAATCACTTACTGTAAGTCTTTTAGGTGAGATTTTGGTGGCAAGCCAACAGATAAGAGAAAAATCTGCCAAAGAAATACTGTCACTTTCCTGGTTAAAAGCTCTCATCTTATGGTGAAACGACTCCCATTCCATTTGAAACTTAGATAAAGCTATTAGTTAATCTTTCATTATTAAAAACATCAAACGTTCCATTAACAAACATAGTTCTGACGGTGTTGAGAAAAGCTTTTTATGTTGTTACCTGATGGATTTCAAAGAGAAAAAAAAAAACATCATCTCTTTGTTTTGTCCCTGTTGCCCTGTTTAGAACAATCTATCTCCAGGGTAACCAGCACATCCTGTCTGTCTGATTTTCAATTACTCACAAGGTCCTGTCCTCCACTTCACTGTCTCAGCGAAACCTTATCCTGCTTACAGGCCTGATACCATCTGTGCTCTTCGCCTTTGTTTCTTTTTCTCTCTGCCTGTCTCCTCCTATTCTTTGTCTCATTCTTTTCCTTCTTCAGTCATTACTTCTATCTGTTTGCTTTTTCTCCAAATGTCTTTTCTGTCTTTCTTAGTGTCCCTTGCTCGCATTGTTTGACCATTCTTCTGTGCGGATCGTGGCCTCACCTGAACTAGTTGAGTTCTGTTCACACTCCTATTGCATTTCATTCAGTTTGAAATTTTCACGAGGAACAATCAAGAAAAAAGCCTTATGTTTCCTGCCAGTCACTTATATTTTAATGAATCATAAAATAAAATAAAATAAAATAAAATAAAATAAAATAAAATAAAATAAAATAAAATAAAATAAAATAAAATAAAATAAAATAATGATACTGGATTATAATTGTATTCTTTCAATAATAATAACATAAAACCTTAAAATGTAAAGTATTAGTAAAATTTGACAATTTAATTGTATTTTCGGTAAATAGTTATTATAAATAATAAAATTAAATTAAAATGTTATTTTATTATTTATTAGTAATACAATGCACTCTATGATATCTGTCAAAGGTTTTTCAGAGAAGATTGGATTCACAGTTGCTGCAGTGGAATGCTCCAATTCATCATTCAAATAATTGCTCTCTGCATCAATTTTCACCTCTCTCGCACTCTACAAAGCCCTTAACTGCATCCAATTTCAAGTCTCCTGAATCTAGACAGATCCAGGCCCCCACTCCATGTTCTTCAGTGTGTGATTTCAATGCCACCTCATTGCATTATCAGTCAAACAGTGAAGTGCCTTGTACATTAACCATATGTGAGTATGTATGAATGTGTAAGTGGCAGGATACATTCCCTATCTTCTACTCACAGTTCCGCTGCAGGGCTTTTGTGCAACACACAGTAAAAGGTGTTGTGTTGGCTGAGCAGCGACACTGCTGCAAGTGAGAGAGATTCACAGCTAGCCACTCCCTTCAGATAAGCTGGCATGAATGCCAGAGAGAAGGATTTCCATTAAAATAATCAACAGGAGAGCAAAATATCTCTCTCCCTGCGCTGCCATTGGAGATATGCATATCTGCAACACATTCTTATCTAGACAAACTCAGATAGACATTGTCATAAACACACACACACAGGTTGGGATGAGTAATTCTTCATGGAATAAATGTAATCAATTATTGCGCATTTTAGTACAGGAACATTTCATATAATGGAAGACCTGGAGTTGTGGTCATTTGAACAAAAGAGCAGTATGATTGCTCTTAAAATGTGCAGTAATTCTGTGAAAGGTAAGATAAATTAATAGAATTTGACATATTCTGGAACAAATTAATGCCTCTGCTAGCTAGACTGACAATAACAAGCTTTAATAGATAGATAGATAGATAGATAGATAGATAGATAGATAGATAGATAGATAGATAGATAGATAGATAGATAGATAGATAGATAGATAGATAGATAGATAGATAGATAGGTAGATAGGTAGGTAGGTATGTAGTTAGGTAGATAGATAGATAGATAGATAGATAGATAGATAGATAGATAGATAGATAGATAGATAGATAGATAGATAGATAGATAGATAGATAGATAGATAGATAGATAGATAGATAGATAGATAGATAGATAGATAGATAGATAGATAGATAGGTAGATAGGTAGGTAGGTATGTAGTTAGGTAGATAGATAGATAGATAGATAGATAGATAGATAGATAGATAGATAGATAGATAGATAGATAGATAGATAGATAGATAGATAGATAGATGTGGTTTCAAAGAACAAGAGACACCAGTGCCTGGTTGCATAAAGCACCTTAAGTTTTTCCCCTAAGTATGAGACTTAAGGCGTGATTTCCCCTTACCTAAGGGAATGATTTAAGTGTGTTGCATATAATCCCTTACACACTTCCATTACCAAACAGAAAATGGTAAGTGTTTCATGACAGCAACCTAGGATTTGCCATTAAAAAATAGACTGTTGCCATGGTCACATTGTTTGTTAATGCAGAAAGAGGAGTACGTTTTCACAGAAAACAATATAATATGGAAATATTAAAAAGAGAAAGACCAGACAAGACAGAAACTCAGAACTGAAAATTTGGGAAAATTAATTACTCACCCTCGTGTCAGTTCGAACCCATAAGACTTGTATTCATCTTTGGACAACAAATAAAGATCTCTCATCATTTCTGTCCATGCAGGTGTTTTCAAGTACTAATGTGAATATATATATATATATATATATATATATATATTATATATATATATATATATATATATATATATATACACACACACACACACGGGACGGGCACTCTCGCTTAAGGGAAATTCTAAGGGTTTATGACATTTAAACTAAAATAACCCTTAAAGGTCCCATGACATGGATTATTTCCTTTTCTTTAAATGCTTTTTAATGTTTCCTTAGGTGTATTTATATTGTTAGTATGATTTTTGGTAACACTTTAGAATAAGGTTCCATTAGTTAATGTTAGTTAACTACTTTCGTTAACATGAACTAATCAAGAACAATCCTTCTACAGCATTTATAAGTCTTAGTTCATGTTAATTTCAACATTTACTAATGCATTATTTAAATCAAAAGTTGTGCTTGTTAACATTAGTTAATGCACTGTGAATTACCATGAACTAACAATGAATAACTGTATTTTCATTAACTTTTCATTAACATTAACGAAGATGAATAAATACAGTAATAAATGTATTATTCATTGTTTGTTCATGTTAATTAATACATTAACTAACATTAACTAATGGAACCTTATTCTAAAGTGTTACCTGATTTTTACATTTAAAATTTAGAAATAAAAAGCATTTTTATATCCTGACATTAGCCCTCTGGCTTGAATGCTCTGTTTGAAGGGGCGTGTCTGTTGTGAGACTCCGAGTAAACCACAACTGTTGTGATTGGCTGACATCTTTGCATTCGAAATGCATATTACATGTGAAACCCCTCTCAAATATATATATATATGTATATATAAGGCTGCAGTGATGAGCATTGAGTAGACAGAGTCTGTTTATCGCGTGGATGCAGTGATCTCGTCATTAATGCAACACATTTTCTCTCACAAAATGCTTTCACCACAGCTAACAGCAAACACATGAAAACAGTAAGAGCTCCGTTGTGCAGCATAACAACATCATTCATTGTAACGGCAGTTTGGGCAAGTGTGCAGATATACTCGCGATGTGTAATAGCTCCGGAAAAAAGCGAGCGTTCTTTGATCGCTCTCTGTAGTTAAATCACAATTTAAATAACAGATGTGTTTCATGCTACTAAGAGAAACAACGTGAAGTTGATCGTTTAGTCACTGGCTTGATTCACTGATGCATTAACAGTATTAAACGATTTAGAAAGAAAGTCTGTGTGAACTTGAATGATTAGATACCCATCAGAAATCACTGATCACAGATCAGGCATTAATGAACACTGTTACTCACTGTTTGTGCCAGTGCTGTCGAATCCATATCATAAAAGTCTGTTTGAAACACCTGTGCTGACATTGCGACTGAATTATATGTAAATATTTGGGCGGGCAAAGCAGAGAAAGGGGAGGTAACAATTCTCGTTACAACGTCACAACGAGGAGATTCAAGATCAGCCCGTTTGAGCTTCCATTTTCTCAAAGGCAGAGAAAGATAGAAAAATTTCAATTTATACCGATTCAAATTTCTAGAAACTTGGGGAGCATATACATGCTAGGAGAACTCATATTAATGTTAAAAAACCTCAGAAAGTGAAATTTTCATGTCATAAGACCTTTAATTAACATTTAAGGAATATTTTATGCAATGCCCTTAAATGTAAGGGAACCTGAAGGGTAATCTTAATGGAAAATTACACTTATGGTGCTTTATGCAACCGGGCCCTGGAATTTATCCTGTATGGATGGTAATTTAATGACACTCAAACATAAATATTCTAATATTTTTAAATAATGGATTTTTGACTTTCATGTGCTGTAAGCTCTAATCATCAAAATAAATAAATAAAAAACACTTTTGAAATGTTTTACTTTACATGTAGTGACTCTAGAATATATGAAAGTTTCCCTTTTAAACTGTTATTACAAGAATAATAATAATAATTTTTCACAATATTCAGATTTTTTTTAGATGCGTCTGTATATTTCATATAAATTCTTCTTTCTTTCTTTCTTTCTTTCTTTCTTTCTTTCTTTCTTTCTTTCTTTCTTTCTTTCTTTCTTTCTTTCTTTCTTTCTTTTTTAATATTGATAGTAACAAGAAATGTTACCTGAGCACCAACTCAAAATATTAGAATGATTTCTGAAGGATCGATGAAAACATTTTTATATAAGGTACACGAAGAACACCTGTAGAAGCCTGTGTGTAGTTTGTTGCCTGTCCAACTATTTCAGAGCAAGATGTCCTTTGCATGTAATACTCAAGTATAAGGCCCAAAACAAGAGGATGTTGTAAAGCTGCAAACTTTCCTCAAAACTTTCAAGCTTACAAATGGAATCCTGATGATAACAAAAGTTCAGAAAGTTCAGGAATGAAAAGTTTGACACTTTTTTATCGAAAAAAACTTATGCTTATCATACAAAAAGTTGCCACTCATTTCCCCTCAAGTCACAGAGACAGAGGAATGGCTGACAAATGTCACTAAGAAAGCAAACAACACTCATAACACGTCTGCGCTCTCTTTTGAAGGTTCACATTCCTGGAGATTCATCCACTGCGTCCCCCTCCCCTCACGGCCTGCCACTTCAAAGGCAGGAAGCTCGAGAAGCTGCTGTTCGGTTGCACAATACGGAGATGCGGCAAACAGACAGCTCCTCTGTCATTACTGCCTCTCACATATACAATATATTCATTACAGGAGGAATAGTTGAGCGAGGGTGATTTTGTTAGTCTTACATATCAGAACAAATCTTCCAAAAACAATTCCGCTCTATTGAAGTATCATGACATATATGAGAAGTAAAATACACTCAATCCTCAATAGCATTGGAGAAGAGGAAAATGAGTGTATGTTTCTTATAACTTTCATAAAGTACAACTATGATAAAAAGATTATCTTCCAATATATCCCCAGGGCTCCATTGTAAGCTCACTTTAAATCAGTTACATCTACAAGATTGCATGGACCAGTTTAGATTTTTTTTTTTTTTTTTTTTTTTTTTTTAAACCTTATACTAGCTTAAAAAAAAGAATTGGAAACTTTGAAGATATTTCATCTTGTCTGTATAGTCAGAATATGCTATTGTAAAAGGTTTTCAGATAGCAAAGAAGAAATACAATTAGACCATTTATGCTGGTTTGGATTCCAACACAATTCTAAAAATACATTCCAGCTGCAATGTTCTGTATCATCTTTGACCCATCAGCTCTCTCAGTGGTTTCCAAGACCCCACTGATATGAGGGGCCGGGGCATAGAGGGGGCCATGCATGAGAAGAGAGATTTTGGTTTACCACAGCTGGTTAAGTGTAAATTAAGGGCAAATCAGCTTAGAGTAATCCGCAGGACTGTTGTGTCGGATCATCCGATGCAACTTGACACTACTGATGCACTTGTTAGTTTGATGCGAATGGCTCGACTTTCAGCTGTCTAGAGAGAAGAATGAGTCTGCAGTATTTTAAGGTTGAGGTAATTGCAGCATTTTCAATAACTAGGACAAAAGTTCAGTTCAGAATCATCAGAGCCTTTGGGATACATTTCACCTTTCTAACAATAGCAGCTTCGGATATTGTGTGCCAGTAAGGTAGCTCGTCTTTTGACCAATCATTCACTATGCCTCTTCTTTCCATTATTAGGTACACAGAGGGTAGATTGTAGTTGTGTCACACTGTGGAGCTGAACATAAATATTTTATAGCCATCAAGTCTGATAAATATTTGTCTTATGATGGCAGATACCATGTGTATAATAATTATCATATATAAAGCACCAGGACTCTCTTCTTTTTTTTCACACTTACAGGGTCAAACACAAAACTATGTTTTCCTATTCATGAAACAGAGGGGAATCCCATCAGGCCCAATTTCCTGTGCAATTTGGATGAGCTATAAAAGCTCTCCTTTTTGCTTCTCTTTGATCCCTACATTTGAAAATTATTCATATTAGAAGCCTCTTGCATTTGATATTTGAGGAGGCTTAAATGAGATGGATTTTGAAGGATATTTTCCTTAAGTGGCCCTCTCATTTTCTTGTCGATGAAACAATAAATTAAACATAACAGGTTTGTTGGGCTTTAATTGTTACTGATTAAACCGGCATGTAATGTATGTATGTCCCAAATTGATATGTCTTGTTGAAAGTCAAAACTAATTGAATGATAATTGTCTATGCTAATTGAATATGGAAATGATCTTTTATTTGATTCTTATTTATTATTTGAAGCACCCTGCTGGTAACAGTGACATGTACAGCAGTTGAACACAACACAATATTATTCAGCAAACGTAAACAGATGTATTCATCACTAATCATGGCCATACTATGATTTATTAAAAAAAGAATCAAAATACAACGTCATCAAATCTCTAATGTTAATATGTATTTCATAATGCGTTTGTGGCATATGCTATTCTTACATTCAGTTGTGAGCTGTGTCTAATCCGTCATTTCAGGAAACAGGTCAGTATTAGAATATGTCAACATTATAATTCAACTTTCTTTAAGTAGTTAATCAAAATGAAATTATGTTTTTATTATTCATCTTTATTCAACATCTTCAAGTCTTTTTTTTAGTAAACCACTAAAGGAGATGCATGGAATAAATGTTATTTTTAACCGTAACTTAAAGGGGGGGTGAAATGCTATTTCATGCATACTGAGTTTTTTACACTGTTAAAGAGTTGGATTCCCATGCTAAACATGGACAAAGTTTAAAAAATGAAGTTGTACGTTTGAAGGAGTATTTCCTCTTCAGGAACTCGAGCTGCATCAGTGCGCTTTGGGGAACGCAGCCAGCGTGCGTGACTCTGAATATCGTGTGAAATCAGACCAATGGAAGAGTGTGACGTCACCGGCGGAGTGACGTAATCGACCAGGAAATAAAAGCACGTGCCACGCAGCTGGCGTCAGCTTCGCGTCTTTCAGCAAGCGCTCTGTGTGTGAATGTCAAACTGTTTGTCTTGTGAGTCTTATTTACTGTTGTCTGTCCAATTAAGAGCTCCTAGACATGCCAAAGAGCAAGGCGAAAGTCAAACACACTGATGGCGATTCCAAATCGCGCTATAGGTTGTGTGTTCCTCCCTGCCCGAGATATATAACGGGTGGGGATACACACAGCCTGTGTGTGGTTTGCCTGGGTTCGAAGCACGCTGAGTTGGCTCTCGAGGGGGCCGACTGCCCGCACTGTGAACGTATGTCGGTGTGGCTGCGTCGTTCCTGGTGGGCCCTCTTCGAGGAGGGGGCCTTCGCAAGCGTTCCCCGCGGTGATGGTCCCGCTTCTGCTGAGGCAGAACGCCGGCTGCACTCGTGGGGTTCGAAAGTGGATCTGGTGGAGGGAATGGAGACGGGCCAGTCCCTATCTCCTTCCACTTCTGCCAGATCCGGCACCCAATCCCTAGAGTCGGAAGCACGCTCAGCGGTTCTTTCCACTCAGGGAGAGGGGTCGACGATCCGCCTCTCTTCCTCCGAGGAGGTTGACGTGGAGTCGATCGACAGGGATTCGCCACCCCACTCGCCACAGTATGAGGAGCTCTTGGAGGTGGTTACTCGCGAGGTGGCCAAGTTAAGCATCGATTGGCCCACCGAGAAAACAACTGAACCACAGAGAAGCAAGCTCGATAAACGCTTCCTGTGCCGCGAGTCAGCCACCTCCCAGCCGGGGCCTCCCTTTTTTTTTCCCGACCTGCACGGAGAGATCGCCTACATCCCCTCATCAGACTACTATGGGAACGTAGTGGGGATGGGAGAGCACGGTTATAGAGCGATGCCCCTGGTGGAACAGACGCTCGCGAGCTATCTGTCCCCTGGCGCAGCGTTGTCTCTAAAGGCCCCGGCATTGCCCTCAAAGCCACTCAGAGCAACATCGGCTTTGGTGATCAAGTCCCACGATATATCAGAGCTAAGAAGGACCGCTGATCTCTCCCTCTGCGCCACCAAGGAGACTGCTCGAGCGATTGGGCGGTCCATGGCAGCTATGGTGGCCGCAGAGAGGCACTTATGGTTGACCCTGTCTGACATGAAAGAGCGGGACAGGGTCTTCCTCATGAACGCGCCGATTCAGCCCGCTGGCCTGTTCGGCGACGCAGTCAATTTCAGGAGGCCTGCAAACAAGCGGCGGCGTTCCATAAGTTCCTCCCTCATCGCTCCCTTGGGGCATCTGGGCGGGAGATGCCCCAGCCACACCCTAGCTCCTCGTACCGCGAGGCCCAGAAACAGAGTGTCGCCTCTCGTGCTCCTTCGCGTCGGGAACGAGAGTCTCGACGACGCTCTCGGCCAAGGACTTCCAAGCCCAAAAAAGATCTCAGGGCAGTTATCGAAACTAAGAAGTCCTCGGCCAAGAAACCCTGACGCCAAGAGCCCAGGGTTTCAGAGGGCAGCCTCTGCTGGGGTAGAGCGGTACATACCATTCACAAAATGTGTAGACGCGGCTTTGGTCCCCCTGCGCATGCAGGGCACCCGCATTCTCAACTATATCGACGAACGGTTGATCTTAGCTTAGACAGAGCAGGTTGCGGTTCGGCATCGAGATGTCGTCCTCGCACATATGGGGGAGCTGAGTTTGAGACTGAACGCCAAGAAGAGTGTGCTTTCTCCGGTTCAGAGAACCACCTATCTAGGCGTAGTATGGGATTCGACCGCAATGCAGGCACGATTGTCCCCTGCTCGTTGTCGCAGAGCAGAGCAGAGACATTCACTGATCAGAGCGAGAGCATCGCGAAATGTCACAAAAGAAGTGTGTTTTAGTTGCGAGGGCAAGACAACCCTGCACAGATTACCAAAAAAAAATAAAAATATTAAGGGACCAGTGGACGGAGTTTATTTTTACAGAGCACCGACCGAGTTGTGCAAGTGTTTTTGTTTGTTCCCTGCATTTCAAAGATGCTTGTTTTACAAACAAGGCCCAGTTTGACGCCGGATTTGCGTATCGTTTATTTCTTAAGGATGATGCAATCCCAACGAAAAAGGGTCACGATCGTGTGTTGGAACCGCAGGCAGTGAGTAAAACTGCTTCAAATATCTCTGTGTTGTTAACCTAGCTATCGGCGCGTAAGCACATCAAGTAAACCTTGTACACCTTTAAAGAAAAAAAAAAGACGACATAAAGTGGAACTTAGTCATTTTCCAAAACCGCTAAGCAAATATATACAGTTTCAATACATACCACATAGAGACCTCCACTTGTAGAAATTGCTGCTGCTGCTCTCGTTCAGTTTCAGCCTCTGGATCTGATTCTGGATCATAAATAAATGGCTTCCAAACGCTCTCAACGCAAAAGCCTACTCGCGCTCGTGATTCATTAGCTCCTCCCACATGTCACGCCTCCAGACACTTGTGTTTTTCCAAAAAAAATCGGCACAGACTATTTATCTCTTATAAATATGATAAAACTAAAGACTTTTTGGAGATATGAAGGATGCAATACTACTCTATAGGTACTCAAGATTGAGAGTGAAAATTAGCATTTCACACCCCCTTTAACTGTAATCAAAATGCCTTTACAAAGAGAATATCCATTAAGCAATATTTATATATATATATATATATATATATATATATATATATATTTTTTTTTTTTTTTTTTTTTTTTTTTTTTTTTAAATAGCAAAGTGGTCAATTTAAATTTGTAAATATTTACTTGAGCTCTATCATTCACACTGGCAACATCTGAAACACAATAGAATTAAATTCAATGAGAATTTGACAATGCTGTGAATTTCGGCTCCTTCCTTCATCTTCAACTTCATTCGGCACACTGAAGCTACTGAAGCAAAGCTCAGCAAACTTTGAAAATTGAGGCTATATGTAGAAATGATGGAACTGTCCACAAGCAAATAAACTGGTACCATACATCAAGCACAGAAACCAGCAGAAAAAGGTGACCTCGTTTTAGAGCGGCATGAAAATCCTAAACACCATGGAGAACAAATTAGCTTAGTGAGGTGGACATATTAAAGCAGTTTCGCACAACCATATCAACTCTTTGACAGAACCTGGTACCAAAGTAGCCAGGATGAATATGCAACTTACTGCAGCTTACAAGAATCCATAAACAGCTTATGATGATACCCACTTAGCACTGGACACTCTGAAAAGTTTACACAACTTAAGGATAACTCACATTAGCTGTTACACTGGCTTCCAAAAGACATGAGAACAGATTTATTTGGAGGCGCATAACAAACATATCTGTTTGCCTGCTTATCGACAGTCGACGAAAATCCCTGCATGCATTTCTGAACATCGTCTGTCACTTAATTAATGTGCAGTAATTAACAGATATAATGTAGAACAGGAATAATTTAATAAAATATGAGCAGTCAGATGACCTTCTGCATAGCCCCAAATTGTGGAACATAAAAATTGGTTACCAACATGTAATAACAAAACTAATCACAAAGGCATCAGCTGGCAAGGAGATTTGGAGGCTCAGGGGATGTGTGGCACAGATTTTCAGGTTAATAATCACTTGTTTGTGTGGATGTTAATGAACTCAACAGGGTTTACACCAATAAATGCCTTCAAGCCCCCATGGCAGTCCCTAGTTAGAGTCACAGCCTGGTGCCCTTCATGAATATACAGTATAGGGCTCTAGAATGAATCCGCTTCTCGTTTTACTAATTAAACAGGGGAGAGAAAACAGTAAACAAAGCTCTCTGACCCTGTTATCTTTGATGGGAAAGGGGAAAAAGAGGCTTTGAGGGAAAGGGTGGAAAAGGCAAGAGCCTCTGTAGAAATCTGAGAAGGCTTTCAATCGGCTATTATTGTTGGGTGGAAACCCTGGAGTACTACGTGACTTTGGGATTGTGCCCTCTGTGTTCTCATAGCTGCATACTGTGCATCAGCATTGTTGGTGATTGTGTTTGGGCTCTGACTTGATTTGAAAGTGGTTTATTTAAAAAAATATAATAATAATAATAATAACATTAAATTGTGGTGCCTGTTTACTTTGCCCAGCCATGAATATACTGTATAAATTCTGAAGGCTGATTGGTCAAGTGGCATTCTAAGAGTGCTAAGTCTAAGTCTAATAGCACATTTTCACTGTTTGCATCACTCCAATTGTCTGTGTTGTCATTATTTATTGTCTGTGTCCGAAACAACATACTCTCTGAGTAGGTGCTTCTTTTGAGTAATTACTTCACTATATATAGTATGAATGTGTAGTGCTACATGCTATGGAGATGTTACATATATAATGTGACTAGTATCAGTTAGGGTGCTTCAGTGCCATTAAAAAATGCTCTTCCACTGCCTTAAGGTATAGCAAATTATACAGATATATATTTCAGAATCTAGTTGGAAGAAGCAAGTCATCTGGGTACAGTACATTTTACTTGCCTTTTAATAAACACTATGAGCTTCACATCCTACTCTTTTCACATATAGTTATTTGTCTACTTAGTAGGTAAGTAGGCAATTTTAAAGTACATCCAGTGACTCTTTCTGCATTTCTTTACACTAGTAGGTGGAAGTTTTCAAGATTCTTTCAACTGATTCGTTCAAACACATTAATTACTTCAGGAACGAAATATGGTGTTTTATTTTATGAATTTAGTGTGCCACCATTTATACCGATTCTGCAAGTAGAACAGTTTCAGATAAACAGGCCATCATTGCTCCATAAAACTTCAGAATCACATCCACAAAAGACAAATCGTTCTTTTGAGATTCTCCATAATTTAATACCCCATTCCAATGCTCTCACCCTAACAATCACACTCCTCCTCCGATCTGTGTTAAACTGCTGCAGGAGTCAAACTAACTTCTTTAAAATCTATTAAATTATGATGTGTCATAAAACTAATTCTCTCCAGAGAGTATGAATCACATGACACATCTCTTTGTACACCCCACCTTTGACATTTTGTATGTTCGTCTTTCTAAAATGGATTAATATCAGCCTCCATTCCTTAAATTATTGACCCTGTCCTGGTTCTGAGGCTTCCATCTGGAATCAGTTTAACAACCGAGAGAAAGTTTGAAGCAGTAATTCCACAGAAAACTACCACAAACAGTGATCAATAAATATGCATATAGTAGTCAGTGTTGACAATCCAGGTCACAGGTGATTTTATGGGCCAGCTTTTCTTTCACTTATTCAGCAGGAAGAGGTCTGTTAATTTTTAATTCCAACATTTATTATTAAACAAATTCACATGAAAAATTCAGAAGCTAATCGTATTAAACAGCATTGAATGATGAGAGTTTTTTATTTTACTTTAAGGGTGTGTTCTTTAGTTTGTTTTTATTTTATGTTGGCCTTTCTGGAAAGTATTCACAAAATGATTGTCAAAGCACATGGGAAAATCACAAGTAATTTTGTGTTATATATGTTTTCCTTTAGATGTTTAAACCAATTCAGTAAGTGATGTGTTAAGTTAGGTATATATGTATGAATGAATTATTATTTACTCCACAGTCATCTGTTCTGAATACAGTCAACTGTTTGCCATCTGTATACTTGACAGAAATAGGAAAGTCTGTTGTAGCTCACACACAATTTAAATGAAAATAAAATGTTGTCTACTTCTTGTTTAGTACATCATCCACATTCAGTAAATCCAGTTTAAAATTCTGATATAGCCACATCAAAAAACATTTTTTTAAAGAAACCAACTCTCCATCTACAGTATATTGTACTACAATTTATTTTTCATGAAACCTCAATTGTAATTAACTAAAGCTTACTGTATCTCATATTTTGTATAATCACAGGAGCCTTTATCCTTAAGATAATCTCTGCATTTCATTTACATTTTACTGAATCTAATATTGATACATAATCAATATAGCCTATAAAGATTATGTCAGACTCTGTTCCATGTTGTGTGTGTGTTTTCTCACTGTGACCCAGTTTTCGTCCTCATGTTGATTGTTAATTTGATTCCAGTTGTGTCTAGTCATTGGTCCCTTACTTGTCTGTGTATTTAACGTCCATTTACTTAGTTTTGTGGGTTCTAAATGTCATTACTCAGTTCCTGTGTTCGTGTCTCTTTATTGATGGAATTAAACCCTATGGAAGTATTCTCCTTCGTCTCCTTGCTCCTTTCTTTGACAAGAGAAATGGTAGAGTTCTGGGACAGTGAAGATCAAGGAGCAGAGAGAACGGGGAACTATAGGGATTGGGATTCACAAGTTAGTTTCAGGTTTGTCAAGCAGGGAGAATGTTTGAGACCAGAGAGTGAGTGTGCAGGAGGAGTGCAGGGATCGGTTGCTGCTGATGAGTTCTGACAGGTGGTGGTGGTGCTCCGTAATCAGGTAAATGGGATCTGGTGAGTGTAGTGGTTGGAGACTGAGGTGCTTGCGATGACTTCCTGACATATACTGTACATTATTGTTTCTCCTCTATTCCCCACCTTTCTGAAGTGCATCGATTTTTACAAAGCTCATCATTCTGAAAACTGATGTGTATGCTGACTGGCCAGCTATCCAATGTGTTGCGATTGGCTGAATGCCTCAAGCGTGGGACGGAAATGTTATGCTCTTTAACACTGTGATACCATGTGTCCCAACACGGTGAGACAAAACCAATAAAACCCATTATAAATGAGGCATTGGTTGCATCCAGTTGGGCCATAATTACTGATTATAATAATAATAATAATTTTTTTTTTTTTTTTTTTTTTTTTATGTGTTTCGCTGTGTATCCTGCTGCATAAACATAAAACCATGTCTGCATTTGTGATCGGAAAAACAACAAACAAAAAGCTCTTATGCCGTATTTTCCGTACTATAAGGCGCACTTAAAAGCCTTTAATTTTACAGCACGCCTTATAATCCGGAGTGCCTTAAATACGGATCAAGGTGCTCTGTCAAACTGCTGACATTCCCTTTAGTACAGCTCCATCTAGTAGATGTATAACGCAAACCCAGTCAAACGTTTGATTGCAGTATCTTATATTCTATGCGCCTTATAATCCGGTGCACCCTATATATGAAAACAGTTCTAAAATAGTCAATTTATTTGAAGGTGCACCTTATAGTGTGTAAAATACGGTAGTTACTCTACACCACTCAAAACTCATGTTTGAATCATCTGTGGCAACTTCTTTAAATACAAAAAACTTACTTACAGATTGTGTGTCAGAAATACCAGACTATCTTTGCAAAGTTTGCAAAATGAGCTGCACACATGTGAATATTTGGGTTGAACTGTTCTGGAACAGTGTTGTAAATACAACTTAACCACTGATTTCTAGTTGTGTCCTCTTTTGGAAGGCCAAACAAAGTAGCTTCGCTTTCACAATGAACTGCAGTGTATCCGCAGAATGGAGCTGGCAGCAACAGCAAGAATAAAAGTTATGCCTTCTGTCTTTTTGTGAACATTTGGGCGGTGTTATGCAGATCTTCGTGAGCATCGTGACGTAGACATGTTGGGGCATGTTAGAATGATCCATTTCCAAGAGTGGTTTACTCTTCACTTTTGTAAAGAATATCTCTTTGGATTTTAGACTTTGCAACTTTACAGATCTTCTTTGTGCACCAAGTGCTTGTAACACTCCAAAGAGAAGGGAAAAATTAAAATTTCAACATATGACCCCTTTAAAAGATTATTTCAGCACCACGGAAGCCAGCTGAGAATCTTCCAGTACCTCCAGGTTGTGATTCTCTCTCACCTCTAAGCAACCCTGATATCAAACCTCCTGACTCTCACAGATCCAAGCCAAGATTACCATCCTGCCGAGGCAACAAAATCATACACACAACACAGCACAAAAAAAGCCTCAGGTGCAAAGTTGATCTATTTGTTTTACTTTGTTCCTTTGACAATGTCAAAGCTTTGAAGTCGTCTTTTATTCCAACAGGGTTGATTTTCATTTTTTTGCAAGCTATGGCAGGACCACATCATTATTTTCTTACAATGAAAGCTGAAGAAAACAAGATCTTGACAATAACACATCTCTCACTCACTTTTCCTATCCCGCTGTCCTTCTTCTGCTTCTCTCTCTGTCAGTTCTGACTGCTCTGAAAACTCAGTTATACTTTCAATTATCCTCAACAACAGAGACCTCACAAGTGAGACCAAAAAACTGTGAAAGCAGTGGCACTGTGCCTGTCAACTTGAAAATCATTTAGTGTCACTCTCTCTCTCTCGGTTCTCTGACATTAGCTGGGCTTTTCTGTGTGTCCGATTTGTGATGGGCGACAATGTGCACTAGAAAAGATGAGAGGAACAGGAATGAGATGATGTCGTTGCTGTTGTTCATTCTTTGAGTGCTCTCTGCTAATTAACGACATTCACAATAAGCACAAAATGACACCCGCTTTTATAGTCTTAGTTTGATTAGAACAGGGTGAAAATTATTTCGGGTCTTCCGGTTCACTACCTGTTCAGCGATTAAAACTCATATGCTCTTCTTTACTGGCAGGTACTATGCCATTTTCCTGTCAACTAGACAAGAAACATCTCAGCCCACAATCAACCTCAGGATTGTTTTCAGGAGTTTCTCCTGTTCAAGCTGTTACTAATATAGTACAGAGTTACACAAACTCAAACACCATGGAAAGTAGAAATAAGCAATCGTATGTATATATATGCACAAAGAGGTGACTGATCAGCCTAGAAGCACAACGGAAGATTTGTGTGGCATATTTTTTGGCAAAATTCAACATAAAATACCTAGCATAGCACTTTAGTTTAGAATAATGCTAAATATGCACATTACAGTGTATGAAATTAATTTGCTTCATGAATAAAAAATAAAAATAAAAAATCACATCTAAACATCACAGTGAATAAAATGTTGTTTTATTTTTATTTATCTTTATTATTTTAATTAATTATTTATTTATTTATTTATTGAATGAGAAAATGTATATTGTTTGGATTTATATATATATATATATATATATATATATATATATATATATATATATATATATATATATATATATATATATATATAAGGAGATATCCAAATATATCTAAAAAAGAAAAAAAGCTTTAACTTTAATATGTCAG
This sequence comes from Carassius auratus, assembly GCF_003368295.1. Taxonomy (NCBI): domain Eukaryota; kingdom Metazoa; phylum Chordata; class Actinopteri; order Cypriniformes; family Cyprinidae; genus Carassius; species Carassius auratus. The sequence continues at coordinate 34,845,431 of NC_039249.1, forward strand.
CAAAATAAAACATGGATTCTGAACATGGCTTTATCCAATATTCAGATTGGTTGTTCTAGAAAATGTATTATCCATCCATCCATCCATCATCTTCCGCTTATCCGGGGCCGGGTCGCGGGGGCAACAGTCTAAGCAGAGACGCCCAGACTTCCCTCTCCCTAGCCACTTCTTCCAGCTCTTCCGGGGGGACCCCGAGACGTTCCCAGGCCAGCCGGGAGACATAGTCCCTCCAGCGTGTCCTAGGTCTTCCCCGGGGCCTCCTCCCGGTGAGACGTGCCTGGAACACCTCCCTGGGAAGGCGTCCAGGAGGCATCCGAAATAGATGCCCGAGCCACCTCAGCTGGCTTCTCTCGATGTGGAGGAGCAACGGCTCTACTCTGAGCTCCTCCCGAGTGACCGAGCTTCTCACCCTATCTCTAAGGGAGCGCCCAGCCACCCGACGGAGAAAGCTCATTTCGGCCGCCTGTATCCGGGATCTCGTCCTTTCGGTCATGACCCACAGCTCATGACCATAGGTGAGAGTAGGAACGTAGATTGACCGGTAAATCGAGAGCTTTGCCTTACAGCTCAGCTCCTTCTTCACCACGACAGACCGGTACAGCGACCGCATTACTGCAGAAGCTGCACCGATCCGTCTGTCAATCTCACGTTCCATCCTTCCCTCACTCGTGAACAAGACCCCAAGATACCTGAACTCCACCACTTGAGGCAGGAACTCTCCACCAACCTGAAGTGGGCAATCCACCCTTTTCCGACTGAGAACCATGGCCTCGGACTTGGAGGTGCTGATTCTCATCCCAGCCGATTCACACTCGGCTGCAAACCGTCCCAGTGCACGCTGAAGGTCCTGGTCTGAGGAGGCCAACACGACAACATCATCCGCAAAAAGCAGCGACGAAATCGTATGGTCCCCAAACCGGACACTCTCCGGCCCTTGGCTGCTCCTAGAAATTCTGTCCATAAAAATTATGAACAGAACCGGTGACAAAGGGCAGCCCTGCCGGAGTCCAACATGCACCGGGAACAGGTCTGGCTTACTGCCGGCAATGCGAACCAAGCTCTTGCTCCGGTCGTACAGCGACCGAACAGCCCTAAGTAGGGAGCCGCCGACCCCATACTCCCGGAGCACCCTCCACAGGATGTCGCGAGGAACACGGTCGAATGCCTTCTCCAAGTCCACAAAACACATGTGGACTGGTTGGGCAAACTCCCATGAACCCTCCAGCACCCTGGAAAGGGTATAGAGCTGGTCCAGTGTTCCACGACCAGGACGAAAACCACACTGTTCCTCCTGAATCCGAGGTTCCACTATCGGCCGAATTCTCCTCTCCAGTACCTTGGCATAGACTTTCCCAGGGAGGCTGAGAAGTGTGATCCCCCTATAGTTGGAACACACTCTCCGGTCCCCCTTCTTGAAAAGAGGGACCACCACCCCGGTCTGCCAGTCCAGAGGTACTGTCCCCAACCGCCATGCGATGTTGCAGAGGCGTGTCAGCCAAGACAGCCCCACAACATCCAGAGACTTGAGGTACTCGGGGTGGATCTCATCCACCTCCGGTGCCTTGCCACCGAGGAGCTTTTTAACTACCTCGATGACTTCAGCCCGGGTGATGGACGAAAATGTATTATATGCACTATAATTTATAATGCATAATTTGCCTAATTAAATATTATTTGGGAAATAATTAATTTGGGAAAACTATGGTACTATATATTAGTGTTTTTGTTATATTATTATTATTATTATTTTATTTTTTTACCCTATTCTTTCTTGATTGAATGTAGTTAGATATAAGCTTGATAGGGATGGACATAAAAAAAAATATTGTGCATGTAAAATGATCTTGTAAAAATTAAATAAAAAGAAAAAAAATCCATATAGATGTTCACCTTTTCTCGTAGTGATACAACACCTTTATGACATTCAAACGGTTTAGTGATAATTTCAAAATAACTTGAATTCATAGCAGGTATAATAAAGTTTGAGATACATAAAACAGGAAATGAGTTACAGATAGTAAACAGTGTGTTGAAACATGAAAAAATGTAACAATATTGTTAAAAACATAAAAGAAAACAAGTTGATAGAATAGAAATAGAATAGAGAGTGTTCATTTTAGAGGATCAAGTGTAGATGGAAGAGATCTTTAGAAGTGTCTTTAGCCATTTCTTGATAATGACTAAAGATTCAGCTGCTCTGATTGAGTTGGGTAGGTTGTTCCACCAGCAGAGAACAGTTTAGGTAAAACTCCATGAAAGTGATTTTGTCCCTCTTTGGGATGTCATTATAATGTGACATTCACTTGCAGAACACAAACTTCTGGAAGGCACATGAGTCTGAAGTAGTGAATTTAGAAAAAGTGGTGCAGCACCAGTGGTTATTGTGTAGGTAAACATCAATGCCTTGAAATTTATGAGAGCTGCTACTGGTAGCCAGTGAAAATGAATGAACAGAGTTATGACATGCACACTTTTCGCCTCATTGAAGACTACTCTTGCAGTCACATTCTGGATTGGTTGCAGAGGTTTGATAGAACTGTCTAGAAGACCCGCCAAGAGAGCATTGCGATAGTCTAATATGTAAAGAACAAGGGCTTGAACAAGGACTTGTGTAGAATGTTCTGATAGAAAGGGCCTGATCTTCCTAATGTTGTACAAGCAAATCTGGAGGACCAGACAGTTCTAACAATGTGGTCTGTGAAATTTAGCTGATCATCAATCACAACTTCAAGGTCCCTGGCTGTCCTGCAAGGTGTTATGGTTGATGTGCCAAGCTGGATAGAGAAACTGGGATGATGTGTTGAGTTGGCTGAAGCCACAAGCAATTCTGTCTTGGCAAGGTTGTATTGAAGGTTATGGTTCTTCATCCAGCAATAAATGTCTGTTAGACATGCTGAGATGTGAACAGCTATTATCATATCATCAGCACGGAATGAGAGGTAGAGTTAAGTGTCATCAACATAGCAGTGATATGAAAACCCATGTTTCTGAATAACAGAACATAATGATACCATGTGGACAGAGAAAAGCAGTGGTCCAAAAACTGAGCCCTGAGGCAACCCAGTAGCTAGATGCTGTGACTTAGGCACCGCATCCCTCCAAGATACCTTGAAGGATATATCTAAGACTTGAATCACTGGAGTGTGGATCCTGAGATGCCCATTGCCATGAGGTTGACAGCAGGATCTGATGGTTAACCATGCCAAAAGCAGAGGACAGATCCTGCGAGACAAGTATTGAAGTTTTGAAAGCCTTTATTGTTTTATAAGTTTTATTGAAGTATTGAAGTATTGCCAGTCCTAGAGCTTCAACAACTGAGACAAAGGCAGTCTGGGTTGAATGTTCACTTCTGAAGCCAGTCTGGTTGCTGTCCAGGAGGTTGTCCTGTGTGAGAAAGGCAGAGATTTGGTTTGACAACATAATGACAAAGTGTTATAATTTTTTTTTTTTTTTTTTTTTTTTTTTTGCAATAATTTGAAGAAGGTATACTGCTCTGTAGTTTACTAAAAGTGCTGGATTGAAACTGGGTTTCTGAAGTAGTCCTGCTGCAGGTAGAGTAAGCTTGCTTATTGTGATCTTTTTAAATTGATGATATAATGACCAGAAACCAAGCTTCTAACCACAGGGCAAGAGCTGTAGTTTGAACCACAGAAACGCACCGTATGCCCTACACTGAAAACCAACAAACAAATATTAATTTAGTTTCCAATTTTTTTTTTTTTTATTATTATTTTTTTTTATAATAATAAGGTAAGTGGTTGCAATAAATTAATTTTAGCTACATTTTAATAAATAAATTTAGTTGACTAACTTTTAAAATGTTTTTAAAAACATTTTAGCTAAAATAATTTGTTTGCAACCACTGACATTAAAATAATAGTAAATTCAATTTATATTTTGTTTGTTTGTTTGACTTTAATGTGGGTGTCTCTCCCCATCAGTTTGCCTAGACAGAGGTCACTAACCTCTGCCACTTGAATTTGCTTCTTTCCATCTGTTCTGGGTACCTTAAAGTGGAGTTCAGTCTAACACAGAAGAAGCATTCAGACACAACCTTTTTTATTAATCACAGGTGATTAAGCTTGTTAAAAATGTATTTGAGAATAAATCTGATCTAACCCAACAACACTGATCAGTCTCCGCTTCACATTCTGTCCCCTATCCCAAAATAAAAGTTTTTGTCTGCATGATATATGTTTGTGTTTTGTGTATATGTATTATGCACATATAAATACACACACAGTATATATTTTTAAAAAAATATTTACATGTATTTATATGTCTATATTTATACTCATACTATAAAAAATATTTATCCGAATTAATCTAATATATAACACGAATAACATTTAAATAGTGTAATAGCTTCTGTTTGTAATGTTGAAAAGTGTTTTGTAATGAATTTTTGAGCCATTGTTATTTATGATGTATGAGTTGGTGATTGGTCCATATGTAATGTCAATGACTCGCATCAAAATGTTTTGACATTTAATAGTATGTACAGTTTGATTCCTGATGAAGGTCAGTGGACTGAAACGCTGCTTTTGTAAATAAACTTCAATATTTAGCAAGGATTGACAGTGTGCAGGATTGCATCATTTTATATTTTTGGACTTGACAGTTTGTTGGATCTATTTTATATGCACCAAGGGTTTTTTTTTTTTTTTTTTTTTTCTTTTTTTTTTTTTTTTTTTATCCAGGTGTGCTGAGTTGGTGTTCATTGTACAAACCCGATTCCAAAAAAGACTGTACAAATTGTGCATAAAAAAGGAATGGAATAATTTACAAATCTCATAAACTTATATTTTATTCACTATAGAATATAGATAACATATCAAATGTTGAAAGTGAGACATTTTGAAATGTCATGCCAAATATTGGCTCATTTTGGATTTCATGAGAGCTACACATTCCAAAAAAGTTGCGACAGGTAGCAATAAGAGGCCGGAAAAGTAAAATGTACATATAAGGAACAGCTGGAGGACTGATTTGCATCTTATTAGGTCAACTGGCAACATGATTGGGTATAAAAAGAGCTTCTCAGAGTGGCAGTGTCTATCAGAAGTCAAGATGGGCAGAGGATCACCATTACCCCCAATGCTGCAGCGAAAAATAGTGGAGCAATAAAAGTTATCGTCATTTACAGTGCATAGTATCATCCAAAGATTCAGAGATTCTGGAATAATCTCTGTGCATAAGGGTCAAGGCCAGAAATCCATTCTGGATGCCCGTGATCTTCGGGCCCTTAGATTTCACTGCATCACATACAGGAATGCTACTGTAATTGAAATCACAACATGGAATACTTCTAGAAAACATTGTCGGTGAACACAATCCACCACGCCATTCGCCATCACCGGCTAAAACTCAACAGGCCGAAAAAGAAGCCATATCTAAACATGATCCAAAAGCATAGGGGTTTTCTCTGGACCTAGGCTCATTTAAAATGGACTGTGGAAAAGTGGAAAACTGTTCTGTGGTTAGACGAATCAAAATGTGAAGTTCTTTTTGGAAAATTGGGATGCAATGTCATGCGGACTAAAGAGGACAAGGACAACCCAAGTTGTTATCAGCGCTCAGTTCAGAAGCCTGCATCTCTAATGGGGTTATATGAGTGCATGTGGCATGGGCAGCTTACACATCTGGAAAGGCACCATCAATGCTGAAAGGTATCCAAGTTCTAGAACAACATATGCTACCATCCAGACATCGTCTCTTTCAAGGAAGACCTTGCATTTTCCAACATGACAATGCCAGACCAGATACTGCATCAGTAACAACATCATGGCTGCGTAGAAGAAGGATCTGGGTACTGAAATGGCTAGTCTGCAGTCCAGATCTTTCACCCATAGAAAACATTTGGTGCATCATAAAGAGGAAGATGCGACAAAGACGACCTAAGACAGTTGAGCAACTAGAAGCCTGTAGAAGACAAGAATTGGACAACATTCCTATTCCTAAACTTGAGCAACTTGTTACTATAGGGGTGAAAATAGAACTTTAATCAAATAAAAAGTAAATGAATAAATTGTATTGTTTACAAATTACAATTGTAGCTCTCAACGTTATCTATGGCTATAACTTTATTATGACTCTAATTTATTTTATAGTCTCAAGCATTCAGAAATCATGCAAAATGTAATAAAGCAGTTTTACTATGATAAAACCATGGTTTATTTTTGTAAGGTTGTGATATGCATGTTTTTTGTTGAAGAAATTATAAAGGTTGTGTCATCTATAGCAAAAAGGTGGCCAAAAATGAAAGATTAAGTGAATATTTGAATTAAATGTTTGGTCAGTAGCAATTACATGACATTTGGCTCCCTTTGCAGACATTTGTAATAACATGTACAGAAATTGTTTATTTTGTATTTGCGTACATTATGTAATAATGTTATTATTAACCAATCATTATTGCCTCATTGTTTTTATTTTTTAATATAATGCATTTTAAAGTCATTTTAAAGGCTATTGATGGCTTAGGTCTGTTTTATAGCAACAACAACAACAACAACAAAATATTAAATTATATTAATACTTTTTTTGTAAATTATAATTTGAAGCCATTTTGGTTAATTTGCAGTTACCATGGCTACAATAACGATTTGTGGTGTTATTGTTAAAACCATGGGTAATTTTCGTAAGGGAACCTAAAAAAAATTAAATAAAAAAAGGAATGAGCCTGAAAGTGATAAACAGGCCTCGTTTCTACCTAAATGATTTAAAATTTAATTTAATATATATTAAAAATGCATAAGGTGTGCATTGTAGCTGACACCTAAATGAACAATTATTTTATGACTGCAAGTCTATCTCCTCAAATGCTATTGAGCTTCAAATTTGTGTTTGAGCCCATGTGAAAAAGTAGCATAATTTACATATGATTTACAGTTTATTTTAATAAATATCAAACCTTCAATTCAATTGTGTATTATAGCTGACAGCTAGACTGTAAGTCAATCTCCTCAAATGCTAATGCCGTTAGAAAAGTGTATACCAATATCGCATTTAACTTTAGAGACAGTCCCTAAATTTGAGACTCTCGAACGTCCAACGTCAAGCCAACTTTATGCCTTTCTTTACTTTTTTTTTTTTCTCTGCGCCGTATTGCTGATGTCCTTTACCCGGGCATAGATGTCCATCCACCAATTATGAACATTCGGCTGCAAACAGGAGGTGCAAGAATGGATGGGAGAATGGCGCGGTTTTTTTTTTTTTTTTTTTTCTTTTTTTTCTGAGCAACTGGGATGGTGCCCCCTCTTGGAGTTGGTACCCTACGCAGACTGCGTACTCTGCATATAGGGAGCGGTGGTACTGTTTAAAATCAACTTATTTTCCCCCTTAAAATGATACATTGTCTCAGTTTAAACATTTGATATGTCATCAATGTTGTATTCTGAATAAAATCTTAAGATTTTAACCTTCCACATCATTGCATTCTGCTTTTATTCACAATTTGTACAGTGTCCCAATTTTTTTGGAATCGGTTTTGTATATGTATATACATAACATTTATATTACAATAAATGTATTTAATATAAATAAGATTATTTTCTAAAATATATGCATGCATGTGTGTGTGTATTTATTATACATAATAAATATGCACAGCAAACATACATATATTATGTAAACAAAACTTTTATTTTGGATGTGATTAATCACAATTAATCATTTGACAGCACCAATATAAATTGAAAGAATTAAAAAGAGTGAGTGTCGGCTCATGAGAGAACAAAATACTGAAACTACACCTTGTGCTTAAAATTATTCCTCATATTAAGAGGTTACAAGGGTTGCCATGACAACAGGCTGAGCTAAGAGGCCGAACATTAAAGGGATTCTGCAAATGATCCACAATTTATAAAATCTCTTATAAAATGATCACACCTGCACACAGCTATAAGAGGAGAATGACCTTGCACAAACAATTCCACATCTGTTAGCATTTAATGAACAAATACAAAATATTCATCAGGTCACATCATGAGCTGTGCTCTACAGAGCGAAACCAACTGAAAGCTGCTTAGCATCAGGGATTGGAATCATCAGGAATGTAACAATTCCAGTACATCATTATTTTGAACTTTTTTGGAAAACAAAAATATATTTGATAGCCACTGCCCATCTGTCCAGAGTGTCTTAAAAGAGCCAATTATTATTATTATTTTTTTCATTATTTCATTTTTAAAAATAGCACATATTAAAGGGCAGCACATAACAAAATTAAAGCCTGTAGAAAATGCAATAATCTACTTTTATTCAAATTTCCTCCAAGTGGTTGGTGCTGTGGTGCATTAGTAGCAGTAATTCGCAAACATATTAGTTATGTTGCTATTCTGGGGATTCAGATTAAATGTCCCCTCTCTCAACTCTCAAATGTCATGTCTCTCTATACAAAACAACTCCATGAATAAATTAAAAAAATCAAGTTCATACAACTGTGAATAATACAGAGGGAGGAATGAGGCCCAAACACAGACTTTATTTTGTATTATCTAGGAGGGGCATTTTTTTTTTTTTTTTTTTTTTTTTTATAGAGAAAGGTAAAAGTGAAAGTGCATGGTGGCAAGGGTGGCATTCAATGTTTTTTTACAGTGTTATGACTGACATCAGTGGGCGAGGATTCACGTGGTCCCATGCAGCAAGCTGTGAAGTCACATTGTGGCCCAGTCTAGATAGGGATAAAGGGATATAAGAATCATCCTTCGCTCTTCTTCTGTGCTCATTGCTGATGAGTTTTAGGTGACGCTCATGCAGCATATCTGTGCTGCTGATCATGGAGCTAGACCTATGTAGTGACAAGGGACATATTCACAGAGGATTTGCTCGGAAGCACACGCATAAATAAAACCAAATGTCCTCGATTGTTCACTAATGAATAATACACCTCAGTCGAGTTTACTTTTTCCATCTCCCTCTTTTTCTCTCACGCAAACATACGCAAACGGCATCCTCATATCTGGGGCAGCTTGTTTAGCAGAGTGGAGTGTTGTGGCTCATTTCTTGTGAGGCTTTATCTCTCTGACAAACACACGCCGCAACATTTCACTGATGAAATAAAGCGTATCAGAATAAACAACAAAGAATAAACGTCTCTACCCAGGTTTGTTCTATAGCGCACTCAGTCAAGCCAAAGAAATGCAGACGTACATTTGTGTAGATGAATAGTGTGGTTTGACAAAGAAGAGAATAAATAAATGAATGAGGGGGAAACAGGAAGATGAGAGAAGCGGCTGGCAGCAGAGTTCGATGTTTTCAGGTTGTTCACGTATTGGAGGAAAAAAAAAACACACACACACACACAGTCTAATTTTCACACAGGCTTCAATTTTTTTAGCCACACAAAAACGTGAAAAGCTTCCAATAGGCCACTGAAATTAAGAGGGAAACCTTTATTTCTTTTTAATTTAGAGTGCATGAATTAATTCCCATTGACTAGACTTCCGAGCCTCATCATGCCCACCATTGTGGTGACCAGAGATATCAGCTTGGCCTCCGCTGTCTAACACAGCGCTGTGTCATCAAGAGATTGCCCAGGTGTTCTGAAGTCTCTATAGTATATGCTGACAGTGACAGATCAGCTCTGGGTCTTTGCACGGCCTACCTCCCTCAGCTAGCTGGTTCCCAGCCCCAATAGAGAACATATTTCATCCGTTTGCATTCAAACTTATCTAGGTCACAGGCATACTCTGCATATGGGCCTGATGAATGGGCTGTGTCCAGGGTATTTATGCAAGTAACACATCACACCCACTTTTCCATATTGGAGTAAACTTCAATCAACGTTTACAGGTTTTAATTTTTCTCCTCTGTAAATGTAAACATACATACTTTGCATGGTAGAGGTCACAGGGGCAGTTTACAATTAATTACTCCAATGTGTTTGTTTAGAACGGTAACTGGTAAAAGGCAAAGGACAGAGAGTTTTACATGCGTTCCAGAGGGTCCTTTCCTTCCACTTCCGCCTGGGTCTCAGAGACCCCAAGGTCATTTTAATACAACAATACAAAAAGGAAAGCTAAAAGGTGCAGTCACGTTTACCCTTGTTCAACAAATTTTCCTATGTGAAATCCAGTCATTTCAACTAGAATCCTCATGATTGGGGATTTTGCATAAGGGAAAAAGATTTCTTCATGCAGTGGGTTCAAGTTGTTCTTCTGTTTAAGCTGTGCTTTATTCATCACTACACTGTTGACAATAGAAAATGGATCAAAGAATTGTGTTCTGATAATTATTATGGTGTACAATTCCAAACATTGATAGATAACTGATATTACAATTCTGTATACTATTTTGACTAAGAAACATTAGAAATTAGTCTATAAACTAGCCATCAAAATTCTATATAAAAATGTATTTTCATCAAGAAGCATGAAAATGTTGAAACTTGAAGAGAATGAGAATGAGACCAGTAAAATAAATATAAATATAGAAATAGCATTTTTCTCTGATGTCAATTTTAACAGAGTTTTTGGTGCTTCACAATAAACTAAACACAAATAACCATGAATAAATAAATAAATAAATAAGATAAGATTAAAAGATATATATATATCTGTGTTTGTGCACCATGTTTGGGTTCTAATTATGGAAACTTTTTTTTTTTCTCCAAACCTTTATTTGAGCCTTATCTGACCCTCTATTAATGTGAAAACAATCATTGTAACCACTATGGTGCCTTTAGCTGAGCAATAGCGAATTGTTAAAAACACAGAACCTTATCTTAGTTTTTCCACAACAATACAGACATTTTGCAGCTGTCAAGTTCAAAGTAACATCCAGACGCTTTTTTGAGAATTGTTACTGACAGGTGACAACAGCGTACTCATAACTAGTGTTTTTGTTTTTTCCATTTGTCTTTTCTTGAGAGAGATTTTCACCTCCAGTGTCACCTTTTAACTGCCATACAAACCTGCGGCACCTCTACTGCGCCTCTTTAAAACACACAAAAGTCGGTAAACATTTGTCTGTCTGTGTGAAGGCATTCTGACTGAAAAAGTATACACTATTCAGGGTGCCTTGGGGGAGAAACATGCTGAGCTTGATTGGCAAATAGGAAAAGCTTTTTCTATTTGCAAACAAGAATGCAATAGAATCATGTTTATGAGAACCCGTCTGTTTAATGTCCTCTCGTGTGCATTTCATGGTTGTAATGGAAGGAGGGAATGTTTGGTAAGCCGTGTTCACTTATCATTTTGGCAAAGCATTTAGAGTGATTTGCAGTGTGGCCTTACACCACTTTGTGTAAATGTTTTCACAAAGTTATAAAGAAACTTTATTCCAATGACCTTGCTTTACTAATTCATTTTCCCTAACATTTAAGCTAATCTGGATCCATTTTTCCATGCTGTTACCTCGTTTATGTGGTTCATTTGCTTTGTTTAATTTGATTCAAAAAGGAGGAGACTAAACTCTTCGAACAACTGTGCAGGCATTTACGTAACTGCAGGGAGCATTTGTTGTTTACGTCTGGCTCACTTTTATTCTCTCGATAGCAGTATCCATTTTCTGACAGCAAAACTACAACCAAACACTGCAACATTGAAATGAAACCTCAGCTACTCTAGTAAACAACAGCCTTTCAGAATTAGAGCCATGCTAGGCTTTAGGCCTGCTTATTTTGTGGAGGTTAGTAAACAAAACAGAAATTGTGGTACAAAGTTTGGGCAGGATATCAGATCCACGGTGCTAATCCATGTATCCATCGGATCTATCATTTTATCTGTGTTGCTTTAGATAAAGTCATACTATGAAAACCAGAGCTGTCAAACTTAAACAAGTCGTGCCCCTCTAAAAAAACTCTTAAACTGCCAACCCCCACTGAGACTGAGACTGAGCAAAATTTATTTAATCATATTAATCACTCCCTTAATAAATGCTGTTCATTTAACGCTTATGCACATCCATTGGGAATTTTAATGTTGTACATGTTAGACTTTAAATGTTAAAATTTAAATGTCCATCATTTTCATACATCTACTATAATCGACTACGCAGAAGTGGAGAGCAGTCGAGCAGGCAGAGAAAATGGCACCAGAGTTTTAATCTATGTATCAGTAATGAAAAAAAGGGTTCAATTAGTTTTACTATGAAAACCGGGATCATGGTCAGGATCACCTTCAGTGTAAAGCCTTTACAGGACTTTGGCCATATTTATCCTTTTACTTCTAGAAACAAATGTTAATGCACTTTCAAAACCAAAAGCTTTTTGAAGAGAAACATACTGGTTACAGTTATTTTCAGCCATACATTTCAGCAAAAAAAATAAATAAATAAAAAATAGGGGATATTCTGAGAAATGACACAGTGTTTCAATATTTTAACTATTTACTTACTGAAATTAGTCAAAATGTGTGTATGTGTGTGTGTGTGTGTTTGTGTGTGTGTGTGTGTGTGTGTGTGTGTGTGTGTGTGTGTGTGTGTGTGTGTGTGTTCTGCAAAAGAAAGTGAGTTATACAGGTTTGGAACAACATGTGGTTGAGAAAATTCTGACAGATAATTTTTGGGTGAACTGTCTACTGTAACTATTGAGGAGAACAGTCTGCCTCTCAAATTAAATCAATGGCAACTGATTAAATAATGTTATTGTAAGTCTTAAAATAATTTTGTTATGTATTTGATGATATGCTGTATGAGTATTTAGGGCCAATTTAAAAGTTTAGAGAGGGAGCTTGAAATCTCAATATAACACCAAAGTGAAGTCAGCATGTATGAGAGATGTCCCCATTATAACATTATAATGTCTTGATTTGATCGTATATCCCACAGCACATCACAATGATTACCATAGCCTGAGTTTTAATTCATATTATATACTGATATAAAGCCTTACTTCCTAATAATTATGTAAGACAAATTTGATAGAAGCTTAGCATCTTAATACATAAACTGTGGGATCAAAACCTAATCTAAACAAAGAATGTCTGTAGGCTATGAGAACATGGACATGCCGACAGTCCTCAAAGCTGCACAAATCCATACATAAAATAAGAACATTTTCCCACTTCACATTTCTGCTTCATAATTAAAAACCACTTGTGAAGAGCAGAACATTTCAAAGACGCTTCATATAAAGCATTGGTTTATATTTTAATTTGTTTATTAATTTATTTACACTGAATATTTTATCTTGAACTTTAACATTTGGCATCTAACATTAATAATTTCGCAAAAATATAAAGGCACAAAGACATGCTTCTAACAGCATTAAATCCATTTTAATCAGCTTCATTTGCTGCTCTGTAACATAAATCTTTTGTTTAAATGGTCTCTCAAAAATAAGACTGGATATTTCTAACAAAAAAGGGGAGATATATATATATATATATATATATATATATATATATATATATATATATATATATATATATATATATATATATATATATATATATACTGCTTTCATATATCTTTTGACTTATCATTATCAAATATTTCTGTTTTCTTATGCCAAACTTCAAAAGATTGAATCACAATGCCAACTAAAATATTCCACTTTTGTTCTGCCAGCAAATTATTGAGATAATGAATTTTGAACTCCAGGCATTTGCAACAAAGCAATTCCTACGCCCCCTTATGAAATCCTGCAATCCACTTTACCAGGGGTCAGCCCACTCACAATCAAGTCCCATCATTATCCTTAGTTAGGCCTTTGGAAACCTCTTTGTAGTGGGCAGAGCAGCTGTGAATGTTTTATATATACAGTATATGTATGCATATTTTGCCGGTTCCTACAATGTTTCGCCCACTAGCTTTTTGGCTATAAACAGGAGAAAGTTGGTTTAGAGTGGCCAAGGCCAAGATGAAAGATCCCTACTGCATAGGATTGTGGTAGACCTGTGAAGTTGCAGGGTTTTTTTTTTTTCTTCAAGAAAACACTGGATATCTTTTTGGGATGCTGAGTACCACATACATAGATTTCAGATCAAAATCTGTCTGGGGTTTAGATTTGGTCATGATAGGCTCCTCCTGCAGAACCATATCCAGTGCACACCTCCAGATTCCTCATTGACCATAAAACCAAGATTTTGCTAGATCTATTCCTGTTTTCGGACCTAAGCCGCATTGAAAATGTGTGCTTTAGGTTTAAGTAGCCATAAGCGAAAATCAAGGAGAGATTTGTATGGTCTGATGGCCTTAGATCCCTTAATAATTGTTCTCTCTTCTCATCCATCACACTATAATATAATAGAGACTGTTATCTCAGGAAAATGAAAGGTCTAAATTCAGGATGTCATCAACTGTGACAGCAAAGACCGTTTTGCTGTTTTACCTTATTCATTACGATTCCAATTTATTTTTGTGAGAATTATCTATTTCTTACTGATTGAAAATTGAAAAATGTGTGTCTCGACTATAACAGATCACCATGGCAACAAAACTGTTGTGAATTCTAGTTCTGTGAACGTCTAATTATATAGTATGTGCCACTTTTGTGGTCCGTTGGCATAGATTGGTTATTGATGAACAGTGAAGCATGTAATTGGCCTATAATTAGTGAAAAATAGTATGTATCCATTAATGATACACAGACATTAATGAAGATTTCTTGATATCATTCTTCTTCGTGTGTAATACCTCTTTGGAAATGCATTAAGGCAGTGGGAGGGAGTATTACATAAAATGTAATCTAGTATAAGCTATTATTTTTCATGAGCTTCTCTCTGTGTTTATGTGCACCGTTTCGTATGTGTGAGTGGAAAAAGCACTAGACAGACAGGAAATGGATCTGTGACAAAATGCTGCAGCTTGGAGCTAAGATTAGAAATTCATCTGTCTTCAATGAAATATTCAAGCACACATGGCCCAGTCAGTGACATTACTGAAATGATGGCTGTCTGAACTGCACTGAACAATATTGGAGCCATACATCCAAAAGTTTAGTCCAACCACAAGTCCTAGGTAACAGTACTACTTTGCTATTAAATCTGAGACAAGGCTATGAAGCGTTTGCACATGTAAAAAGCTTTTGAGTATTTATGAGGATCTGGCATGGGTCAGCACCTACTGCACATAAAAAGTGATATATGAAGGCACATATAGCCCTTCCTGACAACTGCATGATATGTTCAATAGTCAGTAGTGTCCTTTCACAGCCCTCGCAAACATAAAGAGAAAAACAGAAAGCTAGTAGACACTTAAGGGTCAATTTTCCAAGGCTTTAAAATCAGAGGAAGGGACAGTTCAATTTGCATGCTTTAAGATAATTTAGCAGTGACCTTCAAAGTGTAGAAAACCCTGTGCAACAAATATGGAATGTGAAATGTCAGAGTGATTAGAGAAGATGGCTCCTTAGTTGCACACAAAACTGGTGCTGTTCCCTAAAAATTAGACCATTTTTAGCAGCTCCTGTACTCTGTAATGCCTTAAATCAGCTGCCATGGCCCCAGACTAAACAATAATTCTAGAGACGGACAAAAATAAAAAGAAAAGAACTGAACTTGAACTATAGGAATGACTCCAAACTTTAAAAGTTTGAAATGTCACAAAGTGCTTTGGAAAAAGGTTTTCTAGAGGTTATGGAATATGCAGTGATAGAAGTTTAATAGCTGAGGTTAAACTTGTGGTTTAATATCTGACCATTTACACATCATTGCAGGGATAAAAGGCCAGCTACAGAGGCAACACCACAATATTATTATCCGGTTTAATCATTGGAATAACATAATTGTTATCTCTGTGTTAAAGTAGCCTTTTGAAAATGTTCGTATATGTATATTATATGCTTAAATTACAAGGGAGCTATAGGGAGCTATAGGGAGCACACATCTCATCAGTCAAAAGGTCCCCTGAAAATCAGGTCTGGGCAAAGAGTGGCCACTTATCACACTTCAGAATGTGATTCAGAAATGGGCACTCGAGTTAGTGGCTTGGACTCGAGTCGAATTTTTATAGACTTCAGACTTAACTCAGTCTCGACCTGAAATGACTCCTGACTTGACCTCGACTCGAGGAAAAGGACTCATGAAAATCATAAAAGCAACTCGAGTCTTTTATCCTTAGATACTTATATAACTGGCATTCAAAATTCCTATCTATCTATCTATCTATCTATCTATCTATATATATATATATATATATATATATATATATATATATATATATATATATATATATATATATATATATATATATATATTTATATATTTATTTATATATATAGTTAACAATTCCAACTTTAAACACATAGGACAGGAGAATCACAAGGAGAGTATACAACCACACACACAAAACTTAAATCAATCCATAACAAAGACCAGACAGAGAGTGAGGGAATATACACACAGGCAAAACAAAGGAGCTAACCAGATGTCTTACGATACACAGATGAACCGAATGAACTTATCAGGGCACCTCAGGAAAACTAGGTCAAAGGAACAAGGAACACAAACATAAGTCCATAACTGTGACGATACGGTGTATTCAGGTACATAAAAAAAAAAAAAAAAAAATGTAATATCATGGGGAAAAAAAATTTGATGACCACAGCCTTGGGAAGATTGTCAGGAAAAGCCAATTCAAGAACTTTGGAGAGCTTCACCAGGAGTGGATTGAAGCCAGAGTCAGCGCATAGAGAGTCACCACACTCAGATGTCTTCAGGAAAAGGGCTACAGCTGTCACATTTCTAGAACCAAGCCACTCCTGAACCATAAAATAAAACATCAGAAGTATTTCGCCTGGGGGAATGAGAAAAAGAACTGGACTGTTGCTCAGTGTTCCAAAGTCCTCTTTTCGGATGAAAGTAAATTTAGCATTTCATTTGGAAATCAAGGTCTGGAGTCTGTAGGAAAACTGGAGATGAACAGAATCTAAAGTGCAGTGTAAAGTTTCTGAAGTCAGAGAAAATTTGATGTGCCGTGACGTCTGCTGATGTTGGTCCATTGTGTTTTATCAAGTCCAAAGTCAATTAAGATTTTGGAGCACTTCTGACAAGCTTTATGGAGATGCTGATTTCATTTTGCAGCAGGACTTTAACACCTGCCCACAGTGCCAAAACCACTTCTAAGCGGTTTAATTACCATGAAATTACTGTTCTTGATTGGCCAGCCAACTCACCTGACCTGAAACTCACCTGACCTGAATCAATTGGGTATTATGAAGATGCAGATTTTATTTTATTTTATAGACTTTATTAATCACACACTGGGGAAATTTACTTGTTACTGCATACTCCACAAGCATGATACAATAAACAAAGAAAACATACTAAGAGGATACAACCATACTACACAGTATTGTTATTGCAATTAGAGAGTCTAACTGCTGTTGGAGATTATGATAGCGCTCCTTCTTACACAGTGGATGTACCAGTCTGTTGCTGAAGGAACTACTCAGGGACATCACAATCTTGTGCAAAGGGTGAGAGATGTTTTTGATAATGGACTTCAACTTAGACATCATTCTCCTCTTCCCCACCTCCTCGATAGTATCCAAAGGACATTCCAGAATAGAACTGGGCCTCTAAATAACAATATTTCAACTGAAATATTTCAGTTTGTGTGCAATGAATATAGAATATAAGAAAGTGTGCTTTTTTAATGAAATTACAAAAAAAAGAACTTTTCCATGATATTCTATTTTTTAGATGCACCTGTATATATATATATATATATATAGAGAGAGAGAGAGAGAGAGGGGGGGGGGGGTCTCAAATCTGATTGGCTGAGAGCCTTTTCCAGAGCTGTGATATTCTAGTGATAAAAGAACTAATGGTGGATGCCCAATTCCACTATAGTTTTATAAATAATACTGTTTTTGTGTCACAGAATATCATTTTCAAAGTTTTTAGGTGAGAATGTAGTTGTTTAGACTTTTTGCAGTTTGTTAATAAAGATAACGTCTATTTGGAAATTTGCTTCAGTGTTCAATGCCATTCAGCACTAATAAACCTGCTGAGAGCAGCTTCACCTCGGCCAGATCTTCTGAAATTTGCCAGTGGCTCTGATGACTGCATAGTAATTAAACATGAGGTATGATTTGTTTTGGGTAAATCTAATGGATAGTCTTTGGTCTCATTAAAATATTATTTGTTCTAGAGCGAACAGTTTTGGCTGAGGGCAAGGTCTTTATATAACATCAATGCTGTAAATCAGGCCACTGCCTTTGCACTTGTACGTGAATTGCTGAATTGAATAGCAATCTGATGATGGCTGTTGTTGTTGTATATTAAATATTATTATTCAGTAAATAACATTTTATATAAATAGTAGTATTTGAATAAAATTATTCCGCTACTATAGCACAAAGATTCAGCAGTAACAACTTTTGTATTGAAAGAGGCTGAATCAGGGCTGTAAAATTAGAAAGTTATTTTCAACAACACCTTATAAAATGCAGCCAACAAATGCACTGAGCAGCGCAGTCAGGAAGTCACTCTTGACAGATATCATGACAAAGATATCACTTCCCTAAGCCGGCATTCAAACTAATGTTAATTATGAATATGAGACTGTTCTGAAGAACGAATGCTGTATCAGATAGAGGTAATCACACTTGCCCAGTCCATCTATCACTCTAAATACTGTACTCTACCTGAGCTTACAGCAAAACAGTAAGCTTTTAATAAAGCATCTTAACTGTTGTCTCTTTTTTTTTTTCTTTTTTTTTTATTTGCACCTGTGCCATCAAACTGTTGTATAAATGGAACATAAGTCGTAGCTGTGTGAAATGACTGTATATCAGCACACTTTGATTATATGTAAGATATATATAAGAAGTTTGTGAAATTAAAATAAAATAACCATACAAGTCAATACAGTCTGATATTGTGTAAAAAGGAGCTGATTTTTTTAAATTTTTAAATTTTTTTTTTATTAAGTTTGAATACTGCAGCTGTCTTGGACTTGGACACAGATTCCTTATTGATGCATACCTTGCACACCTTCCAAAATCCCCCCTCGCACCCCACCTCTAAAGAAACACAACCCCACATCAGAGAAAACACAACAGCATAACTGAATCCCAGACTGCTTTCTGATCCAACTCTCACAGTAAATAGCGATATTAAGGACTTTAAATAGACATTTGTGATCTTGTTAGAGTTAATTCCCAGAGACAAATATGTCACAAACAGATTGGTTAGACCGTTAATTAGTTTGATTTTAAGATGACACAAATTGACACAGTTGAAATAAAAAAAAGCCTTTTCTTTCCTTAGATTTTTTTTTTTTTTTTATAAGGTGTGTATTTTTAAACCATCCTTTATGGCAGAATGAGGTTTTATTTTATTTTTTTATTTTTTTTTTGGCAATTAATTTCTCTCACAAAGGAATAATGCAATTAGGGTTATTTGCTATGATGGATCACATATATAGTTGTCAAGATGAACAATTATCTTAGTGTGATGAAGTGAGATAAATGAATTACAGCAATGTAATTAGGAAGTTTGTATTTTGAGCTATGAAAGAAAGCAGTGCGTTTTGTGTTATTTAGAGTCTGGTTATCTTGATTAAGATAAGGCAGGAGTTAAGATAAAGAAAGAGAAAGGAATCTCCATGTCACAACATTTTTGGAAGACAACCTGAGTTTTGTGTTGTGTCCCCAAACTATGGTGGTTTAAATGATAACCAACAGAAAGCAGCTTGGTTTGAAAGTCACTTTTTCTGTGCTTTATACATCACTGCTCTTTTGACAACAGACACTGGACTTTTTTGTCTGCAAAATTTCACTTATGCGACTGCACCTTATGATGTTATGAAAGATTGCAGGAGAAATATGCAAAAATGGATTAGATTGATTAGACTGGAAAACGTCAGGTGTGAATTCACTGAACAGATATGCCATGTATTTTTTTTTTGTTTGTTTGTTTGTTTGTTTGTTTGTTTGTTTGTTTGTTTTTTTGGGGGGGGGGGTTCTGCTTGTGGCATTTCAATGCAAAACCTTTCATCTTTATTCACAAACAATCATTATGTAAAAATGTGCTGATATGCACCTTAAAAATAAAAATAAATGTTTTAACGACGGAGCAGGTTTAGACATAATTGTCTCCTAAGTGATTGAGGCGTCTGTTGTTGGATCCAATAGTGAACATAGCAGACGTCATTTACTCCTGACATCAGAGCACCTGAAGCGGCAGTGGATTGTGCGCCCATGCACCATTGCTGTGAACAGAGCTGTTTTTGACAAGGTAAAAAGGGTGTTGTTTTACACTAACATTGAGAAATTTTAACCAAAGAATGTTGCAGACTTTTCATTAAGACCCTAAAGAATCATATCAGTTTGTTGGAAAAGGGCATCTTATGACCCTTTAAACTCACATTGTGAGCTGTGCTCTTGCCACAATTAATATTACACTAATTCTGCCTGTAGAAAGTAGGTGGAAGACAGAATTTTGTGTACTTCTGTATTTTAAAAAGCTGATTCCGGTGCCTGGAGAGCAGTGGTGCAGTGATGCTCTGTAATCCCAATAAAGTACTCCAAGTCACAGTAGTCCACTGTATTCCCCGCAACCTAACACTCAGAAATGGTCCACAAGTTAGGGAATTGTTAACTGAATTTAAATTGCAAATCTGCCCTTCCATTATTTGCATAATTACCTTAGCGGATCAGTTGCTAAAACAATGCAAACAAAAATGCGCTGTCAGTGGGTAGGGTACCATTCAATTTTAGTAAACCTCCCTCAGTGACATAAAACTGAAAGCAAATAAAACTAAAAATAAATTAGCTTCCAAACAATGTAAGCAAAAAAAAATAAAATTGCACCTCTATCCAGCTCACAGCACGTCCAGCTGGGTATGAAGCGCTTCCATTTCATAAATCATAACACCGAACATATGCCCGAGCTGCGTGAGTGTATGCTTTCATCTTCTTCAGCCACTTTTCTTCAACACTTCTTATCCAAAATAAACGCGTGGCAGAGAGAGGTAGTCACATCTCATGCTTGTTCGCTTCCAAACAGAGGGCTTAAGGTTGCATGGAGCTGGAGCTGGATGGGAAGTTGGCTAGCGGAATGATAACTGTGTGCGGGTGTTTACGTGTGTATCAGCGTGGGTGGGGGCAGGTCACTCGGTCACGTCCGAACTCAAAGCAAGTTGATCTCTGCCGGCTTATCGCAGGCCGAGCCAGGCCACCCCTCGCGAATTAAAGGAGAAATAGTATCTTGCTCACTCATTTTTCAACCTCCCGGAGAAGCGGGAGAGCCCCGTATCCTTTCTTTCTCATCCGCTGCTGTTTGGCAGAGATAATCCAGGGCCCATTCTAGGCTGCTGAATCCATCTTACTCCAGGAGGTGGACCAGAGTCCTTGGCTGCAGCGAGGTCATTGCTTTTACGAACCTGCCTGATCACACACAAACACACATTTTCATTTTTAAGACATTTGGGCTTGTTTTTGTTTAATATCTTTGCTTTACACATCAGAGAGTATGTGCTGACTGCTTTGAGTTAACTACGTTTTCAAAAAAAAATTAAATACTAAGAAGTGTAAAATAAGTGTAAATACTAAGTGTTTGCTTCTCACCACACATACGATACATTGATGTGCACATGGAAGACAAATACCAGGTGTTGTTAGGTTGCAGGGTATCTCATTTGAATGTGTTCACAGTGCCTCTTGTTCATTTATATATCTTTCTTGGGAATAAACTCCAGTGGCTCATTATGAATCTTTGAATCACATGAACATGACGCTCACATAAAATGAGAAAGTGTAATGTCTAAGCTGTCTCAGCTGTCTCAGTCTCAGCTGCATATATATGAAACATAAATATTATATCCCATGTCTGCATGCATACATTGAACAATATATAGTCTTTAAAAAAGACTCATGAAAAATGTATGGTAACATACAATATATATATATATATATATATTTATATATTTATATATTTTTGTTATTTAGTAATCAGAAAGGCCACATTTGTAGATGATAAGATAAGACTAACAATTTTGCAATGGAAAGAAAAGAAATTATATTAAAAAAGTAACTGTAAATAATCAATGTATTAAAATGTATAAAAATAGTAAAAAATAACAAGAAAGTGACTGTGCTGTGCTGAATAGATCAAAGACTACAGGTATAAAACTTTTAGCTGTAACGTCCTAGTAAAAAAGTTATATATTTAAATATAATATATTTATAAAAATTATAATTAAACTTTTTTTTTTTTTTTTTTTTGGAGTAATACCTGTGCACAATGCACATTTCTTAATATTAAGACTAAATGTTTTAATGTCACTATTGATGAGCACTGTATGATCTTTGAATAATATCTGTCTTTAAATGCAAGATATTTAAAGTGTAGTATAGTTTTTCTGGGGTAATGATTTATTTTATTTTATTTACAGTATTACTGTGTATTTCGTTTATTTCAAATTTTGAAATCCACAGCTTTGTGTTCACATGGACAGCATTTGCCCATAACAGACAAAATATTATTTTCAGATCATTAATCTAGGTAAAAATTGCAAGTCTATTGATGACAGCAGACACAGTAGTACAGCTTTAATTGATCTGCTTAAAAACAGCTTAGATCATTTTGTGTTTTAAGTAATTTTAAGTTAATTTAGAACGTGGTCATTGGGATGTGACAAAAGAGATGGTGATAATGTCTGAGTGACTGAGCTGTTTACTTTGTATTAAGTCCATCACTTTTCACCACAGTCTGATGGACTCCAATTTGAACACCTGTTTTGAACATAGTTGTCTAACATTTCTGTATTAAAATGCTGAAAATGAAATGGAAGACGTTGATGAGGCCTCATCTAAAAACCTTTTTTTAACAAGCACATTTGATTAACAAAATAAAGTCATGTACAAAATGTAAACAGATGTCCATTTTGAATTCATTGGTTGGTAGGTTATAAAAGCAGCACAGTTAAGTAATAATTGATGCATTTTAAAAACAAATGTAATAGTAACAGAAAAATGTGGGTAATTTACAGGAAAGTTTGCAATTAAAAAGTGCACAGTATTACAATAAAAAGTTCAACATGACAGGTTTTATACCGTGTTATATATACAGTGTTACTGATGTCTTCTTACTGCTCTCTTTTTAGCATGGTTTAATATAAAAGTCATACTTAAATGTGATAAGCTTTTCTTTCTGAAGAGTGAAAAGCTGTACTTCATTTTCTAAACATTCTTCAGAGAATCTAAAGTATGTTTAAGTTGTTTAAGTATCTAAAACATTTGTACTCTGTAATTGACTGCATTTTAGCAAGTAAGCCACAGCGTTTTCTTATCAAAAGAACACTTCTGGTCTTAATTTAAACATACTTGAGGTTTGTGTTAGCTCTCTGTTGTGCTGTTAAAAGCTGCATGCAACTGAAATTAATTCCTTCAGTGCTCTACAAACACTTCAATGTTGTGCAAAATAAAGTCCTCTAAAGCTGGAGTCAGAGTTCTTGCTTGGCTCGGTCCTGACATCAGGCTGATTCTTGAACAGGACATCAATCCACACAATGTTCCACACAGCCTCCGTCTCATCACAGTGACAAATTAGAAGAGCTGCTAATATCAGACTCAGAGGAAGTGCTCTTGCCAGGCTCCACTGGGAGAGAGCCTGACCGATATTAACAGAGCACCTCCCTGTTCCCTTGTACCATGACGGATGAAAAGCATTCCAAAGGGTGGCACACCATGCGTGTCCCTTTCCATCCTGCCTTCTGGCAGCAAATATCACTTAACCAGGCATCCAGAAATCTCAGACGGTGAGCATTACACCTTAGACCAGGTTATGCATCTGTGTGTTGGCCTTGGATGTGAATGGTTTGAGAACGGAGGCTCTGTTTCCAGCATTTGTGAATTTGATGATATATAGAATTATATATTAAGATTTTGATTCATTTTGATTGTAATCTTTAAGGCTATGTTGCATTTAAAGGGGCCATTTGATGCAAAATTCACTTTTACATGGAGTTTGAACTTAAATGTGTCTTGGCAGTGTGTACGCAACCATCCTATAATAATAAAAATCCACTAGTGCTTGTTTTAAATCCCTACAAATCATAAGCACTTTCTCAGAGCAAGCCATTCACAGATTCCGGTCAAAGTGACATCACTTTGCACAGTCCCCTCCCAAGACCAGCTCCCACAGACCAGCTTCACCTCCAGAAGAAGTGAGTATAGTTTTTTTTTTATTATTTTTTTTATTTTTTTTTATTTTTATTCATCTTTGAAAATCGCTGGAAGAGGGGGCGGGTGAGCAATAGCTTATTATCATTTAAAGGGACATGCACCAAAACATGTCATTGTGAAAAGAGCTATTTTGATAAGGTAAAAGGTGTTCGGTCATAAAAAGATGGATGTTTCTTAGCCAGTGCAGCTATACATGTCATCCATCTCCATTTAATCAATCTTTTTAGTTTTTGCTCTTCTGGTGGTTTGCAGCTTTTTCTTTCTGCAAATTATAACATAGTTGTATGGTGTATAGCAATATTACAGAGCAACCAAATTACTATTAAAACACTCCGACATAGCCTCTTTGCAAAAATTTTTTTTAAAAACGTGCACAGTAGAAAAAAAAAAAAATCACATAAATGATTATATTGACACAGGACTTCAGTGTTCAGTGAAATATGGTAGGTAATTTCTGGGGGAATTTTTACTTAACAAATTACAGACATGGCAAATTTGCACAAAATGAAGATCACAGATGAACCTCCACAATTATTACAAATGACTAGAGGTCACCAAGTAATTATAATCCAGTATGAATAGGGCTTTACACTAACACTGATACATTTTTAAAACATTTCATGAAGACCTTAAAGAATCATACCAACTTGTGGAAAATGGGCATCTGATGTTCTCTTTAACGGGGTCAAGCTCAGTTCAAGACAGCAGTCGAAAATTGTTAATTTAATCATCAAACAGGCAAAGGTTCACTTCAAGAATAAAAAAAAGTTGCACTGATGAGTTTGAAGTACCCTACAGTATTTGACAAAACAGAGCAGAAAGAGAAAGCTTATCTATATTATTAGTTGTCTATACAGACTTTATTCAAGCAACAGAAATGTTTGGCTGAAAGATGCACAAAACACAATCTTCCAGCCTAGGATGATGTCATATAAATGTACAATAATTTGGGACAAATATAATGTGACAGAAAACCTTTTATACAAATGCAGGACTTTTAATTATAAACAATCCTAAAATATGCCAGTACACTTATTTTGAAATGTAAATGCTTTACTACTTTTAGCTGTGCTTTTGAAAAACTGATATAAAACATCCAAGCTTACAATCATCTACAAGAAATTATCATATAAACACCATAAACTAGGCTACATTAATTAAATCACTTCAAATTATTCCATATCATGACATGTTTTAAATCATGACTCCTGAAATGAAAATTTCAAATGCACATATAGGCCTACTATACCTTGGTAGATTTCAGCACAGATATCAGATAAGAAGAACGATTATGACTGTATAGAAATCGATAAGAGGATGTCTGTAACTGTAATCAAATCTACTGCACATAGACTCCTACTTCTCAAACATTATAACCACATGTTACTTTTGTTTATTTAATACACCAAAGTCTTTGAGCACTGACATAAATTACAAGAGCTGGCACTGAATTGAAGCTAGTATAACCTTTATAACATACCACACTTGCAACTGCTTACAACCTGCATCTACTGTATATAAGACCTCACAACAAATTGGTACAAAGTAGATGTCCATCAAAGCTAGTGAAAGTTAGATTTTAATAATATTTTTAATATTGCTGTTAATATTGATTTGAGCAACTTCATACAAATATGACTGAAATAAACGTAGACATGACACCATGATGTCAGTCTGTGGTACACTGACAGGGTGGAATAAACTGTTTTATTTAACTCATCCCATCATTAGCATTCATGCCTGTGCATTATCAGCATCAACACCACACTCCTCCTCTCTCACTTGTTTTCATTTGTCATGTTTGTAATTTCAGCGTACTTGCTTGCTTTAGAATAATTTCACATTGATCATCTTTCAATGCAAGCTCTCATATTCAGCTTCTAAAATGCTTTAGTGCAATAGGGAAAGAGAGATTTGCATGTTGATAAGTAGTAGCACACAGAGAAAATTCTCAAATTCTGCATTTAATGGATTCAGTGTGAAATAATCAAAATGAAGAAAAGAGAGATGAAATACTTTTTTTTTTTTTTAAAGGAAGTTTTGTGAATGGGTGGTCATCAGGAATCATTTAAATTATCCTTCATTTCTCTCTGCTCTGGGTCTGCCACATCTTTAGCAAAGTGTCATTGATACATGGTAGGACATCTGGCAGAACACTTACTGTACAATGTGTCAGCTCTAGAAAAGCTGGAGATAATTACTAAATTATTAATCTGTCTAAAGCACTCCTGCTTTGATGTGCTGTATCAGATGCAGGGGATGGAGGAACATAGAATAATCACCTCTTGTAAAATTAAAGTTTCAAAGTTACTGTTAAAAGGTGCATAATTTCTCTCTCTTTTTTTGTCATTTTGAATATTGTTTTCATAAAACAGTGGATGCATTTAAATATTTAAACTCCATATAGTGGGCAAAAAACAGTAATTGGGTTAGGGTAATGGGGTTGATAAAGGCCTCCTGCAGCGAACTGATGTGTTTTTGTAAGAAAAAAAATCCATATTTAAAACGTTATAAAAAGTAATCTCTAGATTCTGATTACTGTCATAAGCCTGTTCTGGCATATGGTGTAGGAGGTATTGTAGGCATAGCGTAAACATATTAAAGCCTTATTCTGCATGGCTTTCTATCCCTTAATCTAACCCCATAACTAAACTTAGCAACTGCCTTACTGACAGTGTTGGGAAGGTTACTTTGGAAATGTAATAAGTTACAGATTACAACATGTAATAAGGTAACTATTAGTATAAAGTAACTATTTCAATCACTTTGTTAAAGTAATATAACTGATGTAATATAACTTTTCGTTTTATTTTCTAAATGTATAATGTATAATGCGTTAATTGAGATTAATTAATTACACAAAAAAATAACGCGTTAACTAAGATTAATTAATTACAGACAAAAAATTCCCACATTTTTAATAACTTATTTTTGCACTGCGGAACGTTTCTCACTGGATGAGTTTCGGCGGACCGATTATACTGGAGCACCAACTAGCGTTCGCATATCACGCAGCACATCGAGCTTCAAGTATCACCTCAACGCAAAACATATAGCAGCTAGCGTGGACTTTACACTTTATGTTGAACTATGTATTATTTTGTTGGTGCAACAGTTTATGTTGAACTCTTTATTGTTTTGGCCAAGGTTATTGAGAGTTGGACTTAGTATGTTATGGCCTCTGAAGCAACAGAGAGATGTTTTCTAATAGTCAGGGTTTCCAATGTTCTGAATGTAATTGACAGTATTGTGTTTTACTTAAAAAACACTTTACAGAAGGTTCCAGCACCTATAAGCTACCTGAATTTCTGAAATGTACTATTTCTAAATTGTTTCTAAATATGCTATTGCTACACTTCATGGCAAAAATTGCACTGGTCTGCTAGACTTGGTTGAACAAAAATAAACAATATTTTGTTGCTTAAGCTTATGTATTCAGTCATTATTCAATGGTATACTATAAATCCATGTGAAAAAAAAATTACTTCTCACTGTTCTCAGGTCAAATATTTATCTGCGATTAAAATGAGATTAATTTCGATTAATTAATTACAAAGCCTCTAATTAATTAGATTAATTTTTTAATCGAGTCCCGGCCCTAGTATAATGTCTTCAGATGTTTGTCATTTTCAAACATTTCCAGACAGGGTTAACCTTGCAGATGTGCTCCACACTGATTATTGACAGATTTTCTAAAATCTTCATCACTTGAATTAGGATTGTAATAATTTAATTATAAAGCACGGCCACTGGCAATTATTATTATGTATTAATTTATTAACTTTTTACTATTTTTTACTTTGAGATCTCCAAGATTAAACACAAATTTAACAAAAATAGTTTAGTAGTTAGGATAATGTTTTTGAAATCAAATCGTTGCATAGCTAAGACAGAAAACACAGGCATCGAACAATGTCTTGCAAAATGACCAAAAAATAAAAATAACAAAACAACCACCAAATTCTCCTGTCAACCCTTTTGGAAAATGGCATCTCAGGAATCTCTAGCCAGTGGTTTTAGTTTTAACTCTCAGATAGGTCCATCAATATATTTTTGAGAGGTGAGGTGTCCAAGTCACAACAACTAGCTACTGGGGTGCCTCAGGGCTAAGTTCTTGGACCAATTTTCTTCTCTGTCTACATGGCATCACCAGGTTCTGTCATTCAAGAACATGAATTTTCGTATCACTGCTATGCTGATGACAGTCAATTCTACCTCTCATTCCATTCTGATGATCCGACAATAGCTGTTTGCATCTCAGCATGTCTAACAGACATTTCTTGTTGGATGATGGACCATCACCTTCAACTCAACCTGGCTGAGACAGAACTGCTTGTGGTTCCAACAAACCCATCTCTTTATCAAAATTTCACCATCCAGTTGGTGGCAGCTCATCATCCATAACTCTTTCAAAAACAGCTAGAAACCTTGGAGATGTGATTTATGATAAGCTGAGATAAGCTGAATTTCTCAGACCACATTGCTAAAACGGCCGGGTCCTGCAGATTTGCTTTATATAACATTAGGAAGATCAGGCTTTCTTTCATAACATGCAACACAACTTCTTGTTCAAGCTATTGTTCTGTCCATGCTGGACTATCACAATCCTGAAACATTGGTGTCTCATATTTTAGAGCAGTTAATGAAGAAATCAGTTAAATTTGTGTTTACGTGTGTGTGTGTGTGTGTGTAAAAATCAGATGTAACCCCCTTTGATAACATTTTCATATGTAACTGTAATTTAATAAAGCAATAAGCCCAATGAAGCCGTGGTTTGCAGTGAGTTTATAACAGCTAAGGGCTGTTGTTGGTTATTTCACATTCGTAGTAAGGTTTCACAGAATATGTTCATTGTTCTGGATCCCATGCACCAGAGGGGTAAAATCATGTGGAACAGAATGGAAAATAATGCCAAACTGAAACAAAAATGGCTACCTGTCTAAAAAACTGAACGCAAATTAAATTTGTTAACACATTTACTGACAGTCTAAGTACATCGCCTTTCTTCTGTCTGTCTATCTGTTTTTTTTTTTCTTTCTTCTTTCTTTCTTTCTTTTTTTTTTTTTTTAATTGGTCACTGTAAAATAAAGACTGGGGCAAAAGAAGTTATAGAAGTTATTTACAGTTTGTTACTGTCATCCTCCACCCTTGCGGCTTTTCCAGACCTTGGCTCCTGTTTATCTAGGGGCATTGTTTTATTACCTTCAAAACTCTACTGGGAGGATCTTTGAGATGGAGTTGCCTAGCAACAGGAACTGGCTGATGATCCGCTGGATCTGAGCTTGCTGAAGGAGCGAGAGAGAGGAAGACAGGGTCTGCTGAAAATGTGGATCTACCAATATGAAGACTAAAAACTGGAAAGGTAAATGAAGTGAATAATAAAGGGTCTTTTTCAAAGCTAGAGAGACATTTTCAACAAATGTTAACTTGTCGATTGTTGTTTTCTTGTATCGGATATTGAACCACTGAACCAGGAGAATAACGGTAGTTGTGAAATCAGAGGAAAAGAAAAGAAGAAAGAGATGGGGGAGAATAAAACGGATGAAGCTTTGCTGCTGTGGTCACCTTGTTTTATTGCTGGCTTTGCTTATAAAGAAGGTCAATCGCAGGGGAGACCACTTTCAAAAAGTGCTTGACAAGACATTTAGCCGCAAGCTTTCCTCTCATGCCTCTCATGATTTGCAATTCCTTTGAGAGGAGTTCTCCTTGCTTCTCTTTATCCTCTGAAATGAAACACCACTATTTTTCACTCTATCTCTCACACAGACACAGAAAGGTATATTTGATAAGCACTTGGCTCAGAATCAAAACCATAGCTTCACTTTCAGGCTGAGGTCAAAAGAAAGAATAAAGATAGAGTAAATAAAAAAGTATTCCTTGAGTATTTTTATCCAGTACAAACAATGTATGGGTGCACAACAAAACAGAATTGGACAACAGCTATCTTGAATTGACTGAAAGCGATATTTACATTGTGTGCTCTGAGATCTTAAAGGAATCAGGAATAAATGGTGTTACAGTCCCCCGAGAGCACAGGGACCCCTTCTGTAGCTCTTTGTAGATGGTAGAAAATAAAGATGCTTGTAGGAGAGTGCTTCTCTGGCACACCACCAAATGCATCATCATAATTACTACAACAATTACAAGATAATTGTTATTGGTGAGTCTAAAGCAACTCAATAGAGAAAATGTCAGGTCTCTTAGTAGATACTTTTTCTCTTCACTTCAAACGTTACCCTTATTTTTTTAATGTTTTTTGAATAAAATTTAAATCAATTATCATCAATAATTTCCATTAACCCATAAGCCTTATATGTTTGTCATATATTGAAATACTTTACTTTTTGATTGTTTATACTGTTCACTGATCCCTAATCCTAGCTAATACCTGCATTTAACTACTTTACTAACTATTCATAAGCAGCAAATTAGGAATTTATTGAGGGTAGTAGTTAATAGTAAATAAGTGACGTGTTAACATCATGGATTATTTTCATGTTTGGGTGAACTGTCCCTTTAACATATCTGTTGTTTAGTACTTATAAAGCACATATTCTGCATGACCCTAATCCTATCTCTAAACAACTTAACAACGTCCTTAATAACTATGAATAAGCAGCAAATTATGAGTTTTTTTGAAGCAAAAGCCATAATTAATGGTTTATTAATTGGACTTTGAAACTAAAGTGTGACCACTGGTTCTTCTTAAGCACCAAATCAGCATATCCGAATGATATCTTAACGATCGTGTATCGACTGGGGTAATGCCAGTCATTAACTGAATGAAATTCAGCTTTGTCATCACAGGAATAAAATAATTTCCTTTTTAATTGTATATAGAATTATACACTGTTTATAGAAAACTTTCATAGAACTTTTTGTTTCTTCTTAAACTTGCTAACATGCACACCCGCACACACTCAGAAAAGAACTTTAGTAATTAGCAAAGGGCTAATGATGTGTATTGAAGCCTAAAGGAATGGCCGCCAAATCCAGCAAGAAAGCAAAGACTGAAACAAATGATTTCTCTAGAGGGGATCTGTGGGACAGCTCTCCACGCCCACACAACAGCAGCGGAAAGACATTGCAACCTTCCATAAATCACAACCGCTTCCTGTCATACAGGGACTAGACAGGAAAGACAGGATGAGAGATCCAAGTGTATCAGGTCCAGATAATCTAACGGTTTACAATGTCTGACATAAGCAAAACTGTCACTTACAGAAAAGGAAAGTCCTTGGCGACTCACAGTTCTTGCGGATACTTGTCAACTTGTAGCTCTAGACCATAAGTCAGTTTGTCCACTGATGCAGCACTGCAGAAGTTTACAATATCTAAAAAGTGGAATAAATAGGGGACGTCATTTCATTTGTACTCAGTCAAATGTGTGTAAATATATGTACAAATGAAAAAAAAAGTCACCAGTCAAACTCTTCAGAGATGATATCGTTAGCAGAGCTTGTTTTGCATTGACCATGACCATGTCACACAAACCCAGCTGCTACACTCTCAGAAAAAAATAAATAAAGAAATCTAAAATCTGTCACTGCAGTACACTTCCGGTACTAATATTTACTATTAATACACCAATATTCACCTTTTAGGTGTACCAGCTTTTGTACCTTGTGAGTGAGCTACTGGTTACAATAAACTCTAAAAGAAGCAAGAACTTTCACCCTTTCTTAGGCCATTTGTCCACCCATTCTTTTTTATTTTTATTTTTATTTATTTTTTGCCTGCTCTTTTGAATACAACCAGCTGGAAAGTGCTTTGGAGGCACAGCGTTTACCTAGATCCACAGTGAAAGAAATGTTCCTCCAAGCATAATTTTTCATATCCCTTCTGTTGTAGTCCAGAGATGTCATCTAGTAGAGAAATGGATACTCGGAGACCAGGAATATTTACTTGTTATCCATTGTCATTCAGTCATTGTACTCCACTGTGATTTGACAGCTGGGTAAAAAGTGACACTGAGTGCTGTATTTAAGATACTATATATATATATATATATATATATATATATATATATATATATATATATATATATATACATACAGTATATATATATATATATATATATATATATATATATATATATATATATATATATATATATATATATATATATATATGAAATAACACTACTGTCATCAGCACATAGTAATCATAATTTATATTCCATTAACAATTCATCCCAGTTCCTAAGAGTTATGCATTCAAAGATAGTTGTTTCTCTTTGACTCAGTTTACTTTGTAAACTACATTTTTTTTTCTGTTTTCTGATCTATTTTAAATAGATTATATAAGATCATTTTCTTCATCTGAGGATTGTGAATTGGTTATTTAGGAGGAACATCCTTATTTTTTTAATGTTTTCTTTAAATGGAATCAGTTAATCAGAACATACTGTGCTAGTGATGGTTCATGCTATTGTTAGAGAATCTATGCTCTCACACGGTCAACAAAGATGTAAACAGTGTAGTCCAAGAGAATGTAAAAAAAAAAAAAAAATACAATCAAGACAAAAGAGGAGAGAAAATAAAGCTGGATCACTTGGTCAACTGTCTGGAAAACTGGTCTTCTGCTGAATGTTCTGTCCCCTTCACTTCAAGAAAGAAACAAGAACAAAAGCCTCAAACTGAAATACTGGTCACAAGTGCAAGAAAGACATTTGAGATGTTTACCGAATTGGGACAGAAATAAAGAGCATCTATCTCAGTGAGGAGGACTAGGACGTTTGCTAGATGCGAATGATATTACCTTGTCGCAGCATCCGATTTGAACTTTCTCTCATCGTCTACCTTTCACTCACATTTAATTAAATAGAAACATCAGTAAGATCTTTCTGTCTGTAGCCTTTTTTATCTGCTTTCAGCGCCACAGCTTATCATAACATCATCATTCGTTTTTGTGTAAACAGTTTAACCTGTTGTTTGGAGCCATTTGTGAACAACGGTTTTAAATTGTGAACACACCGAGTTATAATTTATTCTATGAGACTTCCTGATGGTGTAAAGAAACATGACAAGACTGTGTCTTTTTATCAGTTTACCAGATGAAAAAAAAAAACTATGTTCTCGCTGTTTGCAAACAACCGCAGGTCTGGAAAACAAAATTAGTTTTGATGTGCACAAAGCAATGGTGTTTCAGATGTCATAGAATTTTATGCAATTCAATATGTTTTTCATTTAGAAAAACAAAGATAATTTGCATATAATCTTAGTTACACAGTATATTTAAAAATAAAGCATCGCAGAAACAAAAGGAAGACAAACTTGGCAAATTATGTGTTTCTTCATATTTGTGGACTAAATCTCCACACTTTAGCTATATATACAAACAAAAACATTAGATTTCTTTCTTCCCTCAATATTTTTTATTTTTATTAAATACCTATGTATTGAATCTTACATAATCAAAAAATTATATATTGTTTAATTTGTTTACCAAAGTAACGCTCCCTGTTTTTCTGTAATAATCATTCATCTATGCATTCTCATTATTACAATAGAAATACCAGAGGAAATATCTTTGCCAATATCTTAAAATGGCATCTAAGACTATTTTGGATATTTTGTTGGACAATGGGGTCTTTGAGTCAAAGGGTCCTATTTTAACGATCTAAACACAAAGTGTAAAGTGCAAAAAATGCATTTGCTAATTAAACAACATGGTGCTGGATTGGAAAATGTGAATGGCACTGGACTGAAACTAGCAAACACACTTGCACTGCGCCTTGCGTTGCATTGCACCGGGTGTATTATAGGGCCCAAAAAGTTTGGTATATAAGTACATGTCATTTTTATATACTGTAATTTACATAGAAACTAATTATGTGGCTAAAATAATCGCAATTAAATACATTATTTAGCATCTGATCTGGTTACAATGGATTGCAGATGGTTAGTGAATAAGACACAGATTTGGCACTGAAGAACGCAAAGATTGTGGTGCAACAGTTTGGTAAGTTTGCCCTGAAGCATCTATAATGCTTGGTTAGTTTGAAGATGTGCAACACTCCAAAGTGTAATAATAGGAAGGTTTGCAGAGGCATCCATCAACACATATGTTCTTCAGAGACTTAAATTAGCACCATGTTGTAAATCACATAATAGTTCACTACATACAGATTTTCTGACCTCATCTCAAACCAGAAATAGAGGAGAGAGGAGGCATGGGCAGGGCAGCTGTGGGGTGCGAAAAGAACAAATCTGCGCTCGGAAATGTATAATTTAATCTTGATCATGAGTTAATACACCATATGCTCCTTGCAATTAAGCTGTCCATGGATAACCCATCTCTAATTTGTTAAAAGTTCAATGCAGCGTAAAATCTGGGGCAGGTCATTCCCCTGAGTTTAATCTAGCAAGCATGGTGGGAAGAGAGAGAGAAAAAAAGAGGGAGGGACAGTCAGAGGGACAGGGAGAAAGAGAGAGGGAGAGAGAGAAAGATAGTCAGGGTATCTAATTACTAGGGCTAAATCACCAATGAGAGAGCAGTGCTTCAAAACACCTTCAGCTCTACTCTGTCTTCATTCAGTGATTTATAATTAGACAAAAGAGAGCAGGAAAAGGAGAGTAACAGAAAGAGACGGACATACACTCATTTCAGTGGAATGGAAATAGCAGCGTAAAACCAGAGGACAAAAGTTTCTTGCTAAATGGGAATTTGCATTGCCAAGACATTTAATCCCAGGCAGATTTATGAAGTATCAAAGGCCATGCGAGATCAAAGAACATTAAGTGTATATTCACAGTTGTGCAACAGCTGATCTAAAGTCGAGATGTCATGAAGCTATTTTTTAAGGGCATCACTTGACACTTTAGGAAAGATCAGAAATGATTATTAATGGATGGATGGATGGATGGATGGATGAACTAATGGCACATCCAATGTTTACTTCTTATTGTTACAAATGCTGTCAGCAGAGTAAAATAATTGATTAGTCTTATGATTCCTGACCTATCTTTGACAAACAGAGATAAAAGTATTTAAAACTGTGGTTTTATTCATATTTAATTACTTTCTTTTAATTACTTGTCAACATTTTTCCCATTTCAAATTTTCAAGTAATCCTTACTGGTCCCTTGTGGTAAAAATGTCAAGATTGTAGTGACATGAAGATGAGTAGATAATGACAGAATTTTCTTGTAATCATTTTCAAATGATTTTCAGGAGATACAGAAGAGGATTTAAACGAAATCTATGATGTCTGCTAGAGTGTTTAAGACAACACCGTTTTTACCCATACAATAATTTACAAATGATTTTCCACTCTGCTGAAAAATTTAAATAAAATAATAATAATATTTAATAAATAAATAAATAATAACCGCAAAGCTAAAATGTTACTTGTAGAGTAAAAAAAATACCACAGTAAGAGGTAGATGAGGATTATTAATTTTTCATCCAGATCATCACAGATGTCTAACTACAATGACATGTAATTTTTGCTGTTGCGAATCTGTGATGTTGATCCATGACTAAGCTGTGAAAACAGAAGAGGAGGCTAAAAGCCGGACTGAGCTGTGAGCAGGCAGCAAGTCTGAAAGGTAAATCACGGCATGCTCCATAACATAAGCCTCCATAGGGAGAACTGTGTTTTAAAGCCCTGTCTGACTTATCGATCCAGAGCCAAAATTGCACACAAGCCCCTAAATACACACACAAATACTTGACACTCACTGTTGACTCATTTAATTAGTTGTGGTCACAGGGGAAGCTCGGGTCTCTGAACCAAGCCTCCACCATTTTGTATATAAGGACGTGCTATCGTTGCATCCAACAAACACCAAGAGACATCCGCAATATTTTATTAATTAGCTGACGTGCATTATTACTGGGAGTTGGGAACAATGACAGGACCCACTCAAGGTAAAAGTGTATAACACAGCACCCATCCTGCATGCTGATGTTGCGGCTGGGTGAGCTTTAAATCCAAACAGGTCTTAGGAAATATTAACTGATTAATTAGCATTCACATCACTTGCACAAAACAGGCTTAATTGAATCGGGCACAGCAGTTTTGAGTGCTGGAGTCTTGGTGATGTTAATTGTGACGTTTGGAAAATTGAGTCTCTAATTAAAGGCTGATGAAAATATCGTGTGAGAGTGAGGAAAGTCAAATTAGTACTACTATAATTTTATCTACAGAGCTAATATGGCAAAATGAGTCTTTTTCCCTGTAAAATGCTTGTACTTGAGAGACATTCTACATTAGCAAATAGCTTTGGACATTTTTACGTGCACTTCTATTTTTTTTCTCTCCTAGAGCATTAAAGAAAACCCTGTTTGAAGTGAACAGCCAGTTCAATGCTCATCTGGTAGCTTAAATGATTTGTCCAAATGCATGCTGGCTGACAGCATCAAGCGTCATTTGCTGAAAAGCTTTGCTAGACTGCAAACTGAACTGATTGAATAGGCAGCTGTGTCGTGACATATACAGTACATGCACACTATACCGGTATCAGTCAATTCCCACAGGCCTCCTTCAGTGATGTCAGAGCAGAAGCTTTGACTGATGCATGAGCGAAAATATGTCTGCTCTCTGCAAAACTCTCTTGAGGATTGAAACCAAAACCATGAAAGAGGGATATATTTATTTGATTAATTTACTATTTGGAAGAACTCATTATTACATTTTTATGTCTTGGACATTTTATGTTGCTCCAGTTCCATATTTAACTTCCACTAGTCACCTCTCCAAGCATTTTTTCTCAGTCTCTGTCTCTTTAGTGTTTCTTTACCCTTGTATCGTTCAATACCTGCATGAATTCTGTTGAAAACAAAATTAGATATTTTGAAGGATGCTTAATATTTTTTTTTTTTTTGTCCATACAATGAAAGTCATTTAATTCTAAAAGAACACTGGACCACACTTACATTCAATAAAAAAGGCACTTTAAAATCTTTTACGTTCCACAGAAGAAATAAAGTCATACAGGTTTGGAACGATATAAGAATATTTTACGAATTCCCCTCTAAGAGAGACGTAGGAGAGACAGAGAAAAAATAGTTAGGAGAAAAGCGTGGAAGTTAAATATGGAAGTGGAGCAACTTAACACCACATGAAGGTGAGTAAGAAGACAGAAGCAAAATTCTGTTTGTGTGATGGCACGACTCACTTGTTCTCTGAAAATGAACTGCCATTTGAATACATTTATCGCAGATGAGTCATGCAAACATCACAGATGTCACCCTGAAAAACAATTACAGTTACAGAGTTAATGACCTAATTTAAATATTCACAGTACGCCAGCATCACCTTAACACATTTGGTGCATGGTTAATCTGTATTACGGGCCATTAGTGAAAAAAATAAAGGTTCTAAAAGGGAGTAAAGCCATAGGAGATCCTTTCTAATATGTATATATATATATATATATATATATATATATATATATATATGTGTGTGTGTGTGTGTGTGTGTGTGTGTGTGTGTGTGTGTGTGTGTGTGTGTGTGTGTGTGTGTGTGTGTATTTTCAATATAAAATAAATTCCTATATAAAACCTTTTGTGCAATGGACAGGTTCCTGGGATAAAGTTCCTTCAATGAAGTGTAGATGCCAATAAAAAAACTTTATTTTCTAGATTGTATGTACTGCTGTTCAGTAAACTTGTCTCTATAGATACTGGCCCTCTGTTGCTGAATTGGACCAAGGAAAGGATTACTCAGAAGACAGAGAAGTGTGCTGACATCAAGCACATCAGAGCACAAGTTGGAGATGAAGGTTTGTGTCCACCTGCCAGAATCAATAGGTACATCAAAACTATCGCTGATACTTCACTTTCCCTTTCCTCTGTTTAATTTATCCCTTGTTTATTTATGTCAGCACACAATGCCAGAGAGCAAAAATGCTGACAAACATACAGTATATACCTTAAGCAACAGCAGCATTTTCATTTTTCTCTCAAATAAAATAGCCGGTGCGTAGCTGCAGAAGTCTAGCTGAAGGAAGTGCTTCCTGACCTCCCCTCGAGCCCGACACACTCAGTCTTACATGGCTTGATGTAGAAGTGAAACATCATAACCTCCTCTCTGTCAGACAGAGAAGTATTTGTTTCAGCTTCATCTGAAGAAGAATCGAAGCGAGGTGCCCTTGACAGGGTCACGGAAGAGTTGATTTGCCATTTTGGTAGCCTTTTAAACATAAAGTGACCTAGTTGTAGCCATGGGAACTTCAGTGCAGCCGCAATGCAGCCAGGCAAAATCAAGGTGAGATTTCTGGTCAAAAAAAAAAGCTATCGTTGATCCAGCAGCAGTTCGACAGCAACTGCTAAAATCTTTCTAAAACTGCCTCAGACTCTACTGAATGACTTAAACTCAGCATGAAAAGGATTTACCCTTACTCTCCCTATATTCTAAATGCGTGTTGTTGATCTAACATGAATGATTCATCCACAGAATTGTTTAATGTGTTAAAACTAGTCTCTTTTACCAAACTTTTACAATCATTTCATCATCATAAACACCGCCCCTTTTATACAACCTACAGCAAAAACTTATTTTCTGTATAATCTATTCTATCAACAAACAATAAACTGAATCTTTTTTACAAGTTTACTTGTATGTACGTCTCAATAAAGAATAAAATATATGTCTCTGCTCTCACTACATCGCAACTTTAAATCCCTTTCACCATGAGCCAAATATGTAGTTATTTTGTTCCATCTATAGTGAATCAGTGTTATTTTTTTATTTTTTTTGTACACTAATGATGCTTCTTCTAATGCAAAGCATTAGTACAGACAACTGCCGTTAATGCAGGCACAGCCAGGTGCCATCAGGCTAAATGATCTTGTTCCAGCTGTGGGATTACATCATTTTTTTCCAGGTCATCATCTCAATTTAGGTCTAGGGTCACTTTCATTTAAACTCTGCGGGTGCTTTGAGTCGTGAAATGAGCCAATGACATTAAAATAAATAAATAAAAACAAGCACGTAAGCTGACGTTTAGTCTCTTCAGCTGAAAATACTACAATCAAATGAGAGGACTCTTCGCCATGGCACCTCGAAACAGTATCGCCACGCAATCCTGCAGGCGCTGTGCTGTATTTGCATTCTGATTTTATTCCCTTCGGCAAATTTTAGTGAATAACAATCACACATGTTCTAAACTGCTTGTTCGATGCAGCAGTAAGAATCACATGCCCATTGTGCTTCCTGAGTCCCTGCAATCATCCTTCCTGCCGGAATTGAAGCCACATAAATCACATCACATTAACTTGCAATTAAGGAAACCTTTGAAATTCCTCTCTCATTTCATAAAGGCTTCTGCTAAAAGAAAACCAATCATTTTGCTTTCTGCCACTATGACCTCCCTCCCTCCTACTCTCCCCTCATTGGAAAAAAAATATAACGATTCTTCCATCGACACCCTTGAGTCACTGATAACATCGAGAGCGTGGCTGGTCAGAAGCCAATTAGGCCCCAGTCAACACACGTTTACACGTTGGTGTTATTAATGTTCTTGCTGTAGGATAACAGCAGAAATTTTTTTTTAAGGAATTCGTGTCCAACACAGCTAGCAGCAAAATAACTGATTTCTTCATTATAAATTGCCTAGGAGGAGTGTGGGGAACTTCAAAGTGTTAAAAAAAAAATTATATTCAAATGTTCTTTTTGTTCATTTAGAGGAGAAATACTTGGATAAAAATAAAGGCAAGAAGCTGGGCTTTATTACAAAGTTTGAGCCTATTTATATCAAGTGTCTCAAGTGTCACAATTTCAATTAGTGCACTATTGATTTAGCAGTCGAATCAAATAATTTATCTGTTCGCTGCTGAGTTGACCCTTCCAAACAAAGTGATGTGTTGCCCTTAAAGACACTCTGCTGGGTTTTCTTTTAATTGTTTTGTTTGCAGAAGTGATGGTGACACATTCGTTGACAAGTTTATTTCCATAAAAGTGAAATTAGCATTTCACAGAAATATATCACATTCTTTATTATTAATGAGGCCAAAAAAGAGTGATTTGCATAGTTCAGAGATTAATTGACTTTTATTATGAGGTATCTGTATTTGAATATGCCTTTGAAATGTCTCTTTTTACCCATGCATCCAGGGTAATTATTTCCACTACTGTATGTAAGAGAAACAAATAATTTTGGGATATTCAAGTTAAAACATATGAAATCTAACCGAGAAGCAATAAAAATATTCTAATTAAAATAAGCAATAATTAAAGTGACGACCATGGAAATTAGGAGAGAAATAATCCCATTTAATCAACTTAATTCAGTGGTGTAGATTTATTTTGAAAACAGATGCATCACTCTCATCAGGATTTCATCTGTAAAATGTTAATTGCAATAATGATGATGATGATATTTGTTTTTAATGT
The DNA here is from genome assembly GCF_003368295.1 of Carassius auratus. Classification (NCBI taxonomy): domain Eukaryota; kingdom Metazoa; phylum Chordata; class Actinopteri; order Cypriniformes; family Cyprinidae; genus Carassius; species Carassius auratus. The sequence goes on from NC_039249.1 coordinate 34,885,852, forward strand.
GAACATGCTGAGATAGACTAGAGTGTTCGTAAATATACAAAGCAGATGGCTTTATGGTAATATTTAATCATGTTAACTGACATTGTATGAAAGCATTATTTCATATATCTATTTATTTACATATATAAACATCCATTTAAAAGTTTGCGGTTGGTAAGATGTCTTAATGATTATTTCAATGTAAAATATATATATAGAGAGAGAGAGAGAGAGACCCCTTAATCGCCTACGTCACTGTGACATCACCGCTCTAGCTGTAGGCAAAACATAAGGTAGAACTCATTGCAGGTGCGCTAAAAGTTTGAGGTTTTGACTTTAAAATGTCTTTTTGTTGGGTTTTTGGCTGCCAGAATAGAAGGAACAGCAATTTTGTTTCAAAACTAAAGTTTTACCGTAACCTGGCAGACATTCCTTCACAGAAATCAAGAAGACAATTGTGGTTGAATGCAATAGGCTACGACGTACAGACTGGACGGAGATGATCATAAATAATGCTCATGTTTGCACACTTCATGTCAGGTAAAATAATCTATGCATATGAACTGGTGTGTTGGTTTTATCTAGTAAATCAGCAAGTTTCTGTTTTATAGGTGAAAAGTCGCCAACCTTCAGCACACTAGCTAGTTTAAATGTTAAACAAACATACAGCAATAGATGTGAGTGCCATCCTTTGAATGGTCTCGTAAAATAATACACATTGCTAATCATAGTTAGCCCAGCGATGGGTTACATCAGAAAATAAGCCTTGACAAAATTCCCCATACTACCCAAAAGTAATTCATATGGCCGTATGGCATACGGGTCAGGTAGCCTGCTTCCATCCGCGAGAGTTAATAAAAAAAAAAAAAGATGTCACGGTACAGCAGAGTCAGGGACTGTACATATTCGTACAGTTCCGAACCTTCTTCTGCATCCACATGTAATAAATCCCTCCTAAAACATTCTAGCTTACGCTTGTCAACATTGCGTCCGCGCCTCTTTTTGCCTCCAGCTAAGCCCCGCCCACCCGGAGACGTTGGAATGTTTACAAACTTTTAAGGGGTCTATATATATATATATATATATATATATATATATATATATATATATATATATATATATATTCAGGATTCCTTTGATGAATAGAATGTTCGAAAGCACAGCATTCATTTGAAATAGAAGAAAAGCACCTTAGTCCTTAATAGCATATGCCATAATAGCATAACTACCTAGAATCCTTAGGAAATAATCCACTTAAATGTACAGTGAGAATTTCAAAGAATTCAAAGAGATTTTCTAAGAAATCATTTGAACCCTGAGAGTGATGCATCTGAGTGGTAGAGGATGCTCCCTCGGCTGTTGGGTGGGTGTAGCTGCTCATTTCAGCAGCCTGTGACCCTCGATCTGATTACATCTGCCATTCTGTCTCTCATGCCCCACTGAAGCTGACTTGAACTGATGAACTCGGCCCCAGAGCAGTTAAACTGCCCTGTAAAAGCTGATGCCAGCCATAAAGAGCCTTGGTCAAAGATGGCCCGCTCTGCTATGACCAGCTCTGTGCTTACTTTTCAAATAGTTTGGGGGTGGTGAGAACAACAAAATATAGACTTCTGCCTCACCCTGTCAGGAGACCTATTTTTCTTTTGCTGACATGTTGAGCCATGGTCTCTGAGCTGCCACCTCCTCTTGTTCTTCTCATCCTGGCCACAAGGCCTCCAGCCTACAGATAGGGGCTTAGTGTGAGCGCTGAGCTGTCTGCTCAGTGGCCCAACCAGACCCGATGACCACCAGAGGCCTCTGAAAACGTCATCTTCTCTGAAGTAGAGATGGTGGATGTGGGGTTTGTTGAGCTTACAGCAAAGACTCCTGGAGACTGTGATGTGGATGTGAGAGAGATTTGGGGTCATCGAGGTCTTTTCCTTAGATAAATGTTGTCAAAATGTGTCTTGGTTATTTTTAGTCTATTTGCTGGAATAGCCGCATGCACAAGAAACAATAAAGAGCTGCGTAAGAGCGCTGGAAATATCAAAACACTTCAAAATCAATAAGAGAGATGAATTCTCGAAGAAGAAGTCTACAGCGACCTTTTCATAACAAGAGAGGTTTTGTCATGCAAAGCACAAAATTCGGTGACTGACTTACCTATGAATTCCCCTGATGGCCATGAACTCAACTGCCACATCAGCCAAATTGTAGCATTCTTAGGCAAAACTGGCTCTGAAAGGGATTTACGCTTGGAAAGGAAAATGGAACAATAAGGTAAAGTGCACAAGAGAAATTGAAGAAGAGGGAGAGAAATGGAAAAAAAAATCTGTGCTTTTGAGTTCTGCAGCACACAGTGTCACATTCTTCACCTCAGGACTGGCGAACACTTAACTCGACGCTGTTGCGATTCCTCCAATTACTCCTGACAGCCTCCCCATTCGTGTGGGAGGTGGCTCGCCCCTGAAGTGCTCGGCGGAATACCAAGGCGCCACAACATCAATTATTTAGTCCGTCTTCCCATTCGTATGCTGCCTTAACAGCCTCAGTTTTGTCCCATTAGAAATAAAAGAGATGACTAGATTTTTGCCCATGATGTAGTATGGGCATATTTAAATAATCGTTTTGGATATGATCTGTGTGGGGTTCGAATGTGGTTTTGCAATGAATACAGAAGTGCTGTGAGTTTGATACATACAAATCAGGTGGAAACTGAATCTCCACGCAGGGTCGGTGGGATTAGTGTGATGGGGAGAGTTATAGAGATAGTAGGACTCATTTATTACATGGGGTCATTGCTAAATACAGGTGCCAATGGAGCACAAAATCACTAAAACCACATCCGGAGCACTAGCATTTCCAGGCAACAGTGAAATACGTTTACTTTTCTGTTGATCAGTCTTTGAAGTTTGTGCTCATTTAAATATAGCACAGAACTTCATTCTGAAATATTCTGATGATACAGCTATTCTAAGTTTTTTAAAAAGCAAGACTCTCTTTCTATCTATTATTCTGAGATTGCGCCTTAAATTGATTGGTTTCCTAAAAGTGAACACTAAGAAAACACAAGAGATTATCTTTGACCCTAGAGTTATCACAGAGCATACGCCAGTATTTGTTCACAATCAGGAAACAGCACAGGTGCAAGGTCCTAGGTGTGTATATAGATAAATCCCTTACATGGGACACGCATGCTCATTGGGTCTGTGAACGACATTTATGTTTCAAAAGATTTGTATTTAACCAAAAAGTTAGCTTTTTAATGTTCTATTCATCAAAGTATCCTGGGAAAAAACAATGTTAAACTAGAAAAATATTAAGCAGCACATCTGGTATTTTCAAGAAATGTATTTTCAGCATCAAATCAGCACATTACAATGAATTCAGAAGAATCGTGTGACAATAAAAGACTGGAGTAATGCTTACTGAAAATTCAGCTTTACAGTCACAGGAATATTTTTTTTTTTTTTTTAATATATTTCTAATTGAAAACAATTATTTTAAATTATAATACAATTTCACCATATAACAGTTTTCACTGTATTTCAAATAGGCATAATCTTGGTGAGCAAGAGACTATTGAACAATAATATACCTGACATGCCGGAAATGCTGTATGTAATAATACAGACTGAATGCAGAATTCACACTGAATAGAAGTTAAAATTCAAAATCTAATGTTCATGTTAAACATTACATATAGACTAACATAACCAAGTATTTGGTTCAATAAGTTACATATCGAATTAAAATACAAGCAGTCTATGTTTGAGAGCAGCAGTTCTTTGTTTTGTTTTTTTGTTTTTTTGTATGCAGTCACAAAATCATTGACCCTTTTCTTAGGCGAAATAACAAGTGGTCACAGGAGACACATTGGGACACATTAATCCTAGGTGTAAATGGTAATGTGTCTCACCTGACCACTCACATGAGACAGGTGGACCAAAGCTATGGCTCTTACTAAGTATATACATAACAGCAGATAATTAACACAAGTCGCTGAGAAAGAAAACAATACTGAAACACAGAGGGGGAGAGCATATGAGTAAAGAGAGTTTAGCAATCTGTACATTTGTAAACATCTCATCACTCCCAAAGCAAAACAAAACATCCAAGTAAATGCACTCGAGCAATACCCTTAAGACCAAATAAATATAGGTAGTTCAGTCTGTTGAGGATATTGCAGGAGAGAGATGAGAGAAATAAACAATGTATTATTATTATTATTATTATCATTATTATCATCAAAACTAATTCCATAACTACAGCTGTTCGTTGAGATGGCTGAATCAATTGCATGGTCCCTTATGCTTTAACATTGCTACAAACAGAAAATTCAGTGTCTCTTACTTCTCAGCAGATATGTGATATTACACAAAAGAGAGTAAATCAAATGTCAAGTTGTGAATTAAATTAAAATTCCTGCATTAAAAAAAAGCATTTAGTTCTAAGTAGTCTAAATCTGATAATTGGCCGTGAATGTGAGAAAAGGCAAACTCGCATCAACTGGTCTCAGAGGGTGGTTCACATGGCAGACAGCAGAAGTTAAAAATACCACTAAAGGTGTGGGCTTTTATCTGGTAAAATATACAATAGTGACCTTTCAACATCAAATTGGAAGGAAAAAATAGCAGTAATAGAAACCGGATAAAAACTAAGAGATATAAGAACTGTATAGCGGAGGAAAGTAGTCAAAAGTCAAAAATCATTTAAGATTTTAAAGTTGGTATCAACAGAAGCCGCACTAAGATACTGGATTTTAATAACACCAATCTTCAAAGGTGATCAGCAGATCTAGAGACATTTACATTTCAAAAGGATAAAGATTGCTTTCATTTTTGATGTTTTTCACGAAGGTGACTTTCTGTATCTATATCTTTTAAAAGCGTTTTTTAAAGAGTTTATATATCAGTGTATTTGACACTGCGTGCTGTCGTTCCATTTTAAGTCTTTCTGCTCTGTTTTTAACTTTTTAATTCCTTTGTTTTACCTGGTAGAGGGTCATTTTATGATATTGCTTTCAAGTCTCAAAAGTTAATTCTTTACAGAATTACGCAGAATTAAACTTATGTTGTTGTCAGTAAAAACCTCACAATAATTCTATAATTCAGGGGAGGACATTATATGGTTCCTTTATGAAATTCAACAGATGAACAAATAGAAATATGTTGTTTTATAAGAAGATGACCATTTTTCCCCATGCTGAAAAGTGTGGTTATATTCTTAGAAATAGAACAGTGTTCATCCCAATGGCACTGATCATATAAACCAGCCTGTCAGAAATCTGTGGATTAACTCTCCATAACTGTTAGACAAATGCCTAGATGGACAGCGAGACTTAGGAAGATAGATGGACAGAACAGACCATAATATATATAGTTACTCAAGCCAGGACAAGCAAGTTCCCATTAGCTGAATCACCTGAGGTTCTCAGTGGGATTTGGGGAGAATTAATTTGCATAGGTTAATATCCAGCAACTCTGGAAATTACACTTGAAAGGATAATTACTTAATTTCCCTCATCCATCCCTCCTCGAATCTTTTTTCCGCTCATCACAGGTTATGTAAATCAAGCCATCAACTGGTGCTGCAGTAGTCAGTGTTTAGACAGACTGTGTAACGTAGGCCTGACTTAACTCTTTACTCGACAGCTCGTTCAGTCACTGAACAGCCATATTGATTTACATTTATACTTGAATTCCCCTCTCCCACACCCTTTGTGTCATTAGCATAGGGAGAGCAATTCAGTTCAACTCCAGGTAATTTCCGCAATAACAGGAGTCATTAAATATGCCTTGGGCAAGCGCTTGCTTCGTTTTTATTCAATTGTGAACAGAATTAATCTAAAGACCTCTCATAAATACAGAATTAAAAATGCTTATTTCCAGCCTTTAGATATGATTAATTAAAAGACAGAGACAGACAAAACACACACACACACATAAACACAATTTCACAAGAATAACAGATGTCACTTACAAATTAGCACCTTATGCTTCATAAACACATACTGTACGTCTGCAGGCGTTTTACTTTTGCTAAATATTCTCCACATTCCCTCCCACACACACAGAGACATCTTTGGACCGAACTTTGAAATCGTGTATCATTAGACATTTGAAAGCAAACAACGTACACTGTTTGCTGAATGTTTTGTGTTGACCATTAAAGTAGAATATCTATGGAAAGTACAAATGCACTGTAGGTTTTTATGTGGAAATTATAATGTATTTGATATTCAGCTTGATGGTCAATAAAATAAATGAATAAATAAATAAATAAAAATCTATCATGTATAAAATCTGATATAAAGTTCTTCATAATGTGCAGAAGTAATAACATTGTTTGCATTTATAGGTTCATGGTCAAGATAAAGGGTAGGTATATCTTAAATAAAGCTTTTGATTATTGTCTGCATAAAACCATACATTTTAGCTGTCAGTTGTGATAAAGTTTGTACATCAAAAAGAAAAAGAAAAAAAATTAAACTTAAAAAAATTGAACTATAAACTCTCAGAACATCTTTCTTCCATTTCAAAAGTACTCCCCCAATTCAAGGAAATTGAACAAAGACATTCTGCCACTGTGATTTCCTGAAAGCAACCGTTTCCCCTCAATGATGGTGTAATTTTGAAAATAACAAGAGAAAAAGATCAGAGAATTTAGCTTTCAGTTTTATGAGAACAGACTTTATCCTGAGTCTACGAAGAAGAAGAAAAAAGACGGAGCAATGCCTCATCCTGTCATATGCATAAACGGACACACAGTACACATATAAACACAAATGTTCATGATATCACGTGTTGTGTAAATATTTGACTGCAGTCGCAGTCCTCACTCTGTCATTACACAGGCAAAGCATCACCCTCCCTCAGATCCCCGTCCTCACAACATCTTTCAAAACAGCTTTCACATACTTGATGCCAAATCCAACAAAAACACTGTAAACACAACCCCGTTCATTATCATCTCATTCCTATACTTTAAGTTTTTCTCATCTAGCTCATTGTTTGGGATGCATATATTCTCCGGCTGCGGACCCCCATGGTGTATTGGGTCACAGCGTGTCTTTAGCTCAGCGGGGGGATGTAGGTAATGAACACAGATGCTGTCAGTTCACTGTAATTAGCTGTATGAGCAGGAATTGGAGAGCTGCAAGCAGGTGGCACCACCCAAAGAGCTCATCAGAAATCAACACTGAGAGTTTTGCTCAAGTTGAAATTTAAAATACTTCAAGGTTACATGTTCAAGATGAAGTTTTGAGGAAGATGGCCTTATTGTGGAAGACTGTCAAGTTTTGGTCAATGCAACTCTTCCTTTTTTCTAAAATACACAACATAGAGTTGGATTTCTGTATAAATTGCTATAAAATTTGCTCTGGTCTTCTACAATAGATAATCTTCCACAAATGGAAAAAGCATGCGAGCCCCTGGATATATTTACTAACTGGTTGACCACCACTCGGCAGTAATAACCTCCATCAAAACATTTTTGTAATTGAGGATCATTCAGACTGGAGGAATTGTACACCATTTTTCTGCACAAAGCTGTTTTAGTTCAGCATTTTTCGTGACATGCCTAGTGTACTGTAATTTGTTCTCCTGAGGTCAAGCCAAAGCCATGACATCGGGGATAATATAAGATTTCTGAGTCTTTACTTGACACTCTAGAGCTCTTCTGAACATCTTGGTGCATCTGTGCTTTGAAGTTGCAGCCATCTTTGCATCTTTGATCAAAGATTGGTACACAGTTTGAAAACCATTGTGCTAAACAAATGTGCATACACTCTTGAAAATAAAGGTTCTTTATTGGGATCCAAGGTTTAACAAATGGTTAAAAAAATGCTTACTGCAAGGTTCTTTGAGGAACCAAAAGAGGTTCTTCTATGGCATTGCTTTTATTTTTAAGAGTATAATTCTACAAACATTATTTCTGCAATTTAACAATTAGAGACCAAAAACCAGACAGATTTTCAGTATCCACTGGATCTGAATCTGGGCTGCTCTCCCATTCCATAAGAGCCATAAGGTTGTGGTTAAATTAAGTGGGAAACCTGTTAATCTGAAGAGCTGATTTAGCTTTTCAACTTAATATGCAGTGAAATCTCCATTTGCACCACATTTTAGTTTTTCTGTTACTGGCTACAAAAACTACGATTATTTTGTCAGTGTGCATCTAATTGTGTAAATCCCACAGCTGATTTTATCCAATGCAGAGATGTTTGTTTTCGCAGCATGAGGTATAGATCTCTTGTCAAGCGGTCACATCAGCATCAGTCACCTGCCAACTGTTGTTTTGTTTCACACAGCTTCCGTCTGAGTCATGTCACCTCCCTCAATACACTGATTACTGTCCATGTATTGGCACATGCTAAACAATTTTTAGTTTACAAAGAGGACACGGGGCAGGACCTGGGATTGTCAGGGGCAAATTTATCACATCAATTCATATGCTAATAAACAGTCTCTGTTTTCTGGCTTCTGTGGGAATAAAGAAGAGGAAAAGGGCCCAACAAAGAAACAGAATATAACGACATCCACAACTTTAATAGTGCTGGCCAAATTGGCAGTTTACACCACAGTTTTGCTCTCAAATATGCTGTGGGTCTGACAGATGAATGCACTAGTGTACCTCACTATACTCAAGAAGGCTGTACAGACAAACCATTGCATTGGCAGCGTCAAACCAATTTCAGAAGTTTATAATTGCGGTGGATATTTCAGTTGTTTAGCGGGAAAAAGGAAGGACAGTTTCTTTTCATTTTAAGCCAATGCGTATTGCAAAGACATATTATTCTGCGTAGAACAACTGTGCATCACTCTGACTGCTTCACTACAGGGATTCCAAGCCACTTTCCCTCCAGTTTCTGCTAAGCAAGCAGACAAACTCCTGAATAATACATTTCCAGGCATCAAATTACCTCCCTGAATGAGAAGAGAATTTTTGCTGTTTCAGTTTGCAAGTTTTATTTTCTTCTTTTTTTTCTTTATCGCGTTTTGGCAATGAGGCCGCGGAGTGTGACAAGCATTATACAGGTTTTTACAGAACACCTGTTGTGCTAATGTGACAATACATACACGTGCCAGCTACTCTATATATATGGTCCGGAATCAAACCAACAGATGCCAATTTGTCATGAGTTTCTAAGTACTTAGTTTGTTTCCAAGAAAAATCTTATTTCAACAAACATTTTGCTAAATTGTTCTATTTGTTTCTAAGTTTCAGCTACTTTTTAAAAATGCATTTCAAAATACAATAAGCAGACTGTGTTATAGTTCAATTTGAAATTCTAAAAAATAATAAAAACTTCAGTGACTCTGTAACGATAAGACCTTTGTAATCATCGGGAAGAAGGAGGCGGGAACCGGCGCACAATCAAAACATTTTAATAATTCAAAAATAAATACAAAACAGCGCACCAGCCCCTCACGGACGACTGGTGCGCACAAAATAAAAAGCAAACATAAAATAATGTCCCAGGCCTGGTCCTCTCTCGTCCTTCACTAGAGTCGCTCCAGTTTTATATCCTTCCATCTCCTACGTGGGACTCGATACCGGCGGTGGGGCGCAGGTGCAGCTCATCTTCAATCACTACACCTGGCCTCACTCCTCGTTCCCACGCCTCTCGGACCCGCCCCACTCGCCACAGACTCTTTCTGCAGTTTACATCATTATGCTTGCAGGTAGTGACAAGTGACATAAATGAGTGATTTAATTATTTAACCAATTTGATGAATAAAATGTATTCATTTAAGAACAAAAGAAGTGACTGGAGTCACTGAATCATTCATTCAACCAATTAAACCATTGATTTAAGAATTAAATAAACCTACTGTGTTGTCAGATTCTGTTCATTTAATGCATAATACATAATGCAATTTTTTTTTTTTTTTTATTACTGACTACACGAGTTCACCTACCTATCCAGTCTACATTAATAATGTTATGTATTTGGTTTGCTATTCTCAAAGGAGGGGCTTTTTCCTCATACTCGGTTCACACTCTGTGGAAACCCCATGTAAGACTGAATGATAATGTTACTCACAAACTTCATTTCTTTTTTATTGAACTGATGAATAAAATTAATCGCACTCACAATTGATCAGTTGGTCTGAATATAAGTATGATTCTGATTTCTTGTAGTCCCCTGAGGCAGAAATCAATTATGTAATATTGATATTTTCCTGTAATCGATGAACGTTATTTCTGCAGTTTATATTCCTGAAATGCACACTGCTTTTTCATTATGGACATACAACATAATGACTCCTGAAACAATGTGAAATATGATTTTTTTGACAGAAGCTGATAATTAAAAATAAAAAATAAAATAAAAAAATAACTTCTTGGAAGTTTAATTGAACACTGCTGCTTGAGATCATTAATTCTAAAGATTCATTGATTAGAGAAACATAGTCTATATCTTTCCTTCTGGTAGCATCAAATTGCTTATTTTTATTCAACCTTTGTTGCCAACTATTTTTTTTTTCTCCAGCCCTCTGTAGCTAACAATAAGACATCAACTAATTATTCCAGAGTCAGCCAGCTAACTAGCAATTTATTTTATTTTATTTATTTATTTTCAGGATGTTACAATTCACTCTAGGATTGAGGATTGGATTAGTATTCTCAGAATGCAAATTCTCGCACACCTTATTTGAGAAACTAACCAATCCATTTCATCCTAATTTTCTCCACTATTTTTTTTCAAACAAAATATGATTTAGAAATGGATGAAAAGGTTGAAACTGAACTGAAGCATACTCTTTAGGTTTAATTAGCCTTTTTTTTCTTTTTTCTTTTTTTAAGAAAGTGCTCAATTAGAAAGAAAGTATATATTATTAGCATAAACTATGATTTTAACAAGCTAAAACATCATTTTAATTTTCATATTTAATATTTAAAGTGAATGTCAGCTATTTGTTATATGAATAATGCAAGGAAATATAATTTACAGCTTAAGAAATTTAAGAAACAAGCAATGCATATGAGAATAAATTTACCCAAAATAAACCTTTCCTAACCTTTTCAAATCGCTATGTCTATAGCTATTTTTGATAAATCCTGTGGTGTGTTTAACAAAAAACAAAATGCATATTTGAAGTCGAGTTTCATGCATTGTTTGATTCTGCTTTAGCACAACGTCCTTCACACTGTCTCCACTTTATAACACACACACTGACGCATCTGTCTTACCTGCTGCTCCCCTATCCCACCCCAGTCCTCTTACAGCTCTCATTCAAGTTCTGACAGCCATGGAGCACGTTTACCACATCAGTGGGACTCCAGATCACTAGGGGCTTTGCCAGCACCGCTATCTCCATAAATTACTTGGATCGTGGGGCACGTAAGCAAGCTTGTTAAAACTGCAAATGAAATAAATGGAATTGAGGGGAAATGAGAACGAGAGAGAGAAAGCAAAAAGAGAGATGGTTTTAGGAAGTGATAGAGTCAATACGAGAAAAGACTTTGAGAGGAGGTTGATGCTGTTACACCCACATGGGAACGTCTCAAGGAAGAGAACGAGATGCTGGTGGAAGAAGAGAGAGAGAGCTATCAAACATCAAAGCTATTCAAATAGTAAAAGGGATGATTGGCAAATGAACGTTTCATGGGTGGGTCCACTGGGATGGATAAAAAGCTCTCGGTCTTCCTGAGGTTATGAAAAGTGGGTGTTATGTCAACGAATGAGACAAATTCACATGGGGCCCGATTCTTGTTGCTCATACACCAAAGTTGGACTTTCTTACAATGATTGTTTCTCGATTTTGAGTGTATTTCAGAGTGAATACTGGCTGATAGATAAGGATTCATGGACCAGCATTTTGAAAGCATTGTCACTGCAGACATTATTTCACTGGGGAGAAATAACTTCCAACATGTATGTATCTAATACCAAGCAAGCATGTCTAATTGGTGAACAGTACTCATTTTGGTAATATGTATAATGGATATAACGCATCATATTGCTGGAATTAGTCAATATTATCGTTCTACTGTGGACACTGTGGTTTTCATCAGTGGCAGATAGGTACAGATGCATCTTGCCAATATCACTTTTTTCTCTTGCTATTCTTTACAGTGAAATAATTAAAATAAAACTGTGTCCCCAATCCTGATGATCAGTTGTGGGTCGTCAAACACTATCACTATCAGAATCACTGACAATTGAGTTTTAATATATTTTTCCATTAATGTGTATTAAATGTACTCCAATAGTCTATTCTCTTAATTCCATAACTTTTCTCTTGGTTGTTGATGCCAGGGCTTCAGAATCAATAGTGTAGGCGTCTGTAGTTTATCACAAATGGCAATTAAACCATTGCTTTAAGCAATCAGATTTCAAGTTGGCAGCACAAGGGCCATCTAGCAGGCTTATGATAGTGTCAACATTTTCCCATCCTTTGATTGGATGGTCAAAGAGCATACTAGTCAAGGCTAGCAACAGCATCACTGTAAACCATTTTTGTTTTCACAGTATTATAAATGTTTCTCGGGTTCCTTACTGTATATGCTGTGTACAGAGAGTTATTGTAGATTTTCAGGGCATTCTGAAAAATATTCACCTTCTGTAAATCTAAATACAATAGTATTAAATGACCATGAAAAACTACCACACACTTCATGCATTGTATTATGATGTCATTTGCAAGCTATAAAGCCATGTTTGAATTTGTGTAAGAATATCTCAGTTTCCCGAGTTGAGCCGTATTAACTGGTCTTTTCTTCAGGCTGCAGTGCCGCTGGCAGAGGCAGAAGATGAGGGTCCTAAGGGTACGTTAAAACATATCTATACGCTTTTCTTCATTGGGTGGACTATATTAGTCTTTTGTTAGGTTAATTCTTCAGCTAGAGAAAACTTTCGTTTCGCAGCTGTGACAGCTTGTTTACTTGTGTTAACTGAGTTTCTTGCTTTAGTAATAGCATTCATTCTCGCTACATGTAATACCTGTCTGTGATGCAATGCCCTGTTATACTACATTTCTGTGAAATATTTATGGTTTCTATAGCCTTGGCATCATTATAATGGTATTAAGAAGTAGATTAATTTATGTAGGACACCAGGTGTGAATGCACGATCTGTTACTGCTGAAGTTATACAGAGACTGATTTTTGATTTGAAACCCACAGGAGCTACAGCTACAGTCTTTTATGATTATTTATATTTAATTTGATCAAAAATACAGCAGTGTTAATATTGTGAAATATTGCCACGATTTAAAATCATTATTTTTATTTGAAATTCATGAAGTTTTTTGACAGCAAATAAAAGGTTGCTCTCTAACTTTTAAAGCAGTTGTATTAGTTCAGGGTTACTTTGTAGAATAATAAAAAGAAGAAAAAAAAAAATCTAAAAGTCTAAAGCTGCCCCTAACAACATGTAGGCAAAGCACAGCTTTACACTCAATCACACAATGGATAAATGTATTCCAGCACTCAGCTGGAAGAGTTGGATTATCATCTCCGGCCAAAACTACAATTTTACGAGATAACCGGGGCGCTGCACAAGATCCCGGGCCCTATGCATAGGCAGCCCTAATGGGCCCTCCACCCTTGAAAATATATATTCCAAACTTTTCAAGGGCCCTCTCTTCCTTTGGGGCCCTGGTAGTCAGTACTGGTTTTACCCCCAGTCCGACGCCGCTGGAGATAACTATATAATGAATTAATAGTCTCTGCATTAAACTGTCACTTCATGAAATCTATTATTTCCCTGCTTCATAAACACCTGCTGTACATGAACAAATGTGCGGACTCCTAATGTTACGGGCCTGCTGTGCAGTTCACTCACTCACTCTCTCTTTCTGAATCGATATGCCTTTAACCGATGTGTATGAGTCACCAGGCAATAGTTGTCTCCTACTGAAGTCGGCTGGAAATAAGTCAAGAAAGAGCAAGCGTACCAACAGAGAGTTTAACGTGTCATTTTTCATGGTTGCTATTAAGCCAGAGGTCCTGAACTCCAAATTCACAAAAACAACAAGTTATTCTCTTTTGTTAAATTGAGTCAATTTCGACTGCTTAGCAGATGGCCTCACTGGATATCTATTGATTTCTTTTTTTTTTTACTGTGAATTTATTGTATTTTTTTAATGGATGTATATTAAGTCTTTGCTTTTAGACTGCTGTAGAAACAGAGCAATGCTATTAACTGAAGAGCACAGACAAGAGATATAGTTCTCCATGGTAAAATGCTTTGGTTTTATTCGACAGACTACTAATACCCCTAATGCTGTATAATCCAAGACTAACTGAAGGTACGGCGCGCTCAGAACATGTCGCTGATAACAGACTGGTCAAAACTGTACATCTGGGTGTTAAAGAATCTTGCAAAACAATGTCCACTATCAGTAGATGCCAGAAAACAGGACTTAGACTGGCTTGCCATGTATGAAGCAATTTCAAAAGAGGAGAAAAAATGGAGAGGGGGGGGGGTGAAAAGAGTGAAAAGAACGAGTTGTATTATAGCATAAATTGAGGGAATCTCTCTCCTTCTTCTTACTCAGAAGATAAAACTCCAGTCACAGCACTAATCTTTTGGTAATTTACACAAAAACTTTTACCGGCATGTCTCTCATGGCGCGATTAGCAGAGGGATTTATTTTGTATTCGCCGCCACTGGAATTAATATCTAAATCTGGCGGAACCAGTTGTGTCAGTTTGAGCCGATAAAGGGAAATATGTCTCCGCTAGATTGCTTGCTTTCCCTCCCTGCCTCCCTCTCGCTCTCTCTCTCTCTCTCTCTCTCTCTCTCTCTCACACACACACACACACACACACACACACACACACACACACACACACACACACACACACACACATACCCCCTCCCATTCAATTTCCCCTGTTCATTTTGTTTTTCTCTTTCCCACTAGTATAATGATTTACATTTATTAGACAGTTCATGGCTGTTGTATCTGTCTATGTTTCTTTTAAGGGCTGCATTTTACGTCAAAGCCTCAGCAAATCTCATTCACGGCACCTGTTTGCATCAGTGCCAGTAAATGGCTTTCCCCATTTTCGTTCAGATGTTTTGAGAAAATACACACTTAACTCAGGCAGTTTGGACGAGCAGCAGATGAGGCTTTCCATTTCGAAGAACACAATTTTACTATTCAGTATAGAAGCTCGAGCACTGATACCTATAAGAAGATCTGTTGTTCCTTTCACCGTGCGCTATTAGTATACTATTCTGATACAAGTCTGACAAACAAAATATTCTGTGGATTATGTGTGTACCATTGGTCAATCACCATTGCACTTTGCGGTCGGGGTGTAACGATAGCAGCAAATGATCTTTTCGTCCATACACTGACATACAATGAATCTGGTTATTAAAAAGGGCAGGGGTTCATTTTATTGGATGTTGATTGGATGGAAGCAGATCTGAATATGAGATAAATCTATTATATTTTATTGAAAAATTACAAGGTCAAAAAAAAACCTGACAAATGAATCATTCATAATATCAATAAAAATTAAATAGATAAGGTGAATTTTCACTTAATACCAACTTTAAATATTTGATGTTAAATGATAATCAGTAAACTGTTTATTAGACTGACCCTGCAAACCATTATCTAAGAAAGTACCTCTTGTATTACTTGTATTTATCCTCATATGATAAAGTACTTTAAACTTTAATAAATATGTCATGCCTATTAATTTATTAATTCATTTATGTATCTAAGTAGCTGTGTAGTAAGCATGATATAGTACAGTCATCCAGTCCTTATACAAAAAAAAAAAAACACTCTACATGGGCTTGATTTGCAACCTGTTGATTGTGGTATTCTGCTATTTTTATGTAAGCATGATAATTACCTCCCATTGCAAAAATCTGTACAAAATTATTCTGGTTGAAAGCATTTAAAATCCATATTATGGAGAGCACTTTTTCAACAGGTGTCTCGCCGAGGTCGGTTTCCTTTGCTTACCTCAAAGACTTCCCCTCAATGCTCACGTCCACAAGGAGCCCTCTCATGGTTCCAGCCAGTGCCCAGAATCAGCAGGATGGCTGCTGCTCTCTCTTCCCTATCACTGTGCTCTGAGCTGGGAAAGAGAACCAGGGAGGTGGGCCAACAGCAGGATGAATCACCCCCGGGTAACAGAGGGAAAAGTGGGTTGCATAATGATAGGGATGTGTGTGAGAGCCGTTGAATTTCAAAATGTGATACTGCGAGTGACCACCGTTGCAGACAAATGACGACATGAATATTTTTTCAGCCACGTTTATTTGAAATGACTGTATCACTCAGTGGCTTTCATTAAAATCTCATTCCAGCTTGCGCACGGGAGAAGCCGAACTGAATATCTGGATTTACTTGAGGGAGTACAGTTACATATTCCTGGCATCCGGCCGGGGACCTATTTCCATAGACTCCACATCAGCCGCCCTATAAACAATGCTGGACACATTAATGTTTAATGCAAAAAAAAAAGTTCAGTTCTATTTTAGTGCACACAACCAGAGCAGAGAGACCGGTCTAAGCTGCTTGTGCTTTTAGACACAGCATAACAAATTTGCTCACACCTCTGTAAAAACAGCTCAGGAGACTCTATTTACTAACTAAGCACTGAAGCCGAAATGATGTATCTGTGAAACATAGCATTTAGCAGTTATCATTCACTGAGTGTAAGCTCTGTCCCACCAGTAGAGATTTTTTTTCTTATAATCAAGAAAAATGAAAGAGAAAGTGAAATGCAAGAAAGTACTGCCTCCTGGGGAATACAGATCTGCTGAGTCTATTTTTCATTTGAAGTAATATTTAAAAACCGTTTTACAGATTTGCATTTACAGATATCTGGTAGTAGGTTGTTAGTAAATTTATTGCATTGCTTTTTGTCTATTTTAATTAGTGTTACAGTCTGTATTTTATGTACTATGAAGACAATTGTGCTATACTACTTAAAAGGTTAATAATATACAAATACGAAAACACATTTTATGATATATTGTATATGTTGTATATTATTAATATAATTGTAATAATTATATTAATAATATACTGTATTTGTGATATATATATATATATATATATATATATATATATATATATATATATATATATATATATATATATATATATATTTATATATATATATATATATATATATATATATATATATATATATAAAACATTTTATTTTTTTTATTTATTTTTTGGCTACCTTGTTAATGGACAAAATACATTTTTGAACAAATCAGTTGGAACAGAATTTGGAATAAAAAAATTAATTTTACATGTTATTTACCATCATTGCAATGTATCAATGAACATATCTGTATTAGACTGACTTTAAAGTGACTAATAAAATAGCAATGGTATCAAAAGCATATGAAAAAGAGGCCTTTATATAAGGAAAAGAAACCTATTGCCTGTGGGATGACTCAAGCTAAAATGTTCTTTCCTGGACGTCACTATACAAAACATCTTTATGTCCGAGGAATTCTCAGATGGAATGAATCAGGCAGCTATTTAAATGTTCTTTTCTTTGTGGATGGCTAGATTATATGAACCTGCTGCACTTTATCTCTCATTATATCTCCACAAATAGAAAAAGAAAAGAATGGGCGTCAAGAAGAGTTAAGAAGTTGACAATGCTTCATAATTACTATGCATGAGGAACAAAACACAATTCAAAAAATAGTACCTTTAAACATAGCACCAGGTTTTACATAAATGCCAAAAGGCATTGGTTCTCCCATGTTGTGTCACCTATCACTATAACACAAGTTTGAATATGGTACTGCATTTATGAGATACTGTAGAATACAATATTTTAATGAAATGCTATTGTGGTATAATGATTATCAAGGACAAAATAAAAGGAATAATCATTTTAGCAGTATATTCGTCTTTATTTGTGTTTTTATAATAATAATAAGAAGAAGAAGAAGAAGAAGAATCACAACTTTAACTGTACAAAAAAGAACTTTTAAGAACTGTTAATCGGCACTTCCTGTAGACTGGGTGTCTAACATCCCACCTTTTTCAAACCAGAAAAACTCCCAGACTGCCAAGCTAACTTTTTTAGATGCAGTTAGAGTGTCTTGCTTTTGCCTGTCATCTCCTCCAACATGATTTTGTGCAGCAGAAATAGTGACTGCACAGCCTGGCTGTATCCAAATTTGGATACTGTTCTACAATGTAGTAAACAAAAAAAGTATGCGAATTGAGAAGTATGTACAAATTCGCAGTATTCATTAAACAACATCTTTGATTTGATTCAGCCACATTGTATTTATAATATACACATTAATCCTACATAAAACATCCTTTTTACTGTTTGAGAAGTGATTACCTAATGTTACTTATTGTTGTTATTAATTTCACAATAATTTGAGAGAAGTTGAGAGAATATGCAAAAATTCAGACCCACCCAGAAGGAACTAAGGTGTAGGGCTAAGGGGTAGGGAAGGGCTAAGGGGTAGAATTGGTAGAATTGATATTGGGCCTTAGGCTACATAATAAATAATAGTTTAAAAAACAAATAATAAAATTGTCAAAAATGGAAACATCTGGATTCTTGTAGAATGAGAGAGGCTCATGAGTGCAATGCCATTTCAGCTTTGATGTTTGTGTGCTGTTTATAGCTAATTAATACCACTAGCTTTAGAATTTTATAGCTGCTTATTTTGTCATTCTTTGTCCATATTATCTTTAGATATAAAGGATTTGTTGAGGACAGAAATTAATAAGATAAATAATTTTCATGCTTGTAAAGATGTCCTTATATTTACTGGTATATATATATATATATATATATATATATATATATGTGTGTGTGTGTGTGTGTGTGTGTGTGTGTGTGTGTGTGTGTGTGTGTGTGTGTGTGTGCATGTGTGTGTGTGTGTCTCTGTGTGTGTGTGTTTGTGTGTGTGCGTGTGTGTGTGTGTGTGTGTGTGTGTGTGTGTGTGTGTGTGTGTGTGTGTGTGTGCGCGTGTGCGCGTGTTTGTGTGTGTGTGTGTGTGTGTGTGTGTGTGTGTGTGTGTGTGCTCGCGCTCTTGTTTTTGTGACATATCAGGACACAACTCTGTATAATGACATGGGTGACACAGGTATTACAAGGAGAGGGTGACTTATGAGGACATAACCCATGTCCCCATTTTTCAAAACGCTTATAATTCATACACAATGAGTTTGTTTGAGAAAGTAAAAATGCACAAAGTTTCCTGTGAGGGTTAGGGTTAGGTGTAGGGTTGGTGAAGGGTGATAGAATATACAGTTTGTACAGTATAAAAACCATTATGCCTATGGGATGTCCCCACTTTTCACAAAAACAAACATGTGACTGTTTGCAGTTAAAAAGTTAATGGGTGTTTTTGGTAAGATCAATTTCTCTTTCATGAGATTTACTTCCTCTTTTTGGTCAGGTTTTGTTTCTCCTTGTTGTAAACTCTATGGGCAAGGCTAGTGTATTTAGGGTCATGATATTCAAATGACAATTGTTTTCAGCAGCCAAATTTATTAACGTGTAATCATTTGTAAAATGAGTTTGATGGCATACGAATGTTTCATAAATCACAGGTGAAGTCTGTCTCAAGTTGATTTGACTATATCAGATTGATAAATGAGGCCAAATATGCGTCTTAACAATCTTTCTTTTTTCCATTTTACGATGGGTGGCAACCAAACCATTAACCAACCAATCTACTATATTGGAGTTTCAACAAGACTTACTGGTGCTGGATGAAGGCTGATTTATACTCGCCTCGTACGCAAGTTTAAATGGGTGGATGCAACAAATATGCCATCTTCTCAAACACCATCGATAACGAGAACTCAGCATCCACTCTCGTCTCTCATCCTGTAAACTCTTCTTCTGTATTTGTTTACACAGGTTTACGAAACGGCACCACCACTCTTGCCTTTTTGTGCAACAGCAGCTGCTCCGGTCACATGATCCTAGCTCAAATCTTATTGGAAGGCCCATTTTCGGTGTGCAAATGTCCGCAGACTATGTGGATGCATCCATAAAAATCTATTGTTTTATTCCAGTGCATCACCACGTCCAATATTCATTCAGATTTTTCACGATCAATCTGGAAGGGACTTAAAAGCCTTGTCCATTTGGGGAGGTGCGTGTGCAGTCAGTGGAGGCTCTAGGTGCAGGCAAAAGTATAAATCCTGCTTCATTTACATATATTTCTTATGTATAGTGATAATATTAAATTTTTCAAACAGTTATCATCAGTACCATTATATTGTTACACCCCTTTTTACAATATGTAATATTGGTCTTGGGTGTCCCCAGATCGAAATACCCCACAAATAATTTGTTATAACATCTGGAAAATGTCACTTTTGGGTTTGTCTTAAAAAAAAAAAAGTTTTGGTGTTTTGGTGTGTATCACTTTAAATGAAAATGAGTGCACGCTGATAAATTAAAATTCTTTGATTATGTACACACACAAATAAAACCTTAGCTAAGCTCTATATATAATGACATGACATTCACAAAGCAGTGTGAAGTTAAATTATTTGCACAGAAATAAAACGTATTTAGTTCGATTTTGTGGTGCATTGCCTTGAAAAGTTAAAGTAATCCACTGTGTCCTAAGTGTTTTAGATGCTGGGAGAAAATGAAGACTCTTATGTTAAATCTAACATCCAAACACAGAACACCAGGATTGCTTACGAGACAGTGCTGACACTACGGCTGCTCGAGTGCAAAGAAAATGGAGGACAGCATACAACCAAACAACCCACTGAGGGCAGAAGCTTTAGCAATACAGGACTGTCAGTCAGCTCATGTGGGCGGGGCATAAACAATGTGAAGTCAAATTGCTTAGAGAATTGAAACCACATGCCAAGTGAGACTGATTTGGTTTAATGGGGATTAAAAAATAAGGAGTGGGTGGATTTTTATCATTGTAGGGTAGTTGTGTTCACACACTGCCAGCGCTCATTTATGTCCAAACACCATGTAGAAGTGGATTTTGCTTAATAGGTGCCCTTTAACTCACAACAGAAAAAAATCCTGCTGTATGACACATACAGAAGACTTGGAATATGGCCCACATGTCCTATGGGCCACTTTTGCGATCTGCTTTTTATGGTGATACTGTGTCATTTTTGTAACACGACCTGATTTTCTTACACTTACATTGTATAAAAAAAGGCAGGCTAAAAAGAAAGTTTAGAAAGAAATTTCGGCAAACTGTTGCTTCAATAAAGTGACTGCAAATATAGTAATTAGTGATTGAGCTTTTTTAGTATTGCCAAACCTGTTGTTTCCAGGTGAGACAAATGGGAAATAAGAGATGATTATAGTTTCCGTCAACATCTTTTTTAATATACCTTTCACTTATACATATATGTTACACCCTCACTAATCCAAATTATGAAAGTCAGACTGATCTTCACCTTGATTCCCCAGGGAGCTGCTCAGTATTTCTGTGGTATCAGCATCTGCATCCCTACTGTCATACTAATATTTTATTTGACTATAAATGTAACTTAAAAAGCACCATCATCAGCAGTGTTCATCAGCACAAAGCCACTTACTTCATCAACGCTGCCGAAACCTTCTTCTGATTTCACATAACCTTCACTCGAAAATATCTGTTACACGGTTTACAAGGTGTCTGTGCTGTTAGTGAATGTCCTTTATAAGCCGTATCTGGAGCAGGTTTCCCTGAAGGTCCATCAACGATCATGTTTTATTCAGCCTGAACAGCGGAGGGAATAGTTAAGCTAGCTGTCTATTTTACAGCAAGAATCAATGAGCATTACTGAGGGCAGCTGTCCTTCCCACCTTTCTCTTTCTGACAAAATAGCAATGAACAGAAATCATCTCACTTATACGTGCACGAGCGTTTCCCTGCACATTGGGCAAACACAAACACATGGAAGTCCTAGCCCTTTCTGTCAGTGTGTGGGAGAACAGGGGAATCAAAGCAACAGAGTCCATCTGGTGGAGGTTTAAATCTACCTGGAACAAACAAATACATACAAACACAATGTGTGACTGCTTTCCATTCATGCTCCTCTGATTAAAGTAGCTGTTCTAGCAGTAACATTCACACCAAAATGGGCAAACTGATACCGATATCTGTGTTCATCTAAAGAAAGCAAAATCAAATTACCGTTATGCCAACACACAAAGACGATAATTCTTCATCTGCATACATATCCACAAACATGCTGTGATATACAACCCCTCATTTTGCTGCAACGCTCGCTTTATATCTTATCTGCAAAGAACAATGAAAGTGTGTTTGCTGCACCAGCAGGATCAAGCCGGACTTCGCCGCCTGTAACCTTCATACTATGGTACAATACAGACCCCTACTGGATAGAGAAGGATACAAAACAAGGATCTGGTTTTGTTGAGAAAAACCCCACAAATCCTGCCTGATTGGGTTTACTTAGTGTATGGGCTATACTATATTCATTTATTTTACCTCATAACCTCACATTTTACCCCACTGCAAATATTAGATTATATCTTGACCTGAAAACACTCATACATCCTTGCATTATCTACAGCTCAAAATATTAACGTTCTTGACCTTAGTTGATTATTTCTCACTCAAATTTGCATTTGTTCATTAATATGCACATATTGTCTAAATTAAACATGAGCTCCCTGCTGATTTCCTAGGCTGGTGCTTGCTCTCCTTCCGCCACTTTTCGACTCCCTCATTAACATGGAGTTCAGCTAAATGGACAGAATGATTCTCAACCTCCTCCTTTTCCCCTCCATTTAAGAAAATCTCTTTCCTCTCTGTGTGCCCTGAGGTTTTATCGCTTTCCCCTTCTCTTCTCTTTTCTTCTCTCTCTCTCTCTCTTTCTCTGCCCGCAGGTCCCTTCAGTAGATTAAGTTCAGCGTGGCTGTGAGACAGAGCGTTGCTGATTCAGCCATATTCTTTCAAATGACCCAAATCCTCTCTCGCACACTGGAAGAACCTCATTCGTTCGCAGATGACTCTCTTGCTTGCTCAACCTCTTTCGCCTTCTGTTATTCCCCTGCTCTTCTGATCTTAGTACTTTAAGCAGTATACATTTCTCTCTCTCTGCTGCTATTCACTGTCATTTCTCCTCCCAGACAGAAAACATTAATAATAACAGACATTTAATAGACTTCATGCATAATTATAACAGTAATTTCTAATAGAGAAGCTCATCACTCAGGACGTGGAGAGATCATGTGTGCAAAACATCAGAAATTGAGTACAAATTATGTTTCCTTACACATTTTATACTGCTGATCTAAAATAGAGATGTACTGTATATAGATCAGTGGTACAGACCCGTTTTGCATTCTGTGATTACACATTATGTATGTCACAAGTGCCATTTCTCTCTCTTTTATTTTATTTATTTATTTATTTTTAAGTCGTAAAAAAAAAAACACTGGAGAGAAATGAAGACTTCTCCAAGTCTATTGTCTTCTATGTACGTCTGTGGATTGTAAAATTGTTATACTTGTATAGCGATTATTAAGAAAGAAAGCATTAAATATTTCAAAACTGTATGTACAGTAAATACATTTAGAATGCTACAAAATATGATTTCTTAATTTGATTTAAATATGATTTCTTTGCATAGTGTCAATTATGCATTTAAAATAAGTTTTAGGATGTGTGCAGACCTTCTCTTTTGCGTGTGTAACTTTCACCAGCTTGCTCCCTTGATGCCCACCCTCAGTTCCCTCTAAATGCAGATGCTGGCTTGCTCAACAAAACCCAGCATTACAATTTGCATAATTACAGCCAATCAGAGACTAGGCTGCTAAATTCTGATTGGCTGCCTTGAAAACCAATCACAACATTCCTTGCATTACTGATGAAAGCAGAAGAAGATAAATACAGTGCATGCATAATTACTATGCAAGTTGATATTCTGATTACATTTGTTTCCAAGCACATTTTACCAATATAGTGAATAATATAATGTTTTTGAACCAAACTATAGTAACTGGAATTAATTTGTTGTGGTAATTCTATAGTTTCTGTGGTAATATAACAACTATAGTAATATAAAAAATTACTCTAGCGAATACTGTAACGTTTTCTACAACTATAGGGTATATTACTATAATATATATACTACAATACACTACAGTTTACTGTAGTAAAAACTAAATACTGTACTGTAATATACTATATAAATAGTATACTACAGTATTTATTACAGTTTATCAGTTCTCTGTAGTTAATAATAAGTATGCTGTTGTATTTACTATATTATAAACAGTATAATACACTTTACTATAGTATGGTTCAAAAACTACTATAATATATATTAACTATAAATTACTATAGTATTTTTTCCATGTGGAAGGTATTGCCTTTTTTCATGTCTTATGTGTATTGATTTTATCAGACGATGACTCAATTATAAATCATCATTTTTGTGCAGATTAACATCTTTAAAGGGAGAGCTGGTAAGTCTTAAAGGGCCTTACTATTTCATATTCATCCCGTTCTTTTACAACCAGAAACAGTCAAATATATGAATGAAAACTGTTTTATTGAGAATTTGGCTGCATTAAAATACAGTATGAGCACAGAGAGGCAAATATAAAAGGCAATACGACACAATGACATCATGAATATGTACTTAATGTCATCTAGCGACATTTAGCAACTTTTCAAGCTGGCTTTAGCTGCTTTCCATTGAAAGAAGTTGGCAACACTGAGTGGACATGGTGGTGGGGGAAGAGGGGAGATAGACAGCACAGACAGCTTCAGTTTCAGACAGTTTCATTTCGCTCCCATCAAGTTAAAAACACAAATAAATGCATAGCCATTTGCACTCTGCATCGGAAACATATATATGAACACGCTGTTGCACCTCTGATAACTTTTAAGGCTTATTCTGCTGCTTTTATAAAAGCCTTTTGACGGGTTGTGTCACGTAGCTGTAAAAATGGTTACACTCATGAATGAATTGTGTTTGTGCCGAAATCTTATTACAATAAAAAAAAACACTCTCCTTCGATCCATGAGTGTTTCATGTCTTGCAGCCTGAAGCATCTGTCATAGCAAATCAACACATGTTGTTGTGAATAATTAAGTGAAGAATCTTTTCATAGGATAAGAACATGTCCACACCGGGAGGAAAACAATCTAATGCTCTCCATTGACTTTCTATTGCGGGAAGCTGCCTCCTTGTCATTTCTGACATGTAACAAAAGACAGAGCAATGCCTGAAAGCTGCTATGTGACAAGCTCTACAGAAAACAGAACTACGTAAGCTGTTGACCACCCAAAAAAAAAAAAGAGCGTTTAGGACACAAATCATATTTTGTGTCATATATACGTGGGTCCACTGCTCAGTAAGTATGCTCAAACGGCTCGCAACCCTCCCTCCCTACCCATTATAAGCATGAGCATATTACCATGCACCTTCTGGTGGTCATCTTATTTGTTTCAGACCATTAATGCTTTCAAGTCCCGGTTGGCATGGACCTCACTGCTGAGAGACACTCATCCTCATAACCAAGCTACAGGATAGACGTTCCACTGCCACATCTACTAGATTACCACTGTTCGCTTTTAAAGACATTATTAATTGTCTTAATTGTCATGTATTTCCAAGCAGATGGTTCCGGAGGGTTAATGTTTAAGTTATATATCCAGCACCCGGGGAGCAACTGGGGGATCAGTGCCTTGCTCAAGATCACTTCAGCCATGAATATTGAGGGTGTAAGAGAGTGCTGTTCATTAACTCCCTCCCCACCTACAACTCCTGCCAGCACCGAGACTCGAACCTTCGGGTTACAAGTCCAACTATCTAACACTAGGCCACAGCTTCCCAAAAAAATAATGACTGGTCTAAATAAATAATGAATGGTCTTGTCGCTGATTACGTCTACCTCCAGTGGGCGCAGTTCTCAGAGTAATATAGGGGTTTCATGACCCTTTAATGTAAAGTCTGTAATATATGTTGGTTAAAATTTCTCAATTGTAGTGTGAAACTACACTGTTTTTACCCTGTCAACACGCTGTTTTATTACATTACACTTTAAATGCAAATGAGCTCTGCTGACCCCACCCCTCTCTTCCACGACCCTCTCTGAGAGACGGTAAACTTTAGACGCATCCATCGTAAAACTTGCTAACTAGCACATTATTAGGAAAGGCAATTTGCAAAGATTCTTAAAAAAAAACTTACAATCACTTCTTCTTGAGGTGAAGCTGGATCACGAATGATTTACGCAAACATAGATGCATTTAAGTAGATCAGGGCACATTCCCTCTGCACTGTGTCTTTAGTTGCTCACATCTCCAAATAAATGCCAACTGCTAGGTTCATTATTACATCCAACAACAGAACACCTCGATCGCTTAGAAGTCATTCTTGTCTACATTTGCTCCGGCTGTGAAATAATGGCACTGATGACAGCTCACACAGGGCGGGTCTAAGATAAGATGTCTGTTCTGAAACGCTACTGTCAATCAAACAATCATTGGAGGGGCCTGTCTGTGTGATGTCACAAAGACAGGCATATGAGATCGGCTTGATTGAGAAAGGGGAAGTCATTTAATGAGATAAAAAAATATAAGAAAACACTGGATGGATCTTTATCATATGGTGGTTATGTATACACACTACCACACACATTTCAGTTTAAACAGCTTGTAAAAGTGCATGTCACATCTGATATTAAAACATAATAATAGCCTATTTCACAATTTTTACTGCATTTCTGATCAAATAAGTGCCGTACATTTATAGTGTACATCAAAGTTTACACACCAAACCCAGAAATAGTGAAAGTGTTCATTGTTTGGGATTTGGGTCAAATAAACTGAGGTGATAGATTCCCAATATGATGTTCTTGGCATCACTACTAGAATGATTGATAATGTTCAAATCATTTTCTGATACTCCAAATCAGGGCTGTGTGATTGTGGTTGATCTTTTATTTTGTTTTTGACGTATTCAGCCATAAGTATACATCAACACTGCTTCCTTTTGCTTCTATGAGTGATGTTCCCGTCCAAATTGGACTTCATTAAACCAACACAAACACAGCTGAAATCCACTACTGTCATTCCCCTGCTGTGCTTGGGAGAGCTGCTCTTAACTTTTATTCAGCCACATTGGGATTGCCAACCCACTACTGGCACCATGGGGTAGACCAAAACCCACAAACAATACCGGCCTCATAAGCGTCAAAGATCATTGGTTTATGACAAACTACTTGCATGCAGACTCTGAGCAAACCACGGGTAGCCAAACAAAAGAACATCCAGCATTTGGCCCCTCTGCTCATTGGCCTCTGAATGTGTATTGACTACTTGTGAATGTAAGCGGGACGCCAAGAGCTTTGGGTCATGGACTGTAAACATGGATGAGCCCACCATGACTTCGAGACAGTTTTAAAAGTTTACTTTTCTCAATGAGCCATTCTATCCACTGAGTAATGATTGTTTTCATCGTCTGCTTGAAAGCGCATTGTGTCTGCTTTTAGGGAGTTGCCTTTGAATATGTGGATATTTGTATTAAAGGAATGGTTTAAAATGAAAATGTACTCACCCTTTTCTGTCTTCTATGGAATACAATAGGATAATTATGAACGATGTACTAATGCAATGAATTGAGGCTGTAGTTTTCAAACTTCAAAAAGGATAAAGTGATAAAGGACAAAAGTGGTTTATATGACTCATGTTCTGTTCTCAAAATCCACTGAAGCCAAAGGATTGCTATGTCTGAGTAAAGGACTAAAATTCTTTATTAATTGATAATCGTTTTTCCAGTGAACTTTTGCCTCAAAAACTTCTGTGACCATAAGGGTGTGGAATATATCTTCTATGATAATATTGTAATTGTTGTTTAAACGATATACAATTTGACATTATCGAGTATAGTGCAAAAATCAAACAACAACACCCCCAAACACTGTACGCCATACACCATTAATGTAGGTTAGACTACTGCAAGCACATTTCGAGTTCATGCTTGATCACTGCCTGAGTTCTTCTATTAAAATACATTTAGAATTCCCCAAAATTCAGGATAAGTGGCAAATATGTTTGTTTTATATTTGTATAAAGTTAATATCACACAAAGATAACTTTTTCTTTCCAAATATCAGTATGATTGCAAATGTTATATTGATTTTTCACATTAATTTACTTACATTTACATTTTAGACAAAAGTTCCTGATTTTGCTCTACGTATTTCAGCAATGAAAATAGTTTCAAACAAGCCACAGGAAACCGGTTTTGCATCTCTGAGCAACACACAATGGTGTTTTGTTACTATATCAATCAGCCCTTTGAACAAATCAGTTGTTGGAAAGACTCAGTGACTGAATCATGCAGTGATTTGCCAACAACTACAGGTGATTTTAGATTTATGTTTAAATTATGATTCCCATTTTTTCATAAATCTTTTCAAATATTTCTTTTTAAAACTTTTTTTTTCTGCATTATTAATTACATTATTATTTAATATATTATTTGAATAGATTATTTTAATATATTATTATTCATTATATTATTATTTATTTATGCATATTATGTTAGCATTTTACCACCTCTGTATTGCAAACACAAGTTAATACTGAATACTGCCCCATAGTGTCTTACTATTTAAATCTATTGATTAAAATTAAGAATTTGACATGAAACATGATACATACATACATACATACATAAGAAATTACCTTATAAAGGTACAAATCGATTTAAATTTAATGGAAAAGTTCATTTATGTTACTCCTGAGTCCTGCAAACTAATAATCACAAAGAATATGAAGAAAATCAAAAGCTTTATGAGTCAGCTGTCCACAGAAGTCATAAATCTGCCAAAATACCAGCACGGTGTGCACTTGAGTCTACTAATGTATGAAAGATGGCCTCAACTGTACTACAAGTGCTAACTCAATACTATAATAATACAATACAATAATATTTTTTTATACAGACATAGTATGTTAAAAGAATTTTTGCTCACATTCATGGTGTCCAAAATAGCACCGTTGAGTACACTTAGATTAACTAAAGTTTAAGAAGTAAGTAAAGAATATATTTTTTTATATATTAAGTACAATATTAGTTTGGCAAATAAATAGAGCACTATAGGTACATTGGAAGCATGGAAATTCACTTTTTTCACCCGGGTAAGCAGTGCCTTATTCAAATCTCTTTTGTGTTCCACAGAAGAAATAGTCATATGGGTTTCAGAACAACATGGAGGTAAATAACTGTGACAGAATTGTAATTTTAGGGTGAGCCGTGTCTTAAAATCTATTTTAAATCAAGCTGCTTCAGTTCTTTTCCCTGTTCTTTCCCTGTCAGAGAAGTCCATTCTTTTGTCTGTTTGATTCTTTTGGAGATTTTCCCCCGTTTGCTCATTAAAAAAAATATATATATATATAATTTTTGGAGACATCGCTTTCCCCTTCCAAATATTACCCCTCACCCTTCACAGTCAGTGTGGTTATTAAAAGAAAAAAGAAAAAATCAACTCACAGACAATAGTTCCGTACTCCACCCCTTTTTTCACTGTTCTAATGTCTTTTCATGGTTAGGATAAAAGGAGGATAGAGTGAGAGGTAGGAGAGGGAAGTAAAAAAGAGAGAGCACCAAAGTAGATAAGAGAGAGAAAGTCAGCGTAGATGACAGCAAATTACGACAGGTAAAAAAGGGTGTGAGGGAGGGAGGGAGGGAGAGAGCGAGCGAGCGAGAAAGAAAGAGGAAATGATGAGAGTTGCACTGGAATCAATCAAAAAAACATGGAAGGATAGCCCAGATCTTTTTGATCAGTTCAGCACAGAGAGATGAGAATGATCGAGAAGAAGAGAGAGTAGATAGAACAAGTGAGTGAAAGAAAGCAGGGAGGCAGCACCGTGACTGTCTACCTTGACGGAAAGTTACGATACGGTGCTTTTCAACTGCCACAAAAAGAGATGGGATTGGAGAGATGGGTGGTTTTAAGAAAAAATAAGATCCATATATCAGGCTTTACAGATACAGGCCCTTCTGCATTTGCGATACTGACGGAAGACAGCTGCAGAGGCTTAGCTAGAGGTGGCTGATAGTAAAGCTAACATCCTCCCATAATCAAAAGGGAGAGAAATTAAAGCACAGCTTCTTCCAGGCGCCTGGGGTGTTTCCCTTCTCTCCTCGCTGGCTCTCGATTTATATTTGGCTGAGATATGAGTGGGCTTGGGCTTATTTCGCTCTCCTTTCTTTGGGAAAGAAGGATTAAGAGGTTTGTTGTGAGTATGGAGAAGAGTGGAGACGAGAGGAGAGTAAAGGAGAGAAGAGGAGTTCTGCAACCCATTCAATTCAATGGCAAAATGTATGAGAGTGGATGACTGCACTGTCAAGACAAAGGAGGAATTATATCCAATATGTTTGCAGATGCTTAATCCATGTATAAACCAGTGTTGGGGAAGCTATTCTGAAATTGCAGCTTGCCAAGCTACATGCTACTCTTGATTTGATACCTCAAGCTATATTTGTATAAATAATTAGCTATACTACTAGATATTGAAAAAAGAAACACTAAAGCTATTAAATGGGCAGTATCTTTATATTTAAATACAGCGAAATTCAATTAGGCTGTAAAATGGAAAATTAATTTACTCAGTTGAGTCAAAAGCACGTCACATCACTATCACATTTAGCAAACACTGAAGCTTGTGCTTGTGACATAGATGCAATGTAAAAGCCTAAATAAAATTTGTCCATCATATGGACTTGTTTTTGACACCTTTTAGATAGGTTTGATACCTGGACCTTCAGTGGAGGGACAGAAACATCTGAGGTTTCATTAAATATATCTTAATTAGTGTTTTGGAGATTAACCAAAATCTTACAGGTTTGGAACAGCATGAAAGGTGAGTAAAATATCCTGTTAACTAAACATTTTAGAAATTACTAAAACTATATTTTTTTTACTACAAAAAAAAAAGACTATGAATTCTGTGTTAAGTCTCAAGTATGTCCAAACTGGTAATATTGCATATATGCCTATTGGTGCCTATGGGGGTTCTGTCAGTCCAGCATTGGTTATTCGGGAGAGAAAAGAAAAGTTTCTGCACAGTAATGCATATCAAATTGACCTGAGATGTTCCTTCACTCTCACTCTGCTGGCTGGGTAGGAACAGATCTCATTTAATTAAGATTATACAAGCAAATTGCAGAAGGCGGGTAGCTGTAATCAGCTGGAGTGACAATTGTAAAAACGTTATTACTTTACAGTTGCACTCAAAGGAATTACATAATTACATATTTTACTCCTGGAAAATATGGCCGTAATAACTGTGAGAAAACTTTGAAATATTTACAAGCATTCCAGTATACCCTTGATAAAATTATGACTATGAAAAATTACTTTCTTTATAGCCAAATAAACAAACAGACTGGCATGTAAAACTTTTGGGGTAGCTATTATTGATTTTGTTTATAGATTATTTTTCAAGCACTGTCATAAAGTACTTTAGAAGTTTGCTGTAAATCAGTTTTCCTTCCCACAGGTACAAACAAAAACATCCACAGAGACTACACCAATTCTAAACCTCAGTGACGACCTAAAGTGTCCCCTGAGTGATGAACACCAGGTGATATAACTGAAGGTTAAAGTTCACATGTGAGGAGGCTATGCCTCCACTTCACTGTGATTATCCTGTCAATGGCATAAAATCCACATACATCTGAATGGGTCAGAGTGGTGGATATGAATGTACGGATTTCAAATTTAACGATTCATCTGAACTTCACCAGAAGATTTATTGACCAGTGGATCAAAATGTTTGGCTATCATTTATTATCCATATTATTTTAATCCAGAAATGGTGTAAACATATAATTTACATGGAACATATGAAACATATATACATTTAAACTGGACCCTGAGAAGAACTCATCACAGACACACTCACATACCTCTTAAAATTTGTGTAACCTAATAGATTGTATTTCGATAAAGATGTGGCGAACGTTCCGGTTACTCATGATGCTTCATCCTGTTTTTGGCTGTCTTGCAAGTTTTGAGCAAACAGAAATCCATCAGACTTGGCAAGGAAACATGTCTTGTTAACAGACATCTGAACGTGGTTTATAAAGAACCAAAAATAAGGTGTGGGATTATCAGCAGACGGCTTCATCTCAAAAATAAATATTTTAAGCAGAAACATGGAAACACATAGACATGCTGACAGTGCTGGGCAGTGTATGAGACAGAAAGATGGTGGGTGGGTGTCTGTGCTCGCATTTAAACAACCTTTGCAAACACACGTCACGCCTCCTCCAACTCAAACATCACAAATCACAGCTCGTACGGGTCTAATAAAGGGACAGGTAAAAGTAGGCTGCTTTCAATAAAAGGAACAAAATGTCAAGAATACTTTTAACTTTATGTTTAGCTTACCTCTCGAGAATAAACTCTGGAAGTTCCTCTTAGGCTTTAGATTGAATCCCAAACATTCTATTAAATTCTTCCATCTTGTGAGACCGTTGTGTAGGACTTGACTTGAGTTGTTTTAACCAAAGTTTGGGTGGAAATTTGGTCTCGAATTTAACCCAGCGGTGCTTGGTATGGAACGCGGGCATGAAGTAGAGCACGTACGTCTCCAGTGCGAGCAGCCGCCATTTTCTCAGCGTGAAGAAGCGAAAGGCGAGTGAAAGACATAATGGTACGTAAATATTCAAAATGTAAAGTTAGCGTTTATTGTTTACCCAGTTGTATGAAAGGCGGAAGGATTTATGAAAGGCGGAAACAAAAGAGCTTAACATTATATAGAACCGAAATAGCCTCAGAAACGGAGGTCTTAACGGCCTCCTTTAACGTTACTGAATGGAAGAGGTACTTTTGATATAACATCCGTGAGTGTCTTATGTCATATTTACATAAGATTTTACGATATCTGCACTTTTTGAGGTGTTAATAGATGGTTATGTTTATGGTTACACTCATGTTAATTTGTTATGTTATTTTTCGCAGTTAAACTGAATATACATTAGTTTCCTAAAGGACACAGTGTGTACATAATAAAGACTAGAATAATTATTTTAAGGCTGTTGAAGTGGTAATTGTTAAAAGTATGTTTTATATGTAATATTTCAGACTTGTTGAGCTTGTGTCTTTACTGTGTCCGTGCCGGGAGTTCCCCATCGTAAGTACATATTGATGACCTAAGACAAGAAACTAATGGTTTGTGTAATGCTGTGTTCACACCAAACGCGAAAAGAGCGCCTGGCGCGAATGGTTTCAATGTTAAGGCAATGCAAAGGTGCGTTTATGCGCGTCTGGAGGTCTCGCGGCACGAATGAGGCATTTAGACGTGGCGCGAAAGACGCAGGCGGCAAGGAAGTTGACAGGAAGTTGAAGTCGGCCGGGTGCCGCCATCTTGTAGCAGAACTTCACTTGCGTTAGCATCCCATTGACCTCCCATTCATTTTGGAGTCACTTTGACAGCGAATAACTTTTCATCTGAGGCGTTTAAAGACTCCAGTTGTCCATTATTTATTTGTAAAGATACACGACAATGTATAAAGGGCTCCATTAACTTCTATTTTACATTATGGCCCCGTAGAAACAGTTTTTGTAAAAATAGGCTAATGATTGCGTCATAACCACTTGACTCTCTGTCGCATTATCGTACAGACAGGAGGAGAAGCTCGCAGGCAATTAACTTAATATGGTGTACTGGCGTTACATTTTAAAATACTATACAAAATAATTAATCAGAATACTTACTCCTGCTCACTCACGCCAAAAAAACTCCCCGCTCAAGCTTGCCGTCTCTGCAAGATTAACGATGGCAGTTTGCAGATTTACATCTGTCACACAGGTTGCTGATGTCATCAAGCTTCGTTTGAGTCTGCGAGTCAGAAATGGAAGTGCTAAAAAATGCTAAAAATGGGCTTCACTTGTCTCAATTGAGTTCCAATGGGGTCGCTGTGTCCATTTCTGTTACAGTCTATGGGAAGACGCAAATTCACCTCATTCGCGCATCTAGTTCGGCATCAACTTTGGCATCAATTCGTGCCGTGTTAATCTATCAGGACCCTGCTAAGAGTCACTCATTCAACATGGAGGAACGACTGATGTTGTCAGTGAGCAGTCAACCGGAGCTATATGACAAAAGTTCATATTTCTATAGAGACATGAATAAAAAGGACATATATTTATATAAAACATATTAATAGATTATTTGAATAAAGGGCAAAGATAAGAAATGTTTCGTTTTACCCCAAACAAATTATATTTTAACTTGAACCACTAAAGAGACATCAGAGCTAGCGGCAAATGTCCGAAATGTCTAGGCAAGGTGAGGCTGCTCTCGGCGGATACATGATGACGTGCGAAGCTCCAGCTAATCGCATTGAGCTCATTTCCGAAATGGCGAAACACATTTTTTTAAGTAGACCCTGTCTTTATAAATAAACAGCATGTTTGAGTTTAAAACAACAACATTCTCGCCTGAAATACTTTTAAAACTACATTTCATGACACTATAACAGTAATATTTAGAAAATTATCCGAATAAAAACGGCGGTTGAAAATGCTGCGTGAACTCAGCTGGGAGAAGCTCCCCCACGATGCGAATTTGCATCTGTTGTGAAGTTAATTTCATGCGCGAATGAAGCGAATGATCTCAAAATGTTCAAGCGGCAAACTAGATGCGAATTTGACGCTCTATTCGCGTTTGGTGTGAAAACAGCATAAGAAAAAGAACAGTATTTATATCGTTTTTACCTCTTGTACACAAACATATCCAACTGATCTGAGGGCACTCGTGCTTCCTGGTGTGTGATGTGTACGCGCGTTCTGGCTTAGTCTGCTCAAGCATGCGCACCCTCAGATCAGTTGGACGTGTTTATGTACAAGATGTAAAAACTATAGAAATAACTGTTCGTTTTCTCACACAAACTGTTTGTTTCTTGTCTTAGGTCATCATTGTTTACTTACAATGGGGAATTGTTTAATTTGGACTTCTCTCTTCATGCTCTTTGAGGTGGTGACCATAGACCTCCATTATTTGAGTCACAGACAATAATGGCTTGACCTAAAAATATCAAAATGGAAACTACTGCGGAAACAAAGACACCTATATCTTGGATGCCCGGACTGACTACCAATTTTTGTGTGAAATAGCACTTTAAGTATATTATTTTAATATAATGCCATAGCATCAACATAAAATATTGAAAAATAAGACATTTCCTGGTATATATCTTACCTAGAGTTCACCACAGGGAGCTTGGGACCCTGCTCTACTCCATTTACTTCAGATCACACAGAACATATTTCCATTCTGAAGGCATTTTTTACGACTGCTGGGTTGATAAAATGCTGCTTCATATCTCCTTCCCTCCTTCTGTCTCAATGTTTATGATCTAGAAGAGGTTCTCTGCATATCTCTCTGACATACCCAACTGGATGTCTACCCCTCACCTCGAACTTTATCTTGACAAATCCGAGATCATTTTACTTTCACCTTAGACATCCTTTCTAAAACTCTCACAGTAGACTATGTTGTTATTGCTTCCAGGTATTAACAAACGATGCCTGACCAGCTGTCATTTGAACCATGAATGTGCTGAGTTGTTTTGCATGAGCTTTTTGCACAGTATTTTTTTTTTTTTTTTTTTTTTTCAAAGTTGAGCCTCCCTTTACCACATATGTATGCTCCATGTATGTGCATTAATCAATATTTAAATAGATTAATATTGCATTACCATTGATCAATAATGCAAAGATTGCAATGATGCATTGATTCATCTTCTGCAAAGAATGTTCATTACATGATGTTACCATGTCTTTTTAAAAGGCCTGGATTAAACTGATCAGTTCATATGGATTATATTCAATATGCCTTTATTAACTTTCTGAATTTTGTTTTGGTTGAATGAACTTTCAATTGAGGAATAAACATTTTTAATGTTTAATTAAAATATCTTATTTTATTTATTTTTTTTAAGTTAAACAAACATCTTATGATTTTGGAACAACACAAGGGCAAGTAAATGATGGCGGAATTTATTTAATTATTTATTTATTTTTCATTTTCGTGTGACACTGGTAAGCACTTGCATTGATCAATATTTGATCAATATTTAAATAGATTAATATTGCATTACCTATATTAAATATTAGATGCATTACCTATATATAAATATTTCTTCTGCAAAGAATGTTCATTACATGATGTGACCACTTCTCTTTAGAAGGCCTCGATTAAACTGATCAGTTCATATGAATTATATTTAATATGCCTTTATTAACTTTAACTAAATTCCATTATATATATATATAATGTATGTATGTATGTATGAATGTATAAATATATATTTAACAGACACACACATCAAATGGTTTCATATCAACCTTATCTTGGTTACTGTAGACATAAATCAACCTATAGAAATATTTAAAACCACTATTTAAAAAGGGTAGGTCACAAGTAAACATCACATGAGCCTTCAAAGTCATCCCAATTCATCCAGATTTTAACAGATTCTGTGCCAACTGCGAGATAAATTTAACTTTATAATCTATTTGACCTTTGAGTGCTTAGATTTAGGCCTTTCCATCTCTACCAACAAAATGTCTGTCCCATCCACAGCTGTCAAGTTTTTAGGCACACAGATCAACTCAAGAAGGTTTCAGGCCTTTCAATGAAAAAAAAAATTAAAAGGACCGATAAATCACCAATATCTCCCAGATTCACTACATTGCACTGAGCTGTCATGTATCATAAGACTGCCCTCCATGACGAAGCGGTTGCTCTTTATTTTCTGGCTATAATCTGGGTTCTAATTGGGCCAGTGGTTCCTGTGTTGTGACTCGACACCAGCTGAGCGCACACGGCCCTTCTGCAAACGCTAATGGACTAGTGTTGAGAAGCAAGTGGGCAGAAGCTTGTGCTGGAGATGTACTTATAATCACAGGAGCATTTTTACTGACGAGATGCGCATGAAAATCGGCGTTGCCCTTTGGGTAATAAGTTACAGAAACTGTTAAACGCACCAACTTAAATAATACAATACACTTACCGGTTGTGGTCCATAAACAATGCCTTTTCCAGACAAAGAGGGAACTGCTCCGTCTTTCAAGAATAATCTTTGTGCGAATCCGGCATTAAACTGATTGAGATTGAGAAAGTTGTCCTCAGCAAGCTGTCCTCAGCAAAATGAGCTGCACATAGTTTTACATGTGTGGATTTTAATTTTCGGGAACCGAGTTAAACATAAATTGTAACCATTAATGTCCAAGTATAGCGTCCCTGGGAAGGCCAAACAGAGATGATTGGACTCAGAGATGAAAATAACAGCGTTTCAACGACGTGGCAAAAACAAGCACAGCTCTTCCTTCTTCTCCGTCGGAGCGCAACAAGGCCACGGCCCCTTTTTGTGAATTCTTGTGGGCAGAGGTTAGTCAAAAAACTGTTTTAGTGACGTCATTACTGCAGGAACTAGAGGGCTGTAGTCCAAACGGGTTGTTTTTTGTAGGCGAATTCTGTTAAATCAAATATCGCTCTTGGCATTTAACTTTGAGCTTTAGAATTTTACCAATATTATTTATACTCCAACAACAACATTACACACTAACTACAGTTAAAAACATGGGATCACGAAGAAGGGTACCTATAAGTCTTATTTCCCTGGTTCATGGTTTCATGAATGGTGTCACCTGTCTTGTTTCACCCAATAAGTTTTTATACATGCCTCCTTGTCTGGTCTTGAATACGACTGTGAATGTCAGTGATATATTTATCATGGTTTATGTTCTTTGCTAAATATTAGATCTTTTTAAAAGCCCACTTGACTCATGGGTTCTGCTACATCGCTTTCCCTGAGCTTTGCATTCATTTTATAAACCTCTTTTCACTATTTGGTCATTTAAATGTTGCCATGCACATCTTGCCACAAGGTCACCTGCCATTAAAGTGTTAGTTCACCCAAAAAAATGAAAATTCTGTAATTAATGACTCACCATCATGTCGTTCCAAACCCGTAGGAAACTCCGTTCATCTTCAGAACACAGTTTAAGATATTTTACATTTAGTCCGAGAGCTTTCTGTCCCTCCATTGAAATTGTATGTATGGTATACTGTCCATGTCCAGATAGGTGAATCGAATGATTCGTTTGTGAACCAGATATCACTACACTGCAGTGTTTTGAACTCACTCACAACAGACCCGGAAGAAAAGACAATGCTGAATAAAGTCGTAGTTTTTATTATTTTTGGACCAAAATGTATTTTAGATGCTTCAACAAATTCTAACCGACCCTCTGATGCCACATGAACTACTTTGAAGATGTTTTTATTAGCTTTCTGGACATGGACAGTATACTTTACACAAGTTTTCAATGGTGGGACAAAAAGCTCTCGTACTAAATCTAAAATATCTTAAACTGTGTTCCAAAGATGTGACATGAGGGGAGTTATTAATGACATAATTTTCATTTTTGGGTGAACTATCCCTTTAACATCACACTTTCTCAAACTGACTTCATCTGTTTCATCACTGAACAATACAGTTTTGCTGACTTTATACAGTTGTGCTGACTAAGGCCTGTTTCACATTGCATGCAGAAAAAGCATATATTTTGGTGGTACCCATATTAAGCAGTTGCAGTGCTATGCAGCAGAAGCAAAGTATCAGCTCTCAGTTTATTTGCCGCATGTCATGCGCTGAACTCAACAGAAAAAGCAATGAAAATGCACCATGAACCTATTTATCAACACAATATTTTGTTGTGTAAGCTTTTATGAATCATCATAAACACTGGAGCGAAACATGTTAATACAAGTCCTGATCGGTATGTCCCATGGAGAGCCGTCGAGGAAAAAAGGCCAGATCTAACAACCATACTCGGCCCAGCCAGAACAGGGCAACTAACAATAGACGGCCCCCTTCCCAGCATACTCTCGACAGAACTCCCAGGAGCAGAGCAATGGGGGAAATGAGTACAGACGAAGCCTTGGTCAGGTCTGTATCATAACATCCGGTCCCAGGGGAGCTGAATGAACTAGAGAGAACCAAAGGGGGCATTGCGATGTCTCTTGAGTCGCAAAGAGGTCCACTTGAGCTTTGCCAAAAATTCTCCATATCTGTTTCACCACCTCGGGGTGAAGCTTCTATTCCCACGCATCCATCATTGGCGACAAGGAGCTCCCAGCACTGGGCCCTGATTCAAGAACCAAGGTTTCTTCCACATGTCTAAGGCACGGAGGCATCACCGGGGTTACCTTGATAGTTCAAAGTGGATTCCTCCTTCGGGGAAAACCCCTTCGTCTTGAGCCACCACTGTAGGGGTCTCATGTACAGCAGGCCAAGAGGTATCACATTGGATGCAGCTGCCATCAGATCCAACAATCTCTGAAACTGTTTGACAGTGAGTGACTGGCCTTCTTTGACTCTCTTGGCTGACATGAGGATCGACTCGATACGAGCAGAGGACAGATGTGCCTGCATCATGGTCGAATCCAAGACTAGGCCTAGATAGGTGGTTCCCTGAACTGGAGAAAGTACACTGTTCTTGGCATCAATGACATCTTGATGTCGAACCGCCATCTGCTCTGACTGAGCTAAAATTAACCAAACGTTAATAAAATTGAGAATGCGGAGCCGCGTCTACACATTTTGTGAACGTGTGGGGTGAGAGTGCAAGGCCAAAGGGAAGAACTCGATATTGGTAAGCTTTTTTTTTTCTTTTTTTTTTTTTTTCTTTTTTGAAGTATGGAGATGTGGAAGTATGCTTCTTTGAGATCTATGGTAACACACCAGTCCTCAGATCTCATTTGAGCTACAACATGTGTTGGTGAGCATTTTGAACTTCAGTGTCATAACTGATCGATTATAGTTATTTTTTAAAGATTTTTCTTGAGATACAGATTTTATCAGTAACTTTGCATGACAACACTGTGACAACTTCTAGGCCATTGCACCTCCAATCTCATCTCATTGATTGAAACACTTGACTCCAATTAGTCTTTGGAGAAGTCATTAGCCCAGAGGTCCACATTTTTTCCAACTAAATTCTGAAAGATGCAGCAATGTAGTCTATACATTGTTCACAAGAAATATGATAGATTATGATTGATGGTAATATTGTATGCCCAAAATAATAATAATAATTCAGGCATTAGTTTGTGCATGGGGAAGATAAGATTGATGGGAATTTAATTATGACACTTTGTTATTATTAAAGCCTAATCACAGAGCACGCTCATCTTTAACTCTTACCTTAAACTGTAGACTGAAATTTATATAACTGAAAATCTCCTCATAAAATAATTTCATTTTTCTCTCAGCTGAAACTGAAACAATACATATTCAGATCTACCTGCAATTACCTATCTCATCCATCAAGAAAGGATAAGATCGAAGCTTAGACAGAGTCACAGATGTAAAGGAGAGAATATATAACTGATGGAAAGGAATTGGAATGTGAGGGCTTGAAAAATTGATGGAAGAGGGCGTAAAAAATGGGGTTACAAAACATCAGAAGAAAGAAAAGACAGACCAAAATGGAAGAATAGTTTGTCTGTCATTTTTTATGAAGTTTTATACATTTCAAGTCTGGAAGCAATATTCTGTGTTTGTAATTTTCCTAAATTTAAAAGTTTGATACCTCACTACATGGTCATTGTCTATCTTTTTATTTGCCTATCTCTATATCTACATAGTCCATGACTTTACAGCTGATCTGTTTTCTCACAAGAAACCATTAGGCTAGGAGTTTTGCAAAGGTTTTACAAAGATGTTGATGTGCATTTCTTATCATCCATGTTCTGCTCTTAGTGAGGGCCTACTTGTACACCTTTATGTTATTTTGTAACATTGTTTAGCTATCAGTACACATACAAGGACAAGGGGCTTTTACCAGCTCAAGAAAGGGCATGAAGCAACCGCGCAACCGCCCTCACCATATAGGATTTTAGAAAGAACACAGAATACTAACGTGCAAACTAATCACAGTGTGGATTTCAGAAAGTGTGCAAAGTGTTCACATGCATACTAACCACCATGTGGTTTTCAGAAAGTACACAGAGCTTAGCGTGTGTACCTAAAGGTTCCTAAACATCGCAGAGGTGCTGAACCGCACAGGAGAGGCAAGCTCAAATTTTACAAACCTCTGGCAAGGGGAGCATCACCTGAGGCAGCATATTTAGGAAGACTTCTGTAACTGCTACCTCCACTTCCCCCTGGATGCGACAGCACAACTAAGCAGCCAGGAGACCCCTCAGGGTGACCTGGCCAGATGTCCATGGAATTCCCTCCAGTGCTGTGCCAGGCCTGATGATCAAGGAGGCTCCCGCAGAAACCTGTGATCTCAGCCCCCTAATACCGGAAAATTAAACCAAATGACTGATGCTGACAAATGGCTTACTAAACACTGTAACTGAGCACTGCAAAGGAAACGTACAGAGTTTATTAGTAGACACATAACCACCAGCAATGTAATACAGAAGTATATACAGAAAGGGTTACATACTCACCCACCCTCCTGCGCTGGAGCCCCTCTCAAGGGGGTGCATCCTTCTAGTCCGGACCATCAGTTAGGTGGTTGCTATGAACATAGAACCAGCCAAATACATTATAGGTCCAGCATAGAAGACTGTTATGTGAGAGTTTCCACCTAACCTTGATCAGGTGGAGAGCTGGTGGTTACAGGGCAATTAGGAAGGGGAGCATAAAAGCAGAAGTTAAAAATCCCCTAAGGGACAAGTAGATACCTGATTCAGACGAGAACGCTGCAAAAATCCACAAAGGAAACGAGGCGATACCTAGGTATCGCTCTGATTCGGATGAGAACGCTGCTTCATCTGGATCACTTCCCTTAAGTTCTGCTTGCTCCTTGTGACCCATGATTCATCTTACCCCTGCCCGCAGGTGGGGGAGGAGCGCAAGTCGCAATACTAGCCTTCTGTGCCCATCTTTGATCCTCAAGGCAGGCCAGGACCCCTATGTTGTTCTGGCTCAGACCTGGACCTTCGTGGAACAAAGGATCTGAAGCAGCGGAGCGCGTCTTCGTCTCCCTGAACTTCTTGATCACCATCTCAACGGAAATACCGAAAGGTTCAGAAGGTGAAACCTGAGCATCAAAAAAGGCCTTTTCTTTCTTCCCAATGTCTGCCAGGTTCATCCACAGATGAGAGAGATCCATGGTACAGTGCAACTCGGCAATGTCGGCACAACCCATATGCAGAAACTGATGGATGCGAGAAAAAAACGGCCTCTTTCATTTCTTTTTGATCTCTGTTTGGAGATCAGGCAGAAATAGAAGGCTCACCTCAGCTGAAGGGCTATGGTCAGAAAGATAACGCTTGTCGAGGTGGCCTCACGGCGTCACCTTGTTAGCGCACTTCCATAGGCAAGGCAGGAGGATTGACGTCAGAGGCTGTTGCCGGCTCATTGGGGTTTTTTCAATGTATGCTTCAGACACGGGTCACAAAGAGGTGTTCCCCATAGCGACCCCATGAGGATGCAGTTCGAAGTTCCCTTGAAAGGGAACTCAGAGTTTCTCATCTCAGAGTAAGTCAATTCAGAGTTCAAGTTTTTACTCAGTGTTGGTTGAACCTCCTTATTGTAATGGGCCCCTGAAGCATGCGCACATAAAGCTTTCAAGTATTTACATATACAAACTCTATATGTAGATTTTGAGTAAATGTTACCACCTGAGAGGAAATCAGTATATTGATACAGTTCATTAGGTCTTAAAGTGACAGCTGCCTAATATACCTACTGCTGTTTGTTGTTAATGCTCACTGCTCTTCACTGATTAACATTTGTAGCTTTAATAAGAATCAGTGAACATGTAGTTCATACAGTTAAGCCTATGCATCTTTTATTTTGTGTCTTTGTCATTTTAAAACAAAATTATACAGTTTCTGACTGTAAGATGAATTACCTCAGGTGTGAATTAAAACGTGTGCTGCTGGTCAGGTCTCAAAACTCAAAGCATGCAGTATTTCCCATAGATTTTCAAGCCACCTGGACAGTCCACATGGAGTACCCTAAGGTTAAGTAGCTTTCTTGAAGACCACACATTGAAACGGCAAATCCGCAGTCTCAGTAATTCTGCATTTTACACATATATGAGATAAATAATGCAACCCTGCAGCCCAGATTCTGACCAGACATCTTTATGTGTCAGCTATACAGTAGCTAGAGAGATATGCTGTCCCACATATAATGACAATAATTAATACAGTACTTATTTGCTCTAAAATTAGTACTAATATGTACCCTTTAGTGGTAAATAAGGTACAAAAGGTGTGCTTTTGAAAAGTTATTGCCCCAGTGACAGATTTTGCACCTTTAAAAAAAAAAAAAAAAAAAAAAGAATATAAGGCTGAATCATACGGTTTGATTCACCTTGCCTTGGACTCGCTCTCTCACTTCTCATTTAAAAATTCTCTGAAATATATCTAAATTTAGTGTGCCAGTTGTTAGCAGGAAGTCATAAATACAGGTGTCATGACATGGGTTGTCTAAGAGCGAGGGGGAAATATGCAGCTGGAAAGAATAGAGGGAATACAGACTGGAGGTTTAAGAAAAGTGTGACAGGGTAAGAGAAAGACAAAGATGATGATTCAGAACAATAATCCAGCCAAACTCTCTCTCAGCCCCTCACCGTTGACATCACCTTCAATCATGTTGTAAGATATTACAGAGTGAAAGCCCACTATTTATTTCAAACTTCCCCAAAGGGAAAATAGGGATGGAAAAGGGGTGGAAAGAGAGAGAATGAGATAAACAAACATGAGGTTTTCCTTAGTGGATACACACATTCTCTTTCCATTTCGGTTAAAAATTGAGGATTTCTTTATCTTATTCTGTCAGGCATGAATTTTGGTCTGTTTCACCTTGACACGCTTAAAGAATTACAAATGCATTTAGAGCTACTGAAAACAGAAATGTATGAAAGTATTTGAATATTACATCCAGTAATGTAAGTGATTGAGTGTGTAGGTGAGACACCATCTCCTACGGGGTCTATCTGGAAACTCAGGTCCTCAGTTGGTGCATCTTTGAAACACCTACACAAACACATTTAATTTTGTCTCACATACAAACTCTTTAGCTAACTACATAATGGCAAGGTGCCCTACCACCTGCTGTTACATCTGAGTTATAAAGTCCCCATAGACAGAGAAAGAGACAAAATGTGTGTGCGACTCCAGCTTCTCATTTGTTGAAGTCATAATTGCACCGAGTAATTTAGCAAACAGGCACCTTTTGTGTTCCTGTGCTGACTTTTGTTAGACTGGATCAGCATATTTAACAGTGTGTGAAATGTAGCTATAAAAGGGAAACCAGTAATGTGGGTGACATTTGAACATTAAAGCTGATACTTTTTTTTCCCCAAACCTCTTCAAGAATCACAGGGATGTGTGTGCGAAGTACTGCATTTTTGGTTTCATTTACTACCTTTCAATAATTCTGGGTAGTTAATACCTTTTTATGTTTTTAATTAAATCAAACATACACTAAAAATAATAATATTGTGAATATATTACCATTTAAAGCAAGTGTTTTCTATTCAAGCATATTTAAAATGTAAGTTATTCCTGTGATGGCAAAGCGGAATTTTCAGAAGCCATTACTCCAAACTTCAGGATCACATGATTCTTCATATCCTTTATTTGGTGCTCAAAAAACACATCTAATTATTATGAATGCTAAAACTGAAAAAACAAAAAAATGACGGCCAAGTCAAGTCAAGTCACCTTTATTTATATAGCGCTTTAAACAAAATACATTGCGTCAAAGCAACTGAACAACATTCATTAGGAAAACAGTGTGTCAATAATGCAAAATGATGGTTAAAGGCAGTTAATCATTGAATTCAGTGATGTCATCTCTGTTCAGTTAAATATTGTCTGTGCATTTATTTGCAATCAAGTCAACGATATCACTGTAGATGAAGTGACCCCAACTAAGCAAGCCAGAGGCTTAAGGTCCAGCGGAGGTCCT
Organism: Carassius auratus; assembly: GCF_003368295.1. NCBI lineage: Eukaryota > Metazoa > Chordata > Actinopteri > Cypriniformes > Cyprinidae > Carassius > Carassius auratus. Next base: position 34,930,722 of record NC_039249.1, read on the forward strand.
ACGAGACCTTGGTTCTTGTCTCAGGGCCCAGTGCTGGGAGCTTCTTGTTGCCGCATAATGCTGACGAAGGACACATCCCTCACCGGTTGGGGTCTGTGGATTGGCTCCCAGACCTAAGAGGTCACCATGTGTTAACCATGTGTAGGAGCGCACCAACAACACAGCAGTGGTTTCTTATATCAACCACCAAGGGGGTGTGCTCTCTGTTTTAAGCATTTAAGATCGTTTAATATCTTTCAATAATATAAAGCATTTGAAGCAGAATAAATCTTATATAAATTATACTGTAAGTTGAAATTTAAACAAGAACCAAATTATTCAACCAAATTTTAATTAAAAATGTAAAGTAATATTATGCTTTGAAGTCATTATTAATGTGGACAAACTTTCACAAAGGTTTTCTATACTGTCTTCCCCTCTCTCTCTCTGTGTGTGCCTGCCTGTGTATTTATCTCTGTATGTCTGTGTGTGAGTTAGTGTGTGTCTGTGTGTGTGTGTTATCCCTTGTTATGTGATATTTTTTTTATCAATTTCTTTTTTATATGTATGTGACATTGCAGGTCATGAGATCTATATATTCAGACAACCCAGACATAACTTAATATTTACTGCCTCATGTCTAATTTTCTCAGTATGCACTGTAAAAAATAATTCAGTGGCTTAGTAAATTTCACAAAAATAAAGAGCTATATTTACTTAATAAAATCTTTTGAAATCATTTAAGTGATATTTTGAGTGGGTCAGGTTAAAAATAATAATTAAAAATCCAACAAATAATTTCTCTAAAATTTACATATATTATTTAAGTTTATTTAATGAAAATAAATAAGTATTTAACTAACTAATTATATTTTTAACATACCCTCAATATTTCTGGTGAATTCTAATATAAATATTTGATAATTATTTACTTGTACTGATCTGTTTTAGAAACTAAAATTATTAAGTATTTCCTACCAATTTTCCTAAATAAAGTTCCAGCTTAATAAAAAACGGTTTAAATAAATTAAGTAAATTTCGCGGCTAAAGTGATCACGTGTGCAGCTCCGCAGGGAAAAAAAATCTGCTTTCCTCAGCAGAGACGTCGACTAACATCTCGGTTACGTATGTAACCTTGGTTCCCTGAATAGGGAACGAGATGCTGCGGTGACGTCACCACGTATGGGAACACCTCCGGTGTGACGAATGTCTGAAGCCCTATACCATCCCGCCAATCCTATTGGCCAAATGGCGCATAGCACCACCCTACGCATGCGCACGCATGATATACCTGGGTGCAGCGCGCCATTTCGCTCAGATTTCATGACTGAAGATGAAGAAGTTATCAAGGTACGGAACGGCCAGAACCGCAGCATCTCGTTCCCTATTCAGGGAACCAAGGTTACATACGTAACCGAGATGTTCCCTATCATAGGTCACTTCGATGCTGCGGTGACGTCACCACGTATGGGAACGATATACCAAAACGCCTGACGTACCTAATAACTGAGATCCGAGGAAGCATCTGCTCAAGCGGAGAGAACCCGGGAGCCAGGGGCCATCCTCACATCCAGACTGTAGGACTTGATAAAAGTGCTCGGTGAGGACCATCCTGCCGCAGCACAGATATCATCCATAGAAGATCCACTGAGAAAAGCTTGAGAAGAAGCCACAGCTCAAGTGGAATGAGCCTTAATTCCTAAGGGCGAAGCGAGTCCGCGCGCCTCATAGGCCAAAGAAATTGCCTCCACCAGCCAATGGGACATGTGCTGTTTTGGAACCGCATGGCCCTTACTTTTATGTCCAAGACAGACAAACAGCTGGTCAGATTCACGCCTTAAGGGGCTGTACGATCCACATAAGTCTTTAAAGCTCTCACAGGGCAAAGACTTAGATCTTCTGATCCAGCCTCAGCAGGTGAAAAAGCTTCCAGGAACACTTGCTGAAAGCGAAAGAGGTTAGATGCGACCTTAGGAACATAGTTAGGCCTGGGCCGCAGCAGCACCTTCACAGAGCCCGGTGCAAATTCCATGCATGAGGGTGAAACAGAAAGAGCCTGTAAATCCCCAACTCTCTTGAGGGAGGATAAAGCCATGAGAAGAAGTGTCTTCAGTGTCAAGAATTTATCCAATACGGTCTCCAAGGGCTCAAACGGATGCCCTGATAAACCTAGCAACACAATGGATAAACCCCATGAAGGAACTCGCACAGGGCGGAAAGGCCTCAGCCGTCGCGCACGCTGTACGAAACGAGAAACTAGTGGATGACGCCTCATAGAGGCACCGCCTATGTATTCGTGGTAAGCTGAAATGGCTGCCACGTAAACCTAAAAGTGGCTGGTGTTACGCCATCCGAAAAACAATCCTGGAGGAACTCCAGCACTGAAGCCACTGGGCAGTAAACTGGATCCACATTACGATTGCCAGACCAGGCTGTAATCAGTCTCCACTTGAAAGCATATAAGCGTCTCGTAGAAGCTGCTCTAGAATTCAATATAGTCTCAGTGGTTTCAACAGAAAGACTGGGACATCCTAATGCACTCCGCTCAGTGGCCACGCCCACAGTTTCCACAGATCCGGCCTCGGGTGCCAAATCAGCCCCTGTGCTTGTGATAATAAATCCTGTCTGAGGGGAATCTCCAAGGAGAGCCCGCTAGCAGACTGATCAGATCCGCAAACCACGGCTGCGTGTGCCATCGCGGAGCCACCAGCAGCAGCTGATCCACTCTGTCCCACCGTATTCTGCATAATACCGCTGGGATCAAACGAATCGGAGGAAAAGCATACAGACTGGTCGTGGGCCAGCTGTGAGCTAATGCATCCACGCCCAGGGGCGATGGGGGGCATAGGGAGAACCATAGCGGGCAATGCGTAGTCATGTTTGACGCGAATAAATCCACTTTCGCTTGCCGAATATCCGCCATAAAAGATTCACCGTCTGGAGGTGTAATCTCCATTCTCCCTGTTCCAGAGCCCGTCTGGATAGCATATCTGCTCCGAAGTTCAAACGTCCGGGGACATGAACAACTCGGATCGACAGAAATTTTCTCTGAGACCAGAGAAGAACATGTCTCGCCAGCCTGCACAGGGGGCGGGAGCGTAATCCTTCCTAATGATTCAGGTATGAGACAAACGCTGTGTTGTCTGATCTGAGCAGCACAAGACGGCCGATCAGCAGATTCGCGAATTACTGGAGAGCCAGAAAACTGCCAGTAATTCCAACCGGTTTATATACCAACTGCGTTGTGCAGCGGACCACACTCCATGGGCTGGTAGCCCTTGACAAACAGCTCCACAACCGGTCAAAGACGCATCCGTCGTGACGGTCTCTGGGAAAGCTCAAATCCCCAGCCGAACACCGGTAGGAGAAACTCGGTTGGCATCCATAGCTTTAATGACATCCCACAACTCCGTGTCACCGAAATCGTCGGATGCGGAAGACAACGGGGTGAAATATTTCGTCTTTCCGCCCACTTTTCCACTGAAAAGGGCGCATGTGAAGTAACCCCAGACAAATTACGGGGAATGCCGCTGCCAATCGTCCAAGTGGTTAACAGACGGACGCCCTGGAGCCGCAACGGGGCCAGAGCTACATCCATGCATAGAGAAGTACGGGGTCTACGACTTCTATAGCCCATTTGCTCAGCAGAGTTGACATCTCCTGTCACAACACTGCTATTACCATAAGTCTACCACCGTGAAAAGAATTCAGCGGGAAGAGGCGGGCCTCTAAAAAACGAATTGGTGTATCCGTGACAATTGTGCGTAACACCCATTGAGAAATGCCGGGCAAGCGTTCCACGCGACCCAAAACGATACTAGCAGTCTCAAATTTCCGCTTTCTGCAACGCTGTCATACACATAATGTCCGTGCACGGAAAAGCCTGCGGCATTCGTGCACAGGGGAAGTGTATGCATAAGAGCTATTGCGTCCCGTTGTGTATATTCCTGAACGTGTCCACGGCAGGAATTAGACCAACGAATTGAACATCAGGCTCTGCCGCTAACTAAAACGGCGGCTGTGCGAGCCGTCATAAACGGGTCGTCTGTGTAAGACCCTTGAATCGCCCCTCAAGATCTGAAAGCTGGATTGCGCAGTGTCTGAGGGATTATTATTTATTATTTACGCCTGGCGTTACAGCCCGATCCAATGCTGCTCGAAGCGCTGTTTGCTGCGAGACAGTCAATGTTAGAGCGTAGGGACTGCAGTGAGAGTGTTGGATGCGCATTAGCGGTCCAACAGCACTCTCTAGTGGAGGGCACAGTCCCTGGCGAACATGAAGTAAAGCGCATGCGTAAACTTGCTGCGTTTCGTTGTGTATAATCCTGAAGCGTATCCACGGCAGGATTAAATTCACCAAGATAAAAATCGGGCCACGTCGCCATTGCGAGAACGTGGCGGCTGTATGAGCAGTCATAAACTGGCCATCTCTGCCAGCCTTTTGTGCCGTCCCTCAAACTCTGAAGGCTGGATTGTGCAGAGTGTCTGAGGGGGCGCTTAAATGATAGCTCAATCCAATGATGCTCGAGGTGGCTTTGCTGCGAGACAGTCAATGTTAGAGCGTGTGGACTGCAGTGAGAGGGTTGGATGTGCATTAGCAGTCCAACAGCACTCTCTAGTGGAGGGCACAGACCCTGGCAAACATAGAAGGAAAGCGCAAGCGTCAAACTCGCCGCGTTTCGTTGTGTATAATCCTGAAACGTGTTCACGGCAGGATTTAATCCAACAAGATAACATTAGGCCACGCCGCTAGCGAGAACGCGGCAGCTGTGTGAGCCGTCATAACTGGCCATATTCGCCAGTCTCTCGTGGCGTCCCTCAGACTCTGAAGGCTGGATTGTGCAGAGTGTCTGAGGGGCGCTCAAATGATAGCTCAATCCAATGATGCTCGAGGTGCCTTTGCTGCGAGACAGTCAATGTTAGAGCGTGGGGACTGCAGTGAAAGGGTTGGATGTGCATTAGCAGTCCAACAGCACTCTCTAGTGGAGGGCACAGACCCTGGCAAACATGAAGTAAAGCGCATGCGTCAAACTCGCTGCGTTTCGTTGTATATAATCCTGAAGCGTGTTCACGGCAGGATTTAATCCAACAAGAAAACATAGGCCACGCCGCTAGCGAGAACGCGGCAGCTGTGTGAGCCGTCATAACTGGCCATATTTGCCAGCCTCTTGTGGCGTCCCTCAGACTCTGAAGGCTGAATAGTGCAGAGTGTCTGAGGGGGCGCTCAAATAACAGCTCAGTTCAGTGACGCTCGAAGTGCTTGTGCTGCGAGACAGTCAATGTTAGAGCGTGGGGACTGCAGTGAAAGGGTTGGATGTGCATTAGCAGTCCAA